>NC_139418.1:7635000-7977500 GCF_905368555.1 Meleagris gallopavo | reverse complement strand
CAAAAGCCCACCTGCTCTGGCACAGCTCACACAGCTGTTCTTGGCTCAGTTGGATGGCTTTGGGTGCCAGGGGCAGGAGGATAGCAGCTTGCGTGAGGACCCCAGAATGTGCTGGCCACAAAGCACAGCATTCTAGCCCAGGGCCACGGGATATCAGCTGATGCACAGCCCATCCTTTCCCAGATGTGTTTCTGCTTGACACTTTCCAGCAGAGATCTCCCTTCCCTGTCATTAGAGAAAGCAGTCAACAACAGCTCCAAAATGTGATCTGAATTATTTGCTGCTTGACGGGACAATATCCCCAGCATTGCGTATGTACTTTTCATCCAAAATGATAAGGAAATGCACCGTGGTTGCATTAACTGTATTGGTGCTGTGTGGATTTCTGCAAGCACACACTCTGCTCTCCTTAGGCCCCTGCCTGCATTCAGCCAGGGCTCACTGAGCCTCATCCCTCAGCCTTTGCTGATGGGCAGGAGCGAAACTCTGTACTGATTCTGAAAGAGAAACGTGATCCAGCCTTGCTTGGCTCTTGTTACTTTGACTCTCGAGTGTTTCATGAACACCACACGCTAATTTCTGCACCCTCTGCACTAAGTGAAGTGGTTCTTTTATCTCACTTCATACACAAAATAAGGCGATCCTGCTCCATGCCCAGAAAATAAAGCCATACATTTTGATTTCCCCCTAGGTGCCCAGTCTGACACAAGTACTGCCTGATCCCTTAGCACCTTGTAATACTTCATTTGCTCAGAGCAGTACTCCAATTTTGGTTGTGGGTGCAAATGCTCGTTATTCATGTAATAAACCCCAAGATCCTTCATTCTGGGCTCCGAGGAGGTAAGAACCAGCATGCAACACATGATGAAAGCACTGGCTGTGCTGTGCTGCGGGCAGCAGAGCTACAGGGACTCCAGCATGGCTCCCAGCTCTTGCAAAAATATGCACACAAAGGGGTTAAGCTGCTGCTAAATGAGGCTGCCTTATTTCTGGCATTTGCTAGATGTGGCAGGCTTTGTCATGGCACTCTTTGTTCAGCTTTTGATGCAAGAGAAGGGGAGCCACACAGGCAGACGCCCACGCTTGCCATGACCTGGTTGCTCACGTGGGAACTGCCATACTTTGGGGACTCAGAACCCGTCTGGATCTGGCAGTTTTTGTGAATTTCTGACGTCTAACCTGACCTGTGAGAGCCCCTCCACCAAACATCAGTTTGCTCCTTTTCAATGGGGACAAACAGCCCATTTTCCCACTTTCTCTCATTATGGGATAACAGCGGCACATTTGCAGGCACCCATCAGGGGAAACACCAGCTCAGGTGCTTGATGCCTGCCAGCACGGCCAGGTCTCAGTGATGTGATGGCACAGGGAGCGTGTGCCTGGGCGTCCAGCCGCCCCTGACCCGTGTTCTGTGTCCTGCTCTTCCCAGATTGCAGCGTAGAGGAGTCCTCCCCGGTGCCGGTGAAGAGCAAGTATGAGACCATGGATTTTGACAGCTTGCTGCAGGAGGCCCAGCTAAGCCTGCATCGGTAACAGCCTTAACCTTGGAGGAATACCTCAATACCTCAGTCAAGGCACTTCCAATATGTTTACGTTTTCAAAGAAATTATTCAGTCTATGACAAGCGAGAGAGAGCGAGAGAGCGAGAGCACGCACGCGCGAGAGAGAGACTGCTGTCCCTTTCAATTGATGTTTACATTGAACAAAGCTGCTTCTGTCTGTGAGTCCCCATGGTGTTGATGTCTCACTGCCACACATTAGTCGCCCCGCTTCTGACTGGTTGTTTTAGGGTGAGCCTAGGAGCCCCCGGCCCCTTTCCCCCGGCCCCCACCCCCTGCTCCCGCCGTGGAGTTGCAGCTGTGTTCACCATAACATTTTTTGTCCGTAGTGTGTGATGATGAAATTGTTAATTGTGAATAGAATCAGGATTATAAACTAATTTTTAATAGAAGAAGAAAAAAGAAGTATATACTTAAAGATGTATTTATGGCTCAGATGTACTGTAATTCAGATTTATTGTACCGCTTCCTTGATTTTTAACTATGCACTGTAATGAGGCACTTGCCACTGAGCAAATGGGGGTCAGAGCAGAGCCCCAGAGCCAGCGTTTGCCCTCTGCCACGAGGCTGCCCGCCTCCCCGCCGGGTCACCACTTTGCCGTCAAAGCCATTCTCCTCGTTGGGGCCGAGTCCGGGCCCCCAGCTGCCGAGAGGGGCCACGGTGTTGGCGTGAAGGGAAGGCTGGTGAAGGAGTGGCACGACCACCTCCGGGCATCCTCGCTCCAGCCTGCCGTGTGCAGGGGCATGGCAGCTCCATGTCTTTGCCGGCCCGACACGCTGCCCATTCTCCAGCCGGTGCCCGATAAGCCATACACCCACCCAGCACCCGGTTGGTGAGCCAGATCCGTGCCCACCACCGGCGCGCTCCGTGCTGCTGCCTCCGTGCCCAGCAGCGTGAAGGAAGCGTGGCAGCTTTGCTGAGTCTGTGGCTCCTGACTGGCCTGCCGCTGCGTGCACCAACCCCTGCCTTTTGCCAAGGGGCCCGGGCCGCCCGGCAGCACTGGATATAAGGCATGCTCAAGCAGCGTCCCCATGAAATTTGCTTGCAAACTTGTTCTCCACCTCTGGGAGAGGTGGGAGCAGGAGAGACCCCAGCCTTGGTTGGAGGGATCCCAACCGAGAGCAGGCCAGGGGAAAAAGAAATCTCCCTGGCTCCTCAAGCCATCTCCATCACCCTCATTTGCTTTCTGGACACAGAGACCACTAGGGATTTAGCCATCCTTTGTAGATAGAATATATAGCCTTAACTCTGCCAATAGATAGGTTAGAGTCTTCTGGGGTCTCCCTGGTATGCGACTTAGGGTTTTTATTCTCATTTCCTCAGTGTGGATGCCATTTCATCTTGCAGGCAGTATTACCAAAGCCCCCAAAACTGCAGGAGGTTCGGTTCCAGGAGCACTGCCTTGCCGACGCAGCCTGCGGCTCCAACCCAAGCCTGTCCCTGACAGAAGGGCTGCCAGCAGCCATGCCAGCAGCAGTGCCCACTCGTTTCTCACTGCTCTCATGGAACTTGTGGTTCCGACAGCACCAGTAAGGCAGTGACACAGCTCCGCTGGTTCCCACACCTGCCACCAGAGCCGGCTGTGTCCTTGTGCCACTTGGCTCTCAGCCCAGAGCAAGGGCAGAGGTCTCTCCTGCCACAGGCTGTTCCCATCCTATTCCCAACCCAGCATACACGAGTAACCCTGGCCGAGACTGAGCATCTGCTATTGGCAATTGCCTCATTGTAGCTTTGCCTTTTTCTGTCCTAGTATTTCCTCACAACAATGATGTTTACATGTGATTGCTATAGAGCTTATGTAGAATGTATATAGCGACACATTTAGGGTGGGTAGTACTGTCCTGTGCTGTGCTGATGTTTTTCAGAAAACGATCAATCCAAAAAAAAAAAAAAAAAAAAAAAAAAAAAAAGGCCAAGTGGAATTCTTCCATCTCCTCCTTGCTCAGCCATGGGAGCGAGCCCTGGGCTGCTCCCAGCTGGAGGATGCATCAAGCCTGGCAGAGGGGAAGGGTAAGCACGGTGGGGCTGCTGGGTCCCCGAGGACCCCCTTGGGGCAGCCTCCAGGTGCATTGCCAGCCTTGGTTTCTGTGAGCCCCATCCAAAATTTGACGTTGCTTTCCTGCGGCTTCCCGTGCCATCGCAGCACTTCTGCACAGAGGCACGGCGCTCCCTACAAATGGGAACTTCGTAACGCACAGAGCCAATTAGTACTGCAGTCGTAGGATAGGAAGAGATGCAATAAGTGGTCTTCGTGTTGCCTGAAGCCTATAAGTGGATTTTTTGTTGACGTTTGGGGGTTTTCCTTTCTTTCTCCCCCCTCCCTTGAATTCAGACGGCTCACTGTCCCTCTCCCCTTGAGAAACGTCTCCTGCACTGATGCAATACGCACATAGGTGCTCAGGCACCAGCCCCCATGCCTCCCCCCAGTTTAGGATTTGGTGAGCACGGGGCGTTTCAGCCTGAGAAGCACAGGTGTGGCTGCCTGCCGGCTGGGTTTAGAATCTCTCACGCAGGGGTAGTGGTGAAAAATAAGTTTCCACTGGAGTTTTATTTTTTTAATGGAAAGGTTTTGTTTGCTCACAGTGCCCAGGGGTGAGGAGGGGCCAAGGAGAGCTCACTCTATTCAGGGACTGAGGCTGCTCTGGGTGCAGGGAGGGGCCCTCGTGCCCCTCACCGCTGGGGCGCAGCCCAGAGAAACTGGGAGCAAAGGGTATATTAAGGTAGGCAATAAGTAAGGAGGAGATTTATTTTTCTAAGAAGCATATAGCTCTAGAATGTCCCCTGATAGCTGCCTGTGAGTACTGTGGGGAGATACTAAACGTGAAGAGTTTGATGATGAAATGCCCTTTTGCTTTTTTTGCACAGATTTGCCCCATAAAATCTTGCTGTTCAGGGTGGGATACCAGGTTTCCTGGCTGGAATCCAGCAGGCTCCTGGGGCTCCATAGGAGAGGAGCCGATGTTTCTGAGTCTGGGCTGAATGCAGAGGACAATCCCAGGTGTTAGGTTTGATGCTGCCCCAAAGATGAGGTTCATCCCGACTCCTTGTCAGCACAGCTCGCTGGGCTGCGTGCCTTCCCTACAGGAGCAGCAGCTCAGCCGCTGCGTTGCAGGCTGAGTGTCTGACTTCAGCGCTGGTCCATGCGGAGCTGCATTACAGACCAGTGTTTGTTTTGAATTGTATTCTTTCTTTTTGGCATTGTGCTGAATGACGAACTCCATCGTTGTTCGTAGCTGAGCCCTGAAGCCCTTTCTGTTCTATCTCCATCCATCCCGACAATCTCAAGCAATATGAGCGAAACTCAGCCTTCGGGCTCCATTCCTCATCCCCAGAGCCGTGGCCGTCACAGCGCGGGCACCGCCAACACCGCATGGCCGGGGGCCGAGTGCATGTGAGAGAGAGGAAGGTGAAAGCGATGCATTTCTCAAGAAAGGTGTAAGAATTTCACCTAAAAAGGGGCACATCTGCTTTGTTATTTATAATAAAAGCTTTTTTTTTTTTTAATTAACTAAAAGGACACTGCTAATAATTATTAGGGGCCAGTTCTGCCCCCTTCCTCGTGCTGAGTAAGTACTGCTTAACTCTGTGATTTTCTGCTTGCAGAGTAAGTCAGAGTGGCAGAGTTGATCCCTCTGTGATTAAGAATCAAGTTTTTAGTCTGATTTTTTTTAATTGGTAGCGGTTTTTTATATTTCACCTTTTTGTTTCCCCCCCCAGTTCCGTTCCGTTGTGTCCTTATTTATGTAATATACTTTAACCTTAAAAGATGGCATGGATTCCTATGCCTTTCCTTTATTATTATTGTTATTATTTTTAAACAGAGATTTATTTCTAGTGTGATTTAACTGTCTACCTTCTAAAACGAGAGAACGTTTTCTTGTATTTTTACATTGTCAGATTCTATAGTTTCATAGATAATTTAACCAAATCGCTCAATGTATTATCTATATCTATCCAGTGGGTATAAAAGTTCTATTTTAAATTGTGTAAATACTTCAGAACTGGCTTCTTTTTCCAGACTCCCCTGCTGCGGAGTTACTTGTTTACATCACAAAGACTGTAGAATCTCTACGCTCATGTACTGTAAATAGTGAAGTGATCTGCCTATAAATAAACGATAACATATATACTACAAACTGGGAAACAAACCAATAACGAGCAATGAGTCTGTGCTGCTGGTATGTCAGGGTACCAAGCAGGCTTTCCATGCAGCAGGACGTGGCAGTAAGCTGGTATGCACTGGCCTGGCTGTGGGGACATGGGGATGTGGGGTTGTGTACAAACTCCAACAGTTACACTCATCCATTTGAGAAAAAAAACAACAGAGACAAACAAAAAAAATACAACAAAACCAGCACAACGGTTTGCTATTTTGGCATAGATTTCTGGTAAACCAACTTCTCACACTCCTGGGAATGCATTTGTAGCTTCAGTGCCTGGTTTATCAGTCAGGCAAAACCAGACAGCAGGCACAGCTTGCCCTGTGGGAGGGAAAGGGGCCAGTGACTGGCTGTTGTGCACGGGGACAGCCTCTGATGCTGACCTTGGTTGGCTGGTGTCTGCCCAACGAGGGCAGCATCTTCAGCATCTTCTGAACACCTGACTTAGAGCAGGGCTGGCTGTGCTCTGAGCTCCCAGCCCTACAGGGGAACTCATCACTGGCACTGTGAGGTCCCGGCCGGGGCTCTGGAGCCCGCGTATGCCCACTTAGCATTTCTCCATCCTGATTTGCTGGCAGATCTGACGGGTGTCTTTAGAGGGAGGACTGGGGAAGGGTGTGGGTTTTTTTTCCTCCTTTTGGCTCAGGGACATCTGCCTTGCTCTCCTAGTGTCATGATCTCTGCCAGCACCTGCTGCCTGTCTTGCCTGCATGCTACCTCCCATCTCGCTGTTCTTTGCCCTGCCAAACTTTGCTCTCTCTGTACACCAGCTGTGGATGCTGTCTGTACTCACTATGAGCTTTTAGGGGCCGGTGGAGAGCTTGCTCTAGATGCTGCCCCTTGTGGGTTCCACAATCTATTCCTTCTTTCTCTTCCCCCCTCAGTCCTTGGCTGGATACATTTTAGTTTTTCATACACCGTCTCTACCTCCAAGTACCTCTTCAAACTCACACTTGGAACCCTCACATTTCTCAGCAGCCTCCTGCAGGTAAGCCATTTCCCAACAAATCCCTCTCCTCAAATGCCCACCCCTGGGTCGGGGGTGAGGCTGCTGTGCCTCAAGCTCTTGTTGCCTGCATGGCACAGTGGGTTACACCCGGTGTTGGCTGAGCAGACCCTCGAGGAGCCATGCAGCAGGAGCACGTCTGCCCTGGGCGAGCCACAACAGCTCAGCAGCAGCTGCAGTGGGTGAGGTGGAGGCATAGTGCTCTTGCAAATGTGCTGCAGCCCTCTGCTTGTCTGAGCATCTCTGCTTCCCTTTCAGTTTGACATCCACAAGGACCCCACAAGTGCAGAGCACTGAAGAAATGGTAGCAGGATGCCGAGTGGAGCTGTGCAGGGAGCTGCCTTCCACCAGCCTGTGGGGTAGCAAAAGGATCTCCCCACTGCCTTCACAACAGCGATCATTTTAGAGGGAAGCCATCTCCACTGCAGCAGTGCACGTGTCCTGGATGTAATCGTGCCAGAAAAGGAGCATGAGGTGCCCCGGGCTCACAGCAGTACCCTGGAGCACAAAGGATTTACTGCCCGTGCAGAACATACTGGAGAAGGGCGCAGAGAGGAACTAGATTTACCTATACCCTGCCACACTCTGACCCTGATTTGTATCTGCTCACGTTGATTTGTATCACAAGGAGTCTTCATTTCAGTGAGTTTGCAAAATATCTACATCTGCCCGGAAAGAGGCAGTGCAAGGATTCAGCTCACTACTGCTGAGTGGGCAAATTCTCCGGTGAAAGCCAGTGTTCTCGTCACCAACATCTCCATCCCTCACTGCGAGCCGCTCATTTCAGGTCCAGGCAGGGACTCAGCTGTCCAAGGAGAACAGAGAACCCGTGCTTCCTACAGGTTGATGAGAGAAGGCACTGCGGCACCAAAGCGCCTGGACCAGAGGTATTCCTCCCATGGCCAGCCTGGCTCCGGTTGGTACACGTGGCTGTTCGGAGGGACACGCAAGACATGGGGACGGGCTGTCTCTGCCATGCCAAGGGGAACAGAGGCCAAAGGGAAGAATTGAAAAGCCTGTTTGGCTGAAGCAGCACATTGTTGAGCCATGCGGGTCACCATGCAGACAGTCCAGGAGATAACAGCAAATTATTTACGGTGATCATTACCTGCAGCTTCCAGTACCTTCTGGCTGTCTAAACTCTTGAAGGAAATTAGGGAGATTAATTCTTTCTTCAGTGAAAAGATTAATAACTCTAATTAATTGAGGGTAAGAAAACCAGATTTCAGGGCAGTACTGAAAAAATAAACTGTAGACCTATAGAGGAGCAAAAAGTAATGATAAAGGACCCTGAGCTTTTGGGAATGACAAGAGTACAGAAGTGGGCCAAGGTCACAAGAAAGCTTGGGGAGCATGTAGTGGGCAGCAAGCTGATAAGGAGCTGATATGGAGGGAGGAATTAAGCCCATCTGCACCAGCTGCAGTGCATGAAACAGGACTGGGAGGTGAATATCATCAGGAAGAGGTTTGTATGATAAATTCCTGTAAAATAAACAACTACTGCTCCTCTGGGCATTTAACCAAGCACAACGCACTTGCCTGGACGCTCTCTCAGGAGTCTTGCTTAAAGCAATACATCTTTAACAAGTCCTCGGGCACCCAGAAACAAGTAAGAGCAGCCCAGTAACACCAGCTTCTGCAGACAGGTTGCAGCAGGCTGTGCCACCAGGGGCTGCAGGGACAGTTTGTGCTAGGACATTCCTACTGACCGTGGCCAACAGCTTCTTGTAAGACAGGAACTTGACTTTTTCAGCCAGCTGTGGGCTACATGGAGAAACAATACTAGGAAAGAGAAGGGGAAAGCATGTGACAGAAGGGTAATTTCTGCACATATGTAAGTCAAACCAATCAAACCAAACCAGCAACAAGAACCAGGTTCTAACGTGATTTTCAGCTTTAGAATAGAGTTGATTGGAAAGCTCCTTTTTCTCTGAACCCTAATTTTATTCTTCTTTTGGGGAGAGAGGGTTGTAGCAAAACACCAAGATATCATGGGCCATTACAGGTTTTTAAAGCAGGAAGTCAATCTAACTTCAAATTTGATGCTCCATTCCCTGAGATACTTCTTCCTCTTACCTGTCTCCTCTTTAAGAGAAGCCAGTGACCGGGGACAACTTCTGATGCTGACCTTGGCTAGCTGGCACCTGCCCAATGAGAGCAGCATCTTCAGCATTTTCTAAATGCCTGACCTTGAGCAGCATCCCTCTCACAGGACCTGTCAGCTCTGTGTCAGAGCTCTGGGAATGGTTGTGTGACAGCAAATACATGGTTTGAAAATGTCTTTGGTGCTGCCCTGTTGTATGAGCCACGTTTGCTGGAGTGGCCTCAGATGTGCCAAAGGGAAAGGTTCATGTATGCAGGAGCCAGGTGCTCGTGTCCAGAGTGGAGGAGTACAGCAGTGCTGTTAGTGGGAAGGCAGAAGCTGTTGGTGAGAGGAGCAGAGAGCAACCCCTTCAGTGAGATGAAGGCAGAGAGGGAACAAATACTGCAGGAGCAATAGGCTCTGGCACCCTAGGTATACTGAGTTAGAGGACTGTTTCTGGTAATCATCAAATCTCAGAGCCAACCTCAATCTTGTGCAGGATTTGCTGCTCCACTTGGATATATATAAGACCATAGGACCCCATGGGATTCATCCCAGGATATTCAGAGAGCTGGCCAGTGTCATTGCAAGACCTCTCTCAATGACTTTTCAATGGTCTTTGGAATCTGGAGAAGTCCCAGGTGATGGGAAGCTGTCAAACTTTCCACTATTCAAGAAGGCCTAGAAAGAAGACCTTGGTAGTTACATGTCTGTCAGTCTCACTTAGGTGCCTGGTAAAATTATGGACAAAATTATGCTGGGAATACTGAAAAACACCTGCAGGACAATGTGGTCATTGGTCACAGTCAACACAGGTTCCTAAGGGAAAGGTCCTGTTTAACTAACTTAATTTCCTATTATGACAAGGCCACCCACCTAGATGAGGAAAGGAAGTCAGCTGATGTTATCCTTTTGGATTTCAGTAAAGCTTTTGATACTATTTCTCCTTCTCCTTCTTCTCCTTTTTCTACAGTAACCTTCTGGAGCAGTTGTCCTGCATACAGCTAGACAAAAACTCCAAGGTCCCTTCCAACTCAGGATCTTCTACATATGATATCTATATGACTCTATGATTCCATTCTTTGTACATGTCCTATTCTTCTCCCTGTTCTTGTATCTGCTCCAGGGTCCTTCAGCACACTTATAGGAGCAGAGGAGCAGCTCAGCCCCAGGCATTGCCAGCTGTCAGCATCAGACCACCAGAGCGGGGTACGGCCTGAAGGCCTGCACAGAAATGCAGAGAGAACAGAGGGAAGCAGCTCTTAAATCAGTACAAATAAGGTGCCTCCATCCTCCTCTCTCCCCTGCTCCTGAAGTGATAGAGTATTTCCTCCTCCCAGGTAAGTGACAAAACAAGAGGGGGTGGCCTTAAGTTGTACCAGGGGAGGTTCAGGTTGGATAATAGGAAAAATTTCTTCTCAGAAAGAGTGGTGATGCACTGGCACAGGGTGCCCAGGGAGGGCTGCAGTCACTGTCCCTGGAGGTGTTCAAGAACTGTGGAGATGTGGCACTGAGGGATGGGATGGGTCAGTGAGAATGGTGGCAAAGTGTTGGGGTTGTACCTGATGATGTTAGAGGTCTTTTCCAACCTTAATGATTCTGTGCTTGCCTCCCTTCTGTTTCCAGGAGGAACGAAGGTCTGACTCAAATGCTGGGAAGGTGAGAACCTGGGCAGTGCTGGAGTAGGGAGAAAGTGGACACGGGGCCATGCTTGGAGGATGGAGGACTCCCAGATGTCATCTCAAGAAATTTCTACAAGAGGACCGACAGAAAGAAAAGTGAAATCAGGTACAGATGGAAGCCGAGGGCCCCACTTCTCAGCTGCCGCTCTTCTCGTTTAAGGAGGGCTGCCTATTTGCTGCACTCAGCTCCAGCTGCTGCACTGGGGATCCTCCTAGGGGGCCGGGCAGCCCCGGCAGTGCAGGATGGAGAGCTGTAAGCCCGATGGAGCGCTGCGCCCTTGCGGGAGGTGTCAGCAGTTCCCAGTCCCCGCCCAGCCAGCTCACTACCACAGCTCTCCTTTCGGCCCGCCCTTCGCGCTGTTGCATCGTGCGTTTTGCAGACGCCATGGCAGAGCCGCGGGTGCTGAAGGAGTTATAGGAGGAGCTGACCTGCTCCGTCTGCCTGGACGTTTACAGGAACCCTATGTCCCTCAGCTGTGGCCACAGCTTCTGCGAGGAGTGCATCCAGGGGGTGCTTCGCAGTCAGCGCTGCCCGCAGGGCCTCTTCAGCTGCCCGCTGTGCAACGCCCAGGAAGCCCTTTCTACGAAGCTGCAGCCCAACATCCAGCTCCGCAGCGTAGTGCAGAAGTTTTTGGACACCAGAGAGCAAAGTGCCACTCTTGAAGAGGAGCCAAAACGTGAAGTGGAATGTGAAGAGAAGGGAAAAAGTTCAGACTTGCATGATGAGGAGATCATGTGTGATTTCTGCCTTGAGAAGCCTCAGCCAGCAGTGAAGACGTGCATGAACTGCGAGACCTCCCTGTGCCAGGCCCACCTGGGCAAGCACAGCACAAAGGCTTTCCTGACAAGCCACGTCCTGGTGGAACCCTGTGATGCTCATGTTTTGGCGGAAAGGAGATGCTCCCAGCATGGCAAGCTGCTGGAATGCTACTGTGTGACGGACTCGGTCTGTGTCTGCATGATGTGCTGTGCCACCAGCTCCCACAGGAGCCATGAAATCATCAGTGTGGAAGAGGCTTTTGGCCAAGCACAGGTAAAGGGCTGCTAGGACAGCTGCCCAGACTGAGGCTGCTTGAGGGAAAACCTGGGGATTTGGGATGTGGAGAGCTGCCTGCAGAGTGAGGCCAGAACAACTCCTGGGATTCAGATGTGCAGGCTCTCATCTTGGGATACCTGGCTTTGGGTGTGGGCTTTGCTCCAGGTTGCCTCTGGGCTGTAAAACAATCTCATGAGCAGTCGGTGGGACCAAGTGTTTGTGGCTTTGCTTTTAGTCCTCACCGCATCTTCAAACAGGTGTATCAGCCTCAGTTGTGTTTGTGCAATGAAAATTAATGGCAGTGTGACAGAAAGCAAGCTGCCACCAATAAAAAGTAGCTTTCCGTGTGGCTGTTGTGTATGAACAGTTTTTGTTTTGAAAGTATCTTCCCCACACTCATGATCGTGAGTTCTGTTCAGGGGCAAAATCTTCCAGTAAAGCTTTTATGAGCTGATTTGTCGTGAGAGCAGACAGTGAACAAACTTCTGGGTCTGACCCCACCCATCTCCATAACATTGCTCATCTTGTGCCCTTATGTCTGTACCTCATACCTCGCTCTTGTTGCTTTCTCAGAGTGATTTTCCTAAAACTGTGCAAACACTGAAAAAACATGAAGCTGCAGTGAATAAAAGCTTGGAAAATCTGCTGTCACACCAGGAAAAGATAAAGGTTTGTTTCATGACCCCATAGCACTTAGAGGATGGTTTATGCTCGTAGCTGATTAGGGTTGTGTTGTTTTTTTTCCCCTTTCCTTGACCCTGGTTCCCCAAGCTTTTTAGTTCCTGGTTGGTTTCTCGCTTGCTTTCTGGGTTTCCCCTTTGGAGGCCGATAAGCAGTTTTCTTGTAAGACCGGGAAGTACATTTTCAGATTTCAAAGGGTAGGTGAACTTGAATGCTGCTGTTGAGACCATGCTTCCTCTTAGGTGGATGGTGATTTCTTTTCTTTTTCCTGCTTTCTTCAATTTGCATGCTCTAAAATCTTTAGGGGAAAGATATAAACCATCTTACCGTGATTTTAATCCTCTTTACAACAAGAAATCCTATTAGGCTAGCCTGTGCATCTAAGAAGTTGGTAGATGTGAGGTTAAAAGACCGTCCCAAAGTGTTTTGAATTTTTTGGCACGCAAATGCTAAAGACCCTTGATAGAGCAGGGAGTTTAAGGCAGGTCTCCAGATTGTACTTCATTCTGCTTAGGCACAATTAGTACTTGACTCCTTCCACCAGTAGAAATGATGGGGCTGGAAATAGTGGAAGTCCTGGCACCAGGCAAGAGAAGTATTCCCTTCTTGTCTGAAGGCAGAACTGTACTGTTGGCAGTGTCCTGTTTGGGGCAGCACAGGTTTTTGCTAACAGTGAAGGCAACTTGGTGGAGGCAGTAAGCAGTTAAAGCATTCTTCCTCACCCTTCTTTAAAAGAACAAAAGAGAACATATCCATGGAAAACTACCATGCAGAAAAAGGAAAGATGCATAGCAGAAAGCCTTAAGCAAGCTTAATGCAAGGACTTATTCATTCTGTCTCATTCAGGTGCTCCTGAAAGCGCTGAACTTCCCAGTAGGGCACCTATGTCAATTGGCCCATCTGCTGTCAGTGAGACATCTTGCTATGTTGCTGTGTGGAAGAAGTAGATGATACTTCTCTAAGTGCGCAGAAAAGACCAGGCTCCTTTCTAAGCAAGAGAGAGTGTGGAAAGTGTAACATTCCATCCCTAACAGCTTTGCAAATGTTTTCTCAAAAGGCATTGGAAAGATTGCACAGGAATCATCTGGAGAACTCCTTCAATGTGATTTGTGAGCAGCTGGATAGAAGCAAAACAGAGATCCTGGGAGCCATCAATGACATTGAGGAGCAACAGCTTTCTCAGATTGAGCCATGGATAAAAGAACACAAAGAGATGAAGGACGCTGCCAGCCGCAGTGTGCAGGAGTTGGAGGCTCTGAGGGATCAGAAGGATCCAGTACTCTTCCTTAAGGTCCCTAACAGCCCTTCCCAGAGATATTGCAGTACTTGTGTTGGCCTTTGTACTGTGCTAATCCCGCTTTCAAAATGCCTTTTTTACAGGGTTTGTCAGCAATACAAGCCAGGTAAGCTCTTCATTGGTGGTCTGCTGTTCTATTTCACTGAGCTGCTGATGGCTGTCACTCCCTCAGTCCCAGGCTGTCTGCTCACTTGGTATACAGGGCAGGCCCAGCTTCCCAGGCATATGCTTGGTTCATGACAGCTGCCTGTTTCAGCACACTGACCGCGTGCTTGGCACCTTTCTCCTTCAGAGACCTGAAGAAGCCCCAGAATTTTCACTGATGTCATGTGTGAATCTCCACATACAACATGACTGACTTTTCTGAACCATCAGCACCCATTCCTGAGACCAGCTCGGGGCAGTTCGTGCATATTGAGATGCCTGTGTGGGCATGCAAAGAACAGATGAGCTCAGATAGTCAGAGTTGTCCCCAGCACTACATTGCTCTCTGCTTGGCTCAGTTGTTCACTCAGCGTTGGGATTGGTTACATCTTCCCATGACTCACTGCTGTTCTGATGCCTTTCTGTATGTTCTAGGAAGATGGAACAAGTTCCTAATAAAGATGCTGCAGAACTGGCAGAGCTGCTCAGTATTATGGATGGATCAATGAAAAAGATTATTCAAGAGCATTTTCAGCCTTATGCCCACTTTATCTTGGATGCGAAGCCCTCAGTGGAATCATCATTAAGTAAGTGACTATTTCACTAAGTGAGAATAAGACAGAGAATCCAACAAAGCATATTTAAGAAAGGGCTGTAAAAATACAGCAAGTAGAGGAACAGCAAGTTCCTCTAGAACTGATTACTGACACTATATCTGATTACTTTCACGTATGTCTGCAAAAAAAGGAAAGCTTCTTTTGAGTGTCAGTGCTCTGGGACTCGGATGCACCCCATTAGAATGAGCTGTGGGTGTTGAGGTGCAGATGTCCTAGGAATTTTCTGAGAGGACAAAGAGAAGAATGTAGCAACATCTCTTCTTTCACTAGCATCAAAGTGGCACAGGAAAGATGAGCACTCCACAGTAGCAGGTGGAATTTGTTTACAAATATAAATAATTTGCTCTTTCTATCTAAATAACTGTACTCTTTCACGCTGTTTTAAAGGATCAGCATACTGATGTGCTGTGCACTGTAGGATGCTTGTTCAGCTGAATTAAAAAAAAAATGAATTCTAATTCCCACGTTCTTGCCCCCTTGACCAGACTTTTGTAATTACCTATCCCATTTGAGCAGCTTTAGTTGCCAACTCACAGCTACTGAAGGGATAACTTACAGAGTAGAAAAAGCTGCAATATTGAAATATATTACCTGCAAGAGATAGTATGAAGGAAAACAGGGCAGGATTAACTGTCTGTGGCACCCAATGCTTAGGGCATTTTTGAGAGCTCTAGGAAATGTCTTCAAATGATAGTAAGCAAATAATATTTTATAAAACATTCACATACCTGTGCATGGGGATTGATCCAGAGAGCGTTTTAGAACACATAATGAAGCTCTGCAGGATAATGATGAGGGAGCTGCTGCAGTTGGAAACAAAAAGCAAAAGTTGTGTTGAAATGGTGAAATAGAAATATTTGTTGAAACGTGATATTCACTCCCTTTATAACTATGCAGGAGTAGCTAAGAGAGGTGCAGAGAGTGTATTTAATGAATACACTTTTAATAACTTTGGTGGGTTCAAGATTTCTTTCACCTTTGTTTCCAGCAATGGAGATGTATGCTGATCTGCACAACCATCTTTGAACCATAACATGGTTTTTTTGTTTGTTTTTATAGCTCATGAACATCTGACTTTCAAATCATGTCAAGTACGTGGACTACATGCAGATGACAAGGTGCTCAGAGTAGTCACACCACCTTACCCATTTCCTGTGCAAGTCGAAATGCCGTTCTGGGTGTACAGCACCAGGTGCTTCTCGAATGGCCAGCACTTCTGGGAGGTGATCACCAGTGACTCATGGTGCTGGAAAGTGGGTGTCACTGATAACAATTTTCAATGCTACCTGGAAACGTCTCAGCGTCGTCTCAGTGTGTTCCTAGATAAAAGACAGATTAAAGTCCAATTACTTAATACAGTCGTCAGAATGGTCAGGGTACAACTAGACTGCGAAAGAAAGACAGTGTCATTTTTTGATGCGTCTGGCAAGGATTATTCAGGCTCTTCTAAGAGCTGTGTGCCCATAGCTACAGTACTCATCCCTGCAAGAGCTCCTGTCCATGCTATCTTCAGCATTTCTCATGGCTCCCTTTCACTCACATAGTGATGTGGGGGCAAGGCTGCCTTGCCTTTCTGCTCCTTGGTTCTCTACATTTCGGGGCTGCAGCTGCACAGACTCTGCCACCCTGGCACAGTATAAGCCAGGTTTCAGACTGGGCCTGCTTGCAGCCTGCTCCTCAGCTATAATAAGGTTCTGGTCTTCTACAGCTATGGGCTGAGTTGAGAGAATGGGAAAATGGGGTTCTACCATCAAATATATCTCCTCAGGTTTTTAGTACTTTTGTTTCAGTATTGTACTTTTGCTGAACTGTATGGATCGCTGTGTTGGATGGATAATATTAAAGTAATTTTATTCACAAAACTTGGTGGTAATCTAGTCTATTACAAAGTATACAGCACAGCGTTAATGCTACAGCACTCACAAGCAGCAACGCCAATCTCTGCTCTAGTGCACCAGCTTTTACCTCCCTGTCCTGCACAGCACTGCCATAGGTCTGTTCCTACCCTGGGATACCTTTCCCCGCAGGATGGTGGTGCTTGGAGCAGCTGAGAAGAGCGCGACTAAGCAGCTGCAGCCAGGCTCAGGCACAGGCTCAGGCACATCGCATCCAGGGCTCACTCGGGCAGAAGGCTGCAGGCGAACTGCCGATGACACGTCTCAGATGGGGAAGCATTTTGCTTCACCCCAGAAAGCAGGGGGCGGGGCTGCAGGGGGCGGGGCTGCAGGGGGCGGGGCTGCGGGGGGCGGGGCCGCAGGGGGCGGGGCCGCAGGGCTGGCGCTGTGCTACGGACAGCCTTTCAGTTTCGTTTCTCGCAGACTGGTGGGTGTGTCTATCGGTTGTGCAGCTATGGCAAAAGCTAAGGAAGAATTTGGAGCGTCTCCTAGCTTAGAAGATGAACTCACCTGTTCCATCTGCCTGTCTCTGTACAGGAACCCCGTGTCACTCTGCTGCGGTCACAGCTTCTGCAAGCAGTGTGTCCAGAAGGCGCTCAGCGCTCAGCAGCAGGACAAGGCCCCCTACTCCTGCCCGCTATGTAGGATCGAGCTGGGGCCCATCCTGGAGCTGCAAAATAACTTCCATCTGTGCAACATCGTGGAGACATATCTGGCCAACAAAAGGAAGCAGGACGAGAGCTTTGCGATGGAAAAAGGAGAGGCAGTTCCCTGTGACTTCTGCCTTGACAAGCCCCAGCCGGCCGTGAAGACGTGCCTGATCTGCGATGCCTCCCTTTGCCGGGCCCACCTGGACAAGCACAACGCCAGGGCCTCCCACAGAGACCACATCCTGGTGGAGGTGGGCACGGATGGCTCGAAGGAGGAGAGGAGGTGCCAGGAACACAGCAAGGTCTTGGAGTACTTCTGCCAGGACGAGAGCCTGTTCATCTGCGCGCTGTGCTCCATTGCAGGGTGCCACAAGGGCCACAAGATCCTCACCCTGAAGGAGGCCCATGACAGGAACCTGGTAAAGGGCTCTCCTCTCTCTCTTCTCTCTCCTCTCCCCAAGGCCCTGCATGTTTCACTGCAGAGCCTGGGCATGGGGGCAGAGAGGCATGGCGGGGGGGGGCGGGAGCTGGGGGGGGGAGAAGGCAGGAATGCTTAACCTTTGCTGTGAGGAGGGGGTGGGGGCTGAAGGCAGGCAGGGGCACCACAGGCACGCCAGCATCCTGGTCCTATGTGCTGAGCTTTGCTTGTCATTTCCTCCTCTGTGGTGGCTGAGGAGATTACCAAGCTTTTCCTCCAAAGCGCCGCTTTTTCCTCTCGCGAAAGCCTTTTGGGGCAAGGAACCTCAGTCAGATTTGATTCTTCATCTTTACATTTTTCAAAACTTAAAACTTTCCAGCTATGACAAATATCTCACAGAAAAAAAAAAAAAACAAAAAAACGCCCAAGCTTTCTGGTATCATTTTTTACTCAAGAGGTTTAAGAAAACTGGCATGTGTGATGCTGTGGCCATTAGTGTGTGCAGGAGGTGTGAAAACATTGCTGGAAGCAGGTGAGGAGTAGCCAGCACCAGCCAGGCAGCAATCAGAGAATCATAGGACTGCCTGAGTTGAAAAGGACCTCAAAGATCTTTTAGTTTCAACACCTTGCCGTGGGCAGGGTCACCAACCACTAGATCAGGCTGCCCGGGGCTACATCCAGACTTGCTTTGAGCAATGTCTAGAGCCTGCCTCATCCCTGGAAAGTGAGATCTAACATCATCCAGAAGTCTGCCATCATACATTATAATAGCACTCAGTGACTGTGGTGCCAAAGTAAGCAGCTGGGTGAGTAAGGACTGATGTATCGCTGATGTCCTGAAAAGATGGTCGCTTGTTACCTTGCCCACAGATGCTACAAACACTGACAGATGTGAAAACCAAGGGTTTGGATTACATTAGGCACATGCAGAGGTTCTGACAGGAACAGAACTTGAACAGACAAAGTGAGATTTATTCATTTAAAGAGAAATTTACTTATTCAAAGGGACGGTTTTTAATTGATGAATCTACCATATACAAAGTCACGCATACATAAAAATTAAACATTGGCTTGAAAGACTTCAAGAATTATATTGGTTTTGCAGTTTTGCCCTACCTTTAAGAGGAGGCAAGTAATCACAGCCTGTGTTAGAGCTTACTGTAAGCATGGTGCTGGAGAAAGCAGGCACACATGCTGCTTCACTAGTGCCACAAACTGATGTGCGGAACCAAACTCTATAACCACAAAGTAGTTATATAGCAGGTATGATTTATTCAAGTGCTGCGCAGACACCAGGTGCAAGGGGGATAGATCCGCCTAGCTTGCACACCGTCTGGAGAAATCATGCCACAGATATAGGCTGGACTAATACATAATCAATAGTTTTCCCAGAATTCGGATACACATTCATTACACCCCCGAGAGTTCGTTAGCATGCAGACGCTCCCCTGTTGTGCATGTGTAGCTGGTCGTGGGATGAAGATTTGTTGTCTTCTTTGCGAAGGCTTCCGACCGTTTTCGCTGTAAACTTCTGAGCTTTCGGGAAGGGGAGGCATCCCCCCAAACCAGTTTCTTCTTGCCCTGTGGACATCTAATCACCTCCCTGCCAAATGTCCTCGGGCTGTTCTCAAACCCTTATCTTTATGGCCTTCATCCCCCTCACTATCCCAGTCACAGTGTCTGCCATCCCTTATTTTCTAACAAGCTCTACATTCTTGCTTCTATAAACTATCTCTAACTATTCCCCTTCACCCCCCTTATTCTCAGTCACTGTGAAGCCTTTTTGCCTTTTTACTTTCACTTACGGGGCCCGTCTTACCTTTCAAAATGGCTGGCCTGATTTAATAATATCCATGCTGCTTCCCTGTTGCGAAGTTCGATGCTCTTTTTTCTTCTGCTAGGATGACCTCTCTCAAACTATGGATAGGCTGCTGAGATACATAGATGATTTATCTATCGCCCTTGAGGAGCTTCAGCAAAACAAGAATCAGATCGAGGTATGTGCCCAGGTCACAGCTAATTCAGAGCATCTTCCCTCCATGTTTTTTAAGAAATAAATGATGGCAATAATACTGTGGTGTCACATTCAGCAAGTTGTTCTGATAGATGCACCTGCAAAAGTACTCCAATAATTACTGAAAACATCAGACACAGCCTCCTACAGGTGGTGGTATTGAAAGTGCTCTGTGACAGCAGTTTCAAGCCAGGGCTGCACAGGGATGCTGAGGCTGTGACAGGGCAGAGCTGTGCCTGAATGGCAGCCGGTGACCTCCACTGACTGCACTGCTGTGGGCTGCCTTCCTCATTCCATCTGGAGCCCTTGGGAGTGGTCAAGCCAATCCAACTCTACTACATTTTAACATGTGGTTATTTGGGTTTTAGGATCTAGTTTGGCTCTTTTGCAAGAATTAATTATGAGTGGTGCTCACTATGAAATATACTGGCTGTTAGTATCATTACAACTGCAGAATAAATATGGTAAGCAAGGAACACAGAATCTTTTAGCTAGGACAATTGTCAAATCAGGAGGAAAATTCAGGTATCATCTAGATGTCCAACTTCTTCAACTATCAGTACAAGTAGAAAAAAAGATGAATAGAAAGAGATGCAGTCCAAAGTAGAGAAAACACTGATTTAAGAAGCTCCCATCAAGCTTTTTCATAGCCTCGCAGCATAACTTCTCAAAAGGAACCAGCTGGGAAACTCCACCATTTATTGTGGTTGCGGGACTGGCAGAGTTTAGTCATTTGCACACCACAGTCTGTGCATAGCATTATATATTTTTAAAGCTTTTTATCCTTTAAATAAAAGTATTGCATTTAGCAATGTGAGAACCACATTTTATCTGATTTTGTTACTACAGCAGGGTAATTTTCAGAATTTTTTGTGTTTATCAGATAATCTAAGGAAACGCTTATCATCTGCTTCCTTCTAAAGACAGCTGAAAGGACAGATACAAATCTAGTAGAGACCCCTAGTTGAGTGCCTGAGCCAGTGCACCATTTTCTTATCTCTTCATTTAGACTAATACGAAAACAGTGACTTCTCTGCTACAAAATATGTTTGGAGAGATAAAGACACAGATAAAAATGAAAGAGAAGAAGATCCTCAGTGATATTCAATCCAGTGAGAAATCACAATTAGCAGAATGTGCCAAACAGAAGAAAGAGATGGAAGAAAAGAGAGATGAGTTTGTGCAGCATCTTCAGTCCTTGCAGAAGATAAAAGAACAACCAAACACTTTCCATATCTTCAAAGTAAGCAGCTGTTCTTTGTTCACATGCCCGCTTCTCAGCCAGCTGCCCTTTCTGGAAATTACACTAATGATTTCTTCTTCTTTTTTTTCCAATCTTAATCATAGGAATTGAGGCTGGTGCTGGACAGGTACGTTCCATCTGAAAACACTTGTTTTCTTCTTTGAAAAAATATGATGTAGGTAACTGCGATCAAACCTGCTGCATGGAACCCCTTCTGCAAAGCTGCTCCCTATTCCATCTGTGCCCGAGGGCACCATGTCCACACAACTAACAAAGATGAGGACATAGCTGCTGACCATTCCAGTGGCCCATTTAGCTTCAGTTTCTTTAGCTACATGGTTACTGGATTCTGGTGAAAACTACTGGCTTTTATTATGACAAAAACGTTTTTGTTAGAGATGGAGACCATAAGGGCTCAGGTTACAGACAGCAATGCTCTCCCAGCTGTGTTTTTATTACATTCCCACACTTAGTTGCAGTGAGCAGCCCTTGGCTGCAGAGATGACTGGCTTGGTTTGGGTTCTGTTTGTGGACAAGTGTAATGACTTGATAGAACACTTGCTTTTTCCTGCAAGTGATACATTTAAGTTATAACTTACCACTTCCTAACTGACATCTGGGTGTCTGCTGTAATTCAATGGTGCAAAACCACACTGCCAGTACATTAAGTTACGTATCCACCAGGGATTCTGTTGCTGCAGTAAACTCCTCAGTCTCATGAAGGTCTAGCTCTAGCATCTAGCTGGATTTTAAGAGCTCATCTCTGTACCTTGCACAAATTAAAGCGGAGATTGGATGGTAAGGATAATTTAGAATCACTGCACACCTGGCGACTGTGCTGGCAGCAGTGCATTCCATTACTCACAGCTCTGCTGCAAATCAAAATCTAGCCTGTGGGATTGAAGCTGTTTTCCAGAAACCTGGAGACCATTTAATATGTCTGGCATTTTCTTTTTATCACAATGGTCATTGTGCTAGAACAGTGACAGCCTGCCTGCAATTGGTCAAAGCAGCTTCTCACAAAAACACTATGGCTGCTCCATTCTCATTTTCAGTATTTCAAAGGTCCTTTGTGGGTCTGGTAAGTAACAGATAATGCCAAAGAAATCGTTAATTTTAACAGCTGTGACTTGTTTAACCTTAACAAAGAGTTGTATACGCCATCATGTACTGTCCTCTTTGCAGAATCCTTCTTAACAAAAGAGTTTGTTAAATCTTCAACGCTAAATGGCTTTCTGTGTTGAAATGCCTGTTTGCATCTTAGCATTTCTAGTCACAAGTTCAGGATCTATCCGAAGATGGATGTGTCAGTGGTGGAGCTGGACGGGGCCGCTGTCAGCAGCTTCAAGACAGTGATGAGGGAGTGCTCATCCCGCCTGGACACGTACTTGCAAGGTGTGCACAGTGTCCTGCCCTGACCCAACAGCAGAGAGTGGCTGAGTTGATAGAGCCTCCTCCCCTTGGTGCCCAGCGCTGGCTCCTTCCCACAAAGGTTCAGAGTGAGAACTCAAGTGAGATTTGGGGTTTGAGAGTGCAGTGTGGGCTGATGGAGAGGTAGAAGGGAAGGGGCAGTAAGGCTGATTCTGGAGTTGAAAACAAGGGCTCCAAACCTGTGTAAAGCCAGCTTCTCCTTCCTCTGCACTGGTTCCCTGCTTCCTCCTGCCTGCTAGGCATTGGACAGTCAATCCTGATTTTGAGAAACATCTTCTTTGTTTGCCCACCCTCCTTCCCACTGAGTTTATCCCTGCCCGTGGTCTCAAGTGCACAGCACCAAGTCACAGACTTGAATGCATTGCCAACTTTGTAAAACATTCTTCTCAATCTTTCCTAGGACTACTCACTAACCAGATTAAGTGGGACAGGTAAATCCTTTTCTTTATTTATGAAATAATTCTGCAGCAGAATTTAAAGCCTGTACATCTTCTGGTCCTGTGCTTTGGTCTCAGACCCTGACATGGACATCCAGCCTTTTGCCGTGCCCCGGCTGCATTAAGTGAAGAGGAATTGTCTTGGGCCACGTATAAAATATATAATATAGTTAAGAACTTTTTAAAATATATTTTTTTATTAAAACATTAAACAAAAGATGGCAACGGAACCAGAAAACTAGTGGGTTGGACATATATGTGGAAATCGTCATTTATCTCAAAATAAGGGGGTCAGATCTATTAACGTCACCTGTTTTATTATTTCCAAGATGTGATATATGTTTTATGAGGCACTAACATTCACTGCTGTCTCTTCACAGTGAGGATCCAGCTGCTGGTAGCAGTTCAAACAGTAAGTGTTCAAAAACACTCGCTGTTCCTCAGGAGGCTGGCATGGGGCTGTCATCTTGCAGGGAAAATATCTCAGCAACTTTTTGTTGTATTTTTCTCCTCTCCACGAGAGAAGTGAGACCAGCAGAAGTGCAGCCTCTGGGCACAGTTCACAAAATCTGCAGAAATCTGTGGAAACTTGACAGAGAAATTATTTATCTTGAGCTTGAGGGAGAGGCAGGTTTTGTGTCGGTACTCAGTAAACGTCTGAGCCTGCCCCTGGGAAAGACCAAAGAAGAGTTCTCTCTGAGCAAGCCCAGTGCCTGAAAACATCCAGAGACAAATTCAGATGCTGCAGGAGATATTAAATCTGTAAACAGTATTGCTTTTCAGATATCAGTAATGCTGAAACAGTCTTCTGCTGGGTAGGAAGTGGTGTTTTTCCTATAAATTTTTTTTTGAGGAAAACATGTTTACAAGTTAGTTGAAAGATTTAATCATTGCTTTTCTGCAACTAAAGTTCATTTTACAAAATAAGTGTTGTTCTGTTTCTTTGTTTTTTAAATTCAAAGAAGAAGTGACACTTTCTTCACCACTTCTTAAGTTTTGGAGGGGAAAAGATTCCATGCTGACAAGCATTTCTAATGGATAGATTGATTAAAAAATTTCACTTTGGAAGGGATGTAGAGGATTGAAAACAGTGCTGTCTTGTCCTAACTGCAGATCTGTTTGTTTTACCAGACAAATGTAAGAAGTCAAAACAAAAACAATCCCATAAATTTCATTAACTGAAATAGATGGAGAGCACAAGAGGTAGGTGGTACAAGTAAGCTATTCAATAGAGTTTAAATTACACAGCTCAGCTTTACAATATGGCTGCTTTGGCTTTAACAGAGTCAGCCTTAGATTATTACAGTGTTACAGTTATTATTACTGTGTGAATCTTTTCCATCTTGTGTATTTCTACAGTGTAATACCAACTGAAAGGATGAAGATGTGAACAAAGTGAGTGGTATACATATTGCTGGAAGAAAGGGAGATGCCAAAAAGCTCAGAACACAGAGAAAAAGAAGTTAAAGATTGTCCAAAATGTTCTTTAATTCCAGGCTGCCATTGAGTGTCTTGGTCTTCCTTATGAAACTCCTATTAAAAACAATTCTATAGCAATGCAAATTTTGAAAAGAGGTGTCAAGTATTAACATGAAAATAAGAAAATCTCCAACTACATCATCTTGTAGCACTAATGTTACGTGTGTCCTATTAACTGAAGTGACTAGGTTGTCTTTTTATGGTAGTGTAACTAAATAAAGAGCTGTAGATATAAACGAGAAAGGCTGTTTGATTTCGTACCATCAGTGGGGATTAATTGTTGGGAGCACTGCTTGTGGATGGCTGCAGTAGAAAGCTGTTCAGGACCGTGGCACATATTTGGATAACCACACGTAACACAAGTGATCGTTATAGCAAAGATGCAATTATCTCTGTATGAGTAGCTTAGTCAGCCTCTGTAGCAGCAATGTTAAATCATGGCCTGAAGCAGTGATTGAGCACTTGGGGGGAAGGCAGGGCTAGCCCAGTGGAGTTCAGGTGCGTGCAATACATCTGAATGACCAGAAGGGGTGGATCCTGGCTCTACCCCTTCCCAGACCACATTTAAGGGTTTGCAGTGGAGGTGAGGGCATCTTGCTGGAGATCCCTGCATACTTGAGGTCTTCCAAAGGTAAGCAGCCTCTTTGCTTTGTGGCTGTGGTGTCTCAGCAAATCCTCGCTTGTTGCAGTCTAGAACCTTGCTGCTTTGCTGTCATTGTCGTGCTTTCTGTTGTGTTACAATCTCCAAGGCACATTAAGCACTCGTATGGACTTCTCAAAGAGCCATGCAGAATGCCATGGTCATCCATCACTATGCAAAGAGTCTGAAAAAGGCCTGATCCTAATGCAGAACCTTCTCTGTTAGTGTCCTCCCCTTTTGATGTGACAGAGAGATGACTGAAATCAGTGGTTTGCCGTGTGAGGGCTGTGGGCTGATGGGGTGTGCAATGAAATTGCTGATCTCCGCTCCCTTTCTCAGTATAGATGGAAGTGCATGTTACGTTTCATGTGGCTGATGTCTCTGCTTTCACACTCCAATTTCACATTTGCTGATCTGTGTGGCTGCTGGCCTCCATTCTGAGCATTTAAAAATTATATATGGTGTCCTTATCACTCCTAGTAAAATGAAGGGACTTTGCCTGGTGAATTTGCAAGATGAATCGCTTAAATAAGAACACTTAGCATTAAAACAAAACCAACCAAACAAAAAAACTTTATGTACATAATGAAACTCAGCATCACAAATGAGCTTTGGAAAGGTGATCAGCACCTGGTCTTCTCAGTAGGTTGCTGTTGTAGGTTGTAGGAGCAGTGCTAATGTCTGTATGTTAAGAGCCTTCCCCTCCATTATTTCCGTGGCATTGTTTTCCTTTGCTGCTTCTGAAATCTGGGAAGTGGAGAACTGAGGCACAGGGCTTTTTCCACAACTGGGCCATGCCTGGGAGCACTGCATACCCAGTGAGGTGGGCAGCAAACATTACACAAGCACCACTGCTCCCAGCACAGCTCCTGATGGTTATCACTGTTGCATTTTCCAAGTGATCTGGACTGGAGGGACTTAATTGCAGGGATTAAAAACTATTAAGGCAGCAACATCTCCTTTCCAGATTTAAGTGGACTGCAAAACTTCTGTGGATCTGCAGCCTTTGCTCTGCTGCATGCTTCTGCTGTCAGCAAAACAGAAACTGCATGGCCAAATCTTGGGAGCTCAGCAGTAGCTCAAGGTGACTTTGCAAATGTTCCCTACTGCTGCAAGCCAGCAGGACATAAAGGACAGCTACTCACAACCACTGAAATGAAGCAGAAGAAATGAGGCAGTCCTTCAGTGCTTTTATTACCTAGGCTGCTCTCTGACTGCCAGGTAGTTACTGCTTTCACTCCAAGTAAAGGAGCCATGACCAGCAACTGCAGCTCAGCGCTGCTGCAAATCAGTACAGAGCGAGAGGTTATTCAGCAATGTATTTTGAGTAGCTCCCCTTTCCCCATCACACTGCATCTCTTCAGTTGGCTACACTTAGCAAACGTCACCTCCATATCCCATGGTGAAATATATCAGTTTAGTATTTCCTTGGTGTGAACCTGTGTTACAAACATATCTTCCTGTGTCCCAGGAAATATACAATATACGTATTAGGTAGCAATCGGAAGGCAATAATTACCTGAATGGAACTTGCATAGCACTTGATTTGAAGAGAAAAGTTCATGCAATTCTTCACTACTATATTTACCATATGTGAATTTGTAGCACTTGCCAAAACAGAGCAGAAGAAGCTGGCTCTATTACAGGCTAAATTAATGTGAAGATAGAATCACAGAATCATCATGGTAGGAGAAAACCTCTAAGATCATCAGGTCTGACTATCAGCTCATCCCTCCATGCCCAGTAACCACGTCCCTCAGTACCATACCTCCGCGGTTCTTGAGCATCTCCAGGAATGGTGATCCCAGCACCTCCCTGGGCAGCGTGCCATTGCCAGATGAGAACTTTATAACTGCTGCTAAATGGCAAAATCAATAATTTCATTTCATTCAGATTGGAGAAAACATATTTTTCAATACTGCTATAGGCTCACAAAGCTTTTGGATGAAAATATTCAGGAATGCAGATTTTCTGAGTTAGACGCAAAGCTGATGGTGCAGTTTATGTCCCAATATATTTGACTTGTAAAATTAGCAGAGACGAAGTTCTCTGAATTTGACACTAGTCACATTTTTAATATCCCACAGATTAGCCTTGAGGAAGCAAAAAGAAGTGAAAGACAATGAAAGGAATGTAAGAAAGCACACTGGAGTCCAGTAAGTAACTAAGCCTTGTACCCTACAGAAACACTAAAAATGTAACATTTATTTAGTTTTTTATTCTAGGAGACAGTATTGGACTCTGGCATTCATTGAGAGCTCAGCATTTCTGTACAACTATTAGTAAAGAGCAATCTTTCTTAATAACAATATAACTGTAGAGATATAGTCCAGAGATATGGACAGAGCTAATTTCTTTTTTATATCTTTATGGCTTAAGTATTTTGATTACTTAAAGAGTCTGATTAATTACAACTTCCAATATCTATTATGCTCCCTTCCCTCCATCCACACCATTTTTATTTGGCCTTTTGTCTCATCTTTGATGGAAATTTTTGAGAGTGAAGTGGCTGACTTTACAGCTCCTTTTTGCTCTTGCCAAGCATGTGGCTGAATTTATAATCAAATAAATAATAAAAAAAAATGCATTTCAAAAGCTCGAACACACATCTTTCTGCTACTTACTTTGATGGGCTTTCTAAGCAAGTCGGATGCACCACATCTAGGCCTTCACATGCCTGGCACCAGGGCCTGCTCCAACCAGCAGCTTAGCACCAGCCCAGGAGCACCACTTGGATTTCCACACTGGAGATGTCAAGGCGTCCTGCAGAAGGTTGTTCAAGTCCATGGATTGCTCACATTGAAGAAGTTCAGGACAGCTTAACATTATTTGTTTTGTCCTTATTTTCCTTTACGTTGCCCAGTGCCGTTTGCTATAATACCAGCAGCATGGCTGTGAGCAGTGAGGGTGGAATTAAAGCAAAGTGTAGCTGGGTGGGTGACAGCTGTCTCTCTTACCCTGGCTGGGCTCTCTCCAGAAATGCCTGTCTTCCTTCTCCTCTGGGTTTGGGACAAGCTGCTTGCACACGGAGGCAGGTTTGCACAAGCTCCTATAAGCTGACAGAGACACAACTCTCTGTGCAGCAAATGAAGCAGTGTTCATCTTCTCCATCTGCAAATTCCATGCAATGTTCTGCAAATCTGAGCCTGAGGTCTGTTAAATGACAAGGTGTATAGGGAAGGAAAGACAAGAAAGAAGACGTTTCTAGTGGCATTCACTACACCCAGCTGTCCCACACTGGAGCCATTGAACAATCTTATTTTGTAGGCCAATGAACTTCTCTCTGAAGATTCACAATCATAAAAGCGATTGTGAAATCTGGGCAAACAGAGGCAGCAGGTTTGACTTGTAGACTAAGCAGGATGGGGTGGTGGCACGTGTCGGCATTTGTGCATCAACAAGCCTCAGGTCAGGTTCTTTGGCAAGAGATTCCTTAGCATGAGAAACCCAGTCAGACTTCTCCACGGCCAAAGGTTCCCTGCACATAGAAATGCATTAACCATAAAACTTAATATACCTTAGGAAAAGGAAAGTAATTGGCAGTTAAATGATTTACTCACCTTAAATATTTAGTTGCGTTTTCCCCCGCTTTTTAGAAAATCAATCTACAGCAGCAAAAAACAAACAAAAAAACCCAAACAGCAATCTAACAGTAGCTCATGTACAGTAAAAGGGGGGAAAAAAACCCTAACGATAGTGGTGATTCTGAAAAAAAGTGCTTGGGATTTTTTTCTTTAATCCCGCCTTCTTTATTTGTGCCCATGAAGATACTCTTTCCCCATTGCTCTGAAGACGACACGATGTGTTTGATGATCCAAGCTGCTCTACAGCCAGCACCACCAGAAAGGCAATGAAAAGGCTCTGAGTCCATTTCTTTGTTTTGTGGCATTAGGTTTCTACACAGTTCCTGCACAGAGGCTGTCTCTTTGTGCTTTTAAAATAGACGTCAGGCCTCACAAGGTTTCACTCCGATAGTATTGCTGTCACCATATATTAAACTCCAGTAAAACTCCAGTGCAAATCCCTATAAGGATTGGGAAGTTAGAACTGCTGCTGATTCTGACAGCTGATAGCAAGGGGGGAGGAAGGTTGCTCTTTCTTTTCCCTTGTAACTTGTATCTTCCAGTTACCGTCACTTCCAGTTGAAGCCTTGTGGCAAGGGTGAATGTGACGTATTTGAAGTACTCTGTATTTCCACAGAATGACAGATCTTAAATACAAGATCCTTAGCACTGCTTTCTCCATTCATATATTGACGTGCTGTTTGGCAGCTCAAGGTTCCACATGAAATGCAAATATTAGGCAATGTTCGATTTCAGATAATGTATGCTCTTCAGTACAGGCAGGGAAGGGAAGGGAAGCAGGTTCAGCTACTATGACCATGACCCCCTATTCAGGGGAAGATAAGAGAGTACTGAGCTCTTGCAGCAGGGAATGGTCAGAGAGATCATGCTTTTCATAGCTGGACTTGCTTCCCAGACAGATCTAGATACTGAAGCAAACAACTTGAAACACTGCAATGAGTATCAGTGGCACCCCAAAGCAGAGTCAATGTCTAAAGGGGGCTAAGGGAAAGGAGGAGACAGACCTTTTAGCAGGGTCTGTTGTGACAGGGGGGAAATGATTTCAGACTAGAAGAGGAAGATTTAGGTTGGATCTAAAGTAGAAGTTCCTTGCAATAGAAGTGGTGAGACATTGGTGCAGGTTACCCAAAGGTGCCCCATCCCTGCAGAGACACATGATGTCACGCTGGAGGGGCTCTGAGCACTGATGGAGCTGTGGAGTCCCTGTTCATTGCAGGGGGTTGGACCAGATGGCCTCTAAGGGTCCCTTCCAACTCAAACAATTCTGTGATTCTGTAACAAATTGTTACGGTATCCGTAATTATGGTAGCCATGGGAAGTTCAGGTCATTTTGCTTAATATTACCAACAGATTATTAATCTTTGAATTTAAAAATTGGAGAAGCTCAATTAACAAAAACACAGATTGTTCACTGGAGTTCTTCTGGTTAGTTGTCTCTTTAGTTTTTTGGGCTGCTCTTTTTGTGGAGAGGATTACAATGAGTAACTCTGCTCTAGGCTTTGTCAGGCCGCTGGCAGTTCAGAACACACATGGGATGAATTAGAAAGTAAAAACTGAAGCATTACTAGTGCCTTTGCATGGAAAAAAAAAGAAAAAGAAGCCAATTAAGTGAGAGCAGACACATTTTTCACTCCATGCACTGACGAAGGCACAGGCTGGGTGAGGGCTGCCGGGCCCCGCTTCCCGTTGTTGTTTCTCACGAGCAAGATCAGGAGGCAGCTCGGGGCTCGGGCCGGGGCTGCGAGGCGGGGCACGGCCGTCCCTCCGCGCTGGGCCGGCTCCGGGCTTCCTCCGGCGGCCACGGGAGGCGCGGCGGGGCGGCTCCGGGTCGCGGCGGGGAGGCGGGAGCTGCCGGGCCGCCTGCAGCCTCCGGAGCCGGGGCCGCCAACCGCTCGCAGTGGTGAGTGGGCGGCGGGGCGGCGGGCAGAGCCGGGCGGAGCGGGCGGTCGAAGCGGGGCTCGCGGTGTGAACTTGGTGCGAGCTGCCAGCGCGGCTCTGCAGAAGGCTCGGCGTTCCGCGACCCGTTTTGCGGAAGGTCTTCGAATGCGGTGTTTCGTGCCGGCAGGAAAGAAAAAAACGAAAGTGGCGAAGCCGAGAGGAGAGCACGCGACGTGAGCTGGGGGGCGAAGTGAGCTGCTCGGAGGGGAAGCGCCGTTCGGATCCAGAGGGTGGCACTGGATTTACATAAACCGATTTCATTATCCTGGATACTTCAGCGCCTGCTGGCATTCTAAACGATACAGTCTCCGCGAACACTGCTGTTTCAGGAGTATAAAAAGTGCGTGCGCTTTGTGCTCCGGCGCGCTCCCCTCCCCGCAGTCCGGCGCCCGCCTTTCGCGCAGCGCGCAGCCCTGGGCCGGCCTCGGGCCGCACTTCCTCTGTGCCTGCAGCGCTGCGTTCGGGGCCCCGTGCTGAAAGAGGGGCGGTGCGCCCCTGGAGCGCGTCCAGAGAAGGCTTACAGCGTTGGTCGGCAGCTGGACTATTGATCTTAGTTGTCTTCCCAGCCTTAGTGGTTCTACGATTCCATAGAAGCGGTTCTTGCAGAACTTGGATTTCTACTTCATCTGCTTCTCTTCTACATCTCTTCACAGTGTTGGTGCCTCTTTCACTCGTGTTCATACACCAGTTTCTGAGTGCGTGCCTGAAACTTCTCGTGTCCGGCAGGTGGGTGCGGTGAGCCTGGGTGGTGATAGTATGAGGTAATTAAATGTGCGAGTGGCATTGAGAGAAGTAGTCTGGAAAGCTGACATCAGCGTCATAGAACTGACACTTCTGTTTTATTTAGTTTCTATTCTTTATTGCTTGGGTCTAAGTTTTAGCTTGTAATGTGTTATCTCAGCCCTTGAATGAGCTTTGCAGCCCGTTATTCTCTTGCTGTCTGGGTGTCTGTGTTCTGGGATGGTTGCGTGGAGGTGCAGCTCACCCCGTGCTGCCAGCAGTGCTTCCAGCATTGGGCAGATGGTGCCTTGCCTGTATGTGGCGGGGGTAAGAGAGTGCCGGGTGGGACCCAGAAATTATCTGCAAAAGTCATCAGATCTCAGGAGTGTGGTACCTCCAGTGTCTCGATTTTATGGCAGCCACTTGATGACAGGACAGATACCGGAAGTTTCCACAAGTCTGTGTTGTGTTCTCAGTTCCTTGTGGCAATCAGACAGCCCTGAAGATCTTACTCGGGCCAAAAGGAGCTGATAAAAGTGAATTACAGGCATACGAATAACTTCATGAAAATGGTGACACACTGCAGCTTCTTTTCCAGGTTAACTGTAGCAGTACACTGAAGCAACAATTTTTCTTTTTGGAAACAAAAATCTAGTTGTACTGCGCGTAGTTGGGCTACGTGGTTACAAAAGTAATGCAAAGCAAGCTTTCAGAGAGAAAAGGGTGAAATGGGTGTTGAAAATGGTGTGTCACTTCCTTGTGTCCTGCCCTGGTTAGAGGCTGGGGCTGTGTGGTGAAAGGCCCTTTTCTTGCCACGGACAGACAGCTGTTATGCAGGTGAGCACAAAGATCCCCTATGTGCTCAGAGTGCAGCAGGCAAAAAGATTTTTGCTTAGAACGTTTTTGAGCTGTGGAAGCACAACCCAGGTTCCATCCGCTGCACAGACGTTTTATGACACTGCACAGAGCTAAACTGAGCTGCCTGCGTTTCGTGTTTGAGTTTCCTGACCCATCAAGAAACATTCTCAGGCTTCAGTGATCTGTCCGAGAGCCCTGGGTGAGGGGAGAGGAGCCGCAAGGGTTCTCATTGCTGAAATCTTTTCTGAAGTCTGAGAAAATTAACTGACCCAAGTAGCTTCACACAAAAAATTGGAGGTGAATTTCCCCCCCAGATTTTGCAGTATTGATTTGCTCAGCAGTGGATGAAAGCTTATTAATTTCTTACTCCGTGCTTGTGAAATGAATAAAACCTCTTGTGCAAATACAAATATGGAATGTGCTTCAGACTCGTGCTTTTGTGCACCGAATTCACTGTATTCTCACTGGGCAGCATTTGCTTTTCTTGTATGTACTATAAATAATTCCCTAGTGGACTTTGCAGTACCATGTGGGTGGGTGAGATTAGATATCTGGAGTGTGAGGATGAGTGCTGGGAGTCTGCATTCTCCTGGGTGCACGATCCCTGTATCATCCTGAGTCAGTCACACCTTGCACCGTAGGTGTCCTCATTAGGAAGTAAATACTCTAATTCCTCATAAGATTTTCTAAGCCTATAATCATTCTAAAATACATTGAAGATACTGTGCTGACAGCTGTTAGCCAAGGGACATTTGTCATTGTGTGTGTATAGGTTTGTAGTACAGTAATTCTGCATGGCTAGGAGGCTCTGAGGTAGAGGTTTGGAATGATTAAGAACACACATAGGCAAAACGGAACCTTTGTTCTCTTTCTGCCTATTGTACTAGAGGATTATCTTAAACAAAGAGAGCAAATATGGTGACAAATAAATACGTTTGTAACGTTATCCCTAAAAATATAAATGTATCACAGTTCTGGGTGGGGTAATCTTTGGATCCAGAACTTAGCTTTTTAAGTTAAAAGGGCCAGACTACATAGAAGGACACGGATACTAGAAAGAAGACTTGAGTTCAAACTGGAATTTTCCACTTAGGACTCACCTAACACAGCAGTGCATTAAGCTTCATTTTTATTTATTTATTTATTCTCTTTTTTTTTTTTTTTTTTTTCCCCATTGGAACATGAATTTTCCAGAGCTGCTCCTCAGCCTGCACTCAGAACTGCGGCCACAAAGAGTCATGTTCTTGGCTGCCGGGCTAGGTCTTCTTTCTGGTATGTAGATCCAAATAGTGCCCTGCAGTCCCCACGTGGCATTCAGGATGGCATTGGTGCAGTGGGGTTATTTGTGGGTTTGAAGCCGGGAAGGTCTCTGCTCAAAGCACAGCAGCCTTTCAGCAGAGCAGTACAGCAGCCAGCTACCAGAAGTGAGCTGTGTTGAGTTCTCTGGGAGGAGCAGGAGCTTACCCACCGGAGAGGTGCTATAGTGAATGAAAGCATCTTTTGAGGCTAAAACACCAGCCCCTGCCTTTGGTATTTCCTGTTGGCAACCTACCCACATTAGGCAGTGTGTTGACTTTAGATAGCCTGGTTGGTTAGAGACATGGCTGTTGTGAACATGCTGCCCCAGTACAGATACCTGCCTTGTTTAACTGGATGTACATAGCCTGTGTTAGAGCACATGTTCTGGCAGAAATGTGCTGCTTACTTTACATTGTCCCCCTTAACTTGCCTTCCTTTTGTGCTGTTTTAGCTAGATGTAGTTTACTTCAAAACCAACTTCTAAAAATTACAAAGAGCATTTTGCCATTGTATCTCTGGGTGAAATAAAGTCAATAAAGATTTCTTACTAGGTAGCAAATCTTTACAGTGTTTGCAGGAGTAATTGGTGCATGAAGAATACTTGTTTTATGGAATGTATATGTAAAAGAAGTTTAGACCAAGCTGTGCAGCGTGAGAAATACACTAATTGTAGTTAATTTTCAGCAACTGGATTGAAGTAACTGTTGGACCACAACAAATGTGCCTGTCTTTCTGCAGTGGAGCGGTCTGCAAACAGCAATTTAGTCAAGGAAACTTCTCTGGGAGACAGTGCTCTTGCATTCTTTTCCATTTCACAACTTTAGCAACAGCAGGTTTATTCTACAGGATATCAGCTTCTTTCTTAGAAAGCTGATTCCTTGTTTAACAAGGATGTAATGGGGAGACTCTTTCCATGTTTAATTGGGACTTGCTTTCTCTGCTTAACCAAGACTATTAGCCCTTGCTTTTCATATCCTCTGAACCAGCTCCATTAAGAATTCTGGTCTAACACATTCACTTATGGTTTAATAAAGCAGTCTTTCTTTCTGTTGCTAGGGAGCCCTTGAGATGACAGCCATGGCAGAATTCAACAACGTTCAATCAGTGTCTGAAATGCCAGAAGAAGGTGAAGCTAAACGTGGCTTCTATCACAGAATGCTTTTGGAACCTCAGGAGGAGAAGAGGAACCTGAAGGCTCTGATGGTTAAACAAGTGAAGAAAACTTGCAGCTGCACTCCAGCCAAAGTTAAAGACTGTGTTTTAAGTTTCTTTCCCATCTTGCAGTGGCTTCCTAAATACAATCCAAAAGAGTGCTTACTGGGAGACATAATGTCTGGTGTGATTGTGGGGGTCTTGCTAGTCCCACAGTCAATTGCTTATTCTCTCTTGGCTGGACAGGAGCCTATTTATGGCCTTTATACATCCTTCTTTGCAGGCATTATTTACTGCATATTTGGAACCTCTCGCCACATCTCTGTTGGTATCTTTGGTGCACTTTGTCTGATGGTGGGACAAGTGGTGGATCGTGAGGTGCTGAGAGCCGGCTATGAGCTGGAGCCAGCTGCTCTTAGTGACCACATGGATACAGCAATGCACGTGAACTCCACCACTGCACCTGTGAACCAGACACTGCAGAAGCTGCTCTGTGATAAAACCTGCTATGCAATAAAAGTGGGAGCCACCATGACCTTCATAGCTGGAGTTTATCAGGTAAGAGGAAGTAGGCAAACAAGTATTCTGTGGAAATAGTTTTAATTCTGTATGTGGTTGTTCATATGGGCAGTCTGCTGGGGTTGCACATGTTCTCTGAATCTTGGGCAAACGGATCTAAGCAGGACTGGATGTTGCCAGTTACTGTTGTGCAAGAAACTCCTCTGTGATCTCCTTTTTGTTTGGATAACATTTTGTACTTGCTTTGTTAGTTTGCTGGTGACTGCAAGGACCTGCATGGAACATTGCCAGGCCTGCTACTCCCACACTGATCTGCACACTGCCTTCCTTGCTGTGCTCTAAAACTTGTATTTTCTAGCTTATATCTTATATCAGGGCTCAATTTCACTGGGCCAAAATGTGGCATGTTATCTATTAATTCCAGGCTTGAGTCACTTGCATTTATTAAAAAAAAAAAAAACAAAACAAACAAAAAAAAGAAACCAAACTTGAACAATAAAGCTATTTCCAGTTTCTTTTTATTTATCTCTAAGCTTTTTTTTGGTGAAACTTTGTTGTTTGCTCATTCAAAGCCAAATCAATGCCACTGTATATTACAAGGATGGATAGTGACAGGACAAGGGGAAATGGTTTTAAACTAAGACATGGAAGGTTTAGGTTAGATATTAGGAATTTTTTCACTTAGAGGGTGGTGAAGCACTGGAACAGGTTGCCTGAGGAGGTTGTGGATGTCCCTGGGGGCATTCAAGGCCAGGCTGGATGTGGCTCTGGGCAGCCTGGTCTGGTGGTTGGTGACCCTGCACATAGCAGAGGGGTTGAAATTAGATGAGCATTGTGGTCCTTTTCAACCCAGGCTGTTCTATGATTCTGTATGAAGAGGGTACTACGGAGATAATAAAGCAGTTTCGAAATGAAGCTTTTAGTTACTACCACACTAAAATATGTTATTTAATAGTATTTTACTCTTCTGTCTCTGCTTAGATCGTAGAATTCAATGCTTGCTGAAATTAAAGCAGATATCTTTGTTTTTAGACTGTCATGCATTAACCAGAATGGATTTAGTTTTAACTGTACTTCAGAACTGTGATATTTAAGTTCGTGAGTTCACATTCATTTCTTCCTATGGTGACATTCACAGTGATAGCTCACCAAAGTGTAGAGGAGAAGAAAAGGAGACATTTAGCTCCGTTTAGCATGAAGCTTGTTGGGAAAGAAGGGATATTTCCCTTCACATGGTTACGGTGGATCTCCTGGGGAGAACACCAAGGATTTCTCCATTCAGCTAGCATTAATAAAAATGAATGCCAAGAAACTTCAAAAGTTTATCTCTATTTATGTAATCTGCATCACAAGAGTCTGAAGCTCATATACTTTCCAGGTTGGATGCAGCAAGCTTTATGCAGTGCAAAGGGCAGCTGTTAGACCATAAGCTGTATTTTTATTGCAGGTTGTCATATTTTATTGCATGAGACATACAAAAGCATAGATTTTGGATCTTTGCAAAGTTCACAGAGATTGAAAGAAATTGAGACAGAAATGGTACAAGTAACTAGTATTCCAAATGCTTTCTTTTCTTGGGACCCTTTTTTCTGAACCCAATGAGCCAACAATAAGCATGGGTTCAGAGCATGGAGGCCTCTGTGACCTCTAAAAAAGTCTGCTCTGTGTTGGAAGTGCATTTCATTTAAGTGTGGTGCACAAGAAGGAGCTGAGTACTGGAGACAGTCTTTTTCATGCTGAGACCATGCCTTGTCCTCCAAGGCCATGTTTCTTACCCACTTTTTTCCAGATCCCCACGATGATGGCATCTACAAAGTCTGAATTCTAATCTCTTGTATGTGGTTGATTCCTTGCAGGTGGCCATGGGTTTCTTTCAAGTGGGCTTTGTCTCAGTGTACCTCTCCGATTCATTGCTCAGCGGATTTGTCACGGGTGCCTCCTTTACCATCCTGACATCACAAGCTAAGTACCTCCTGGGTCTGGACATTCCACGGAGCAGTGGCGTCGGCTCCCTCATAACCACGTGGATAAACATCTTCAGAAACATACACAAGACTAACATGTGTGATGTCATCACCAGCTTTTTGTGCTTTCTTGTTCTTATCCCAACTAAGGAGCTTAATGAACATTTTAAATCCAGGCTCAAGGCTCCAATTCCAGTTGAATTAGTTGTGGTTGTGGCAGCTACTCTGGCATCTCACTTAGGGAAGCTGAAAGAAACCTATGGCTCAAGTGTTGCTGGGCACATCCCAACTGGCTTTCTGCCACCCAGCCCTCCTGACTGGAACCTGATTCCTAACGTGGCACTGGATGCTATCCCCATCGCTGTCATTGGCTTTGCCATCACTGTTTCCCTCTCAGAGATGTTTGCCAAGAAGCATGGTTACACTGTGAAGGCCAACCAGGAAATGTATGCCATTGGCTTCTGCAACATCATTCCCTCTTTCTTCCATTGCTTCACAACAAGTGCAGCTCTTGCTAAGACTCTTATTAAAGAGTCAACAGGTTGCAGAACACAGGTTTCTGGCGTTGTGACTAGTTTGTTAATCCTAATAGTCCTCCTTGTGATTGCACCTTTGTTTTATTCCCTTCAGAAATGTGTCCTTGCTGTCATAACCATTGTAAACCTCAGAGGTGCCCTGCGAAAGTTCAGAGACCTGCCAAAAATGTGGCATTTGAGCAGGGTGGACACGGTGATCTGGCTAGTTACTATGGCGTCCTCAGCACTCATCAGTACTGAGATTGGCCTTTTGATTGGTGTTTGTTTCTCTATGCTTTGTGTCATTTTTCGAACTCAGAAACCAGAGGCACCATTGCTTGGCTGGGTGGCAGAGTCTGAAACGTATGAGTCCCTGTCTGCTTATAAGAACTTAGAAACTAAGCCAGGAGTTGTGGTGTTGCGTTTTGAAGCACCCCTCTACTACATCAACAAAGAGTGCTTCAAATCCGCACTGTACAAGCAAACTGGAGTCAACCCAGCCTTGGTGAAGGCAGCAAAGAAAAAGGCAGCAAAAAGAATGCTTAGAGAGAAGGAAGCGGGTTCTGGTGGCAACCAGACCAATGTTTCCATGGAGCTTGTGTCCGAGCCGTTGGGGTTTCACACAATAGTGATTGACTGCTGTGCAGTACAGTTTCTGGACACAGCAGGAATACGCACGCTCAAAGAGGTCTGCAAGGACTACAGTGAGATAGATGTCCAGGTGCTACTGGCACAGTGCAATCCTTCGGTGAGGAGTTCCCTCATGCGGGGAGAATTCTTCAAAGAGGGGGAGGACCATCTTCTCTTCCACAGTGTGCATCAGGCCGTGGACTTTGCACTGGGTGCACAGGAGCACAGCAGGACCTGTGCTTCTAAGAGCTAATTGTGGGAAGGCAACAAGTTGGAACAAAGCCTGGAAAAAAAATGAGCATTGCTTTATGTATGGTACTGAGTGAACGCAACTCTTAAGTTTCTCATGATCTGTATATGAGCCAAAGAGTTTCATATGAACATTCATCTCATTTCTCTTCTGTCATCAGCTTTCCATTTCTTGGTTCCCCTCTGTTTTGATCATCAGCACGAAGGTCTTTCTGAACAAGACAAGCTTTAGAAGCATTCTAGGCAAACCATCTAGCTGAATGCTACAAGGCAACTCATTTCTTGTTCCTAGTTGAGAAATTGCTTTTTCATATCATCACAGCCTTATATTTTTAAGGAATGACTGACAGGTACTGTTTACTCTGTTTTTTATCACGTTGTGATTGCTTGGTCATATTAGGACCAATAGATAAGGAAAATCATGCAACAAAAAAGTCTTAATGCATAGCTTATAACTTACCTGTCGCCTCTGGACAATGCTTTGTCATCGTGTGTTGACAGCCAAATGCAGCCAGATGAGCGGGGACATGGTTATCTAGTTTCTGTGCAGTCCCTTACATGCCAGGAAAGATTGCTCTTTTGCTTGAATCTCTTTGGATAATCTCTCTGGAAGTATTTTTATTTGGACATGATTGCTTAGAAGTCTGATTCATACTTATGGTCAATTGCTTGTTTTGTTAGTATTTAGGAGCGCTTTAGGATTGTGAACATTAGATATGAAAGATCACCAATTCATGGGTTGCAGTGCAATACAAGCTGGTTTTACTTGCCAAACTGACAGAACCCCAGACACCGGAATGAGAAGGGCCCCACAGATTATCCAGCATTGGGCCAAATCTGCCTGTGCCATGCAGACTTCCGGTGTGAATGCAGGTTTTATTGACCATAAACCCTTTATATATGCTCAGTCATGGGCCTTTTGTAATGGAGATGTTGGCCAAGAAGAGAGGTAATCAGAAAAAGAGCCAGAAAGAAATCTGCTGAAAGCTCTTCACCAAGTCAGTGTAAATAAAACTTTGTACTTTGCTTTTAAGTTATGCAGAACAGTGAAGAGTCCCTATTGTTCATGTCGAAATAAAGGCACTGGGTAGGAAGACGTTCTCTGTTCTTACAGCAATAGAATACAATTATGAAAGCATAATTGAAAGATTAACTTTTTTTTACTGACTGCCAGGGGGAGTTTATAGTCTGAACTGCAGTTTCTTGACAGCTTTTAAGAGGGAAAAGGTGTTGTATATGACGGTAAGCTCATCCTTAATCATTCAAAAATGAGTCAGGAATCAAAAAAGTAAGAAAATGCAATGTAAATCATGAAGCATTTTCTAAATAGAAATACATTTTCCATTTAGGATGATTTTATTTTTCTGAGCAATTAGGAACTTTTCCCTTATTTCAGTGAAAGCTGAAATGTCACACGGTGCTTCGGTCTGGGAGCTCAAGAGAAGGAACAGACAAAAGGAAGTTCAGTCCCAGGATCTGGCAACATTTATATGCTAGGTGAACTTACTACATTTTTTAGGACATGATAGGAGTGTATAAAAATATTTAGGGAGTGGGCAGGGCGTATGGAAAAGGATCACATAACTGAGATCCTTGAATTGGACTTACTAAGACAACAGCGAGACTTCAAATATCAGAGATTCTAAAGCTTCTGCAGTGTTCAAAAAACACAAATAGTTTTCTTTCATAGCCTTAAGGCACGTTTATACAAGGAGATGAATCCCAAATAGCTACTGCTGTTTTTTTTTCTTTTCTGCATAAACTTTAATTCTGTGCTAAGAATCCCTTTTGTGCTTTGGGTAATTATAGGGATCAAGTTTGTATTATCAAAGTGGGGGCTGCTGTCAGGAGGGAGCAGCTCCAGCAGCCAGGATCCTGCTTTCAACTCTAAACAAAAATTACCCATGCCGTTTTGAAACGCCAAGCCCCAGCTATTCATTTTCCACCGCGTTGCCCTTCAGGCACGGGCAGCTGACAGGGAATGAGCTGCTCTGATGGTCCTGAAGAGTTCCTCCTGGGCAGGGATGGCAGCAAAGTGGAAGGTGCTGTGGGTGAATCTTTCCTGTCTGCGCTCATGACTTCTTACCCTTTCCACGCTGCCCAGGAGAGGATTTTTTGATTTGTGACAATGCGCAGTGATAACAGAAGAAGAAAATAAAAAGTATTTATTAAATGGCTTTTTTTTAAATTTCAAATTTATTTCCACCTGTGCCAAGAAGGGAGGAATAAGTGCGTCAATTCTCAGGAGCAGTACTACAGCTGTAAAGGATGCATATTTGTGGCACCTGAGTGTTTGTTTGTATTAAAGCACAATAAAACAGTCATAAATTGATTTTCAAAGAATTAATTTAGATTACAGCTAAAAGATAGACTAAAGTGATTTATGTTTAGCTAGAGCACATCATGCTTGGCCGCAGTGCTGTTTGTGCAGCCACAATTGGCAGTGTAACCTCCAAACTGAATTTGAAGCAAAACACACACACGCAAAATGTATTAAAATGCAACTGCAAAAGCATCCAGCCAACAAAAAAAAAAAACACCAAACCAACAACAAAAAAACAATTTCTGATGTTCTTGCTTAAGATAATATTTATAGGCTGCAGTTTATCCTCTACATAAATGCATACAGTCCTGGTTGGAAGGGAATACAAATAAACGCCCGTTGGCAGAGAGTTAATGTAATAGGGAGTCCTTTGGCATTAACTGAAGATTGGAGCTTATCGTGGCTGGGGTTTCTTAAAATGGTGGGTTTTCAGGCATTTTCCTTTTAAAGCTTTTTTTTTTTTTTTTTTTTTTAATGGAGACAAGTGTAAGTGAATTCAGGCCCTAGAATTCTAGAGCAGGAAGCATGCCTTGCTTCAGTATGTTTGTGGATCCTTGAGAAATAATCTAACTTCATGTTTAGGCACCAAGGACCATTGAGTGAAAACTGTTGCCCTAAAAAATTTGTTTCCTAAAGGAATTTCAGACACGTGTATACATATATATATATCTATATCTATATATATATACACACACATAAATGCGCACACACCTTTTGCAGCTTTATGTCTCCAGTCGTGCTTTTGCAGAGTGGCTGCTTCTGTCCTAGAAGGGGCTCTCTAACCTTCTGCTGAATTAAATAAACAATGGACCACACATAAAGGACTGTAGAAGGGAAACTGCTATACCCGCTGCTGTCTAGTGTTTCTTTTATCCTTTCGGCTTAATTTGTCATCTACAAAAGAATGAATCCCAGAATGATTGCCTTTGGGCTGCCCAGAATGGTGACATTTGTTGCAGAGGCCTTCACAGCCCAGGGCCAACCTGGAAGGCTGCATAGATCTGTTGGTCTCCTGTAAGGCAGCTCCCAAATGTCTGAATTCAGCAATTCTCCGTCTAAATGAGGAATTAGCAGATCATTAGCACATTCATTAACGGTAACAACGTGGCATTATGGAAATTAACACTCACAATCTCAGCTATACTGAAGGCTAGCGGAAGTATCTTTAGTGGTCTGCTAAATGTCAGACTTTCTCTAGGTTTCTTGCTGCTGTAGGCAGTAGTTTTCAGCTCCTGATGTGCCAGTTGCACTAATAAATGTTTCACTTGTGTGAACGTTTTGACACAGAACCAATTCTTAATCCATTTCAAAAATAGGAAGGTGTTAAAGTGATGCACGTGGTACTTATTTTTGGATTTATGATGACATAGAGCACCTGGTGGGAAGGCAGGATCAACCCAGGAGAGCTCAGGTGCATGCAATGCAGCTGAGTGACTGGGAAGGATGGAGCCAGGGCCCACCCTTTCCCAGACCTCATTTAAGGGTTGGTAGTGGAGGTGAGGGTATCTGATTGGAGATCCCTGCCTACCTGAGGTCTTCTCAAGGTAAGCAGATTTTCTTCTTTTGTTTCTGTATCTATGGGTGTTGCAGAGGAGCTTGTTCTCATTTGTTGTAGCCTGGGATTGTGTCACCCTGCTGTTACTGCTGTGCTTTCCATCACGTTGTAGCACTATGGCATTACGATAGTCAACCTTGGTCCTGTGTGATTTAGTGATCTGGATTTCCTAGCACGTTGTTGCAGCTCTGGTCATTGCTTTTCAATTCATCACACAATTCATCTCATCACCTTTCACGCTTCTGTGTTTGTCTGTAAGGCACTGTGTGTGATTGACTGTAAATAGAAGAATCTTAGCATATTTTGATATTACCTGTGAGCTGCTATTCAGTTTTTATGTCAAATCTTCTAGTGAGACCAAAGCTCCCAAGCAAAGACTGCAGAGGCACCCCCCAAATCCCACAGTGTTTGGGGCTGTGAGGAGCAGCCCCATATACCTGCTGGGAGAGCTACAGCCAGGCCTGGGGCTGCATAAGGGCTCACGTACCAGTGACAGTGCCTCCCAGGATAACAGACCTGGTAGGAGGCCTGTGGTAGCACTACATACAGCCGTGTGCCTTTTTCCATGAGTGTAATAATAACACAGGATCCTTGTTCCTGTCCAGTGCTGCTGCATGAGTCAGTGATGAGTCAGTGTCCCATTCTCAGTATTATAAGGGATTTCTGGCTTTATGATTATTTATTTTTGTATACTTCTAATCTAATTCTGTACTTGACTCTCCTAGAAAAGACCACAAAGCTACCATGACATCTGTACTCCTTCCCCATCAGGTTGCAGTGATGAACAAGGAAATCTCTCTCGTGGATGGGGGGGGAAAACATTCTGGGTCTTTGAGTCAATTGGTCCCAGCTGTAGCCCACATCCTTGTGCCTGTGTGTGAGCTCTGTGCCAGATACTACATCTGCATCTTGCTTGCTGTGCAAGCCTGCCTGGTGAGGTCTGCACTTCCTGTACCCAGACCTTATTGGGGCAACACTACAGATCTCCCCAGGTCCCACTCTTTGAATCTTTCACCCAAAGGCTGTGCAAACTCCCTGCTCCCAGCATGTTTGAATACCTGTTAGTAGGTGTCGCTGCTAAGAAGTTTTTAATGAGACTGAAGTCATCACCCCCAGGATCCAAACTGCTGGACTAGATCACAGAAACTGGAACATGAGGAAGCCCTACTGGTCGGGTGTGAAACACTTCAGGCAAATAGATCCTTTTCAGGATGTTACTTTCTGTTTTTTTTTCTTTTTTTTTTCTTCTTCTTTTCATATACTTTAGAGAGATGATTAAATTATTTAAGTGATTGAAGTTCATTTTAACAGCATTAATTTAACTTAGCTAATGAAGCTGTGATGTAGATAGGAGTCATCTGCTAATGCAATCCAGGGTGCCTTTTATCTGTATAACTTGTTGTGCTTTGCTGAGTCTCACACTAGGATACCATTGTGAGTCTGGAATATTGATATAATTGCCCTCATTAGAAGGGATTTGCACTTCTACTATGCTGGCATAGCTAAAAGGGGCAATGCTCTGTGCCTTTGCATTTTGAACTGCTTTGTTAAGTCCCAAGAATTACTTGCACTTGGTTGTGGTGTTTGTAAGCCTTTGTTGGAGTAGCTGCTCATGTGGAAAAAGAACCTGATCTTTACTGACTCAATAGAATTTCTTCTGAAGTAGAAATCATTTTGAGTCTTGTCTTTTCTTTTGAGATGATTGTAATGCTAAAAGTGATGCCTCTGGTTAGGTAAAATGACTAATATTTAATATATATAGTTTATAGCATAATTAGTACCTTTTATCGTATTTCAGAGAGAAAATAAGGCATATTGCCATTTCTCTAATGTGCAAATATACAGAATACTACAGCATTTGATAGAGAGTCAAATCTCCATTGAGGAAGTGTGCTGCCCAAAATATTTGAATTGAGTCTGAAAGCATTCAGTTCTTAGTCCAGCTCCCAGACCATCTCAGGACTGTACAGAATGATGGGAAGTCAAACATTCTGCTGGACTTGGGTCCAAATTTTAATGTCTAACTTTTGACTTTAGAAATGAAATTGTGATATAAATCTAACATCTTTAAGGGGAGGTAAAGCATCACTCTTTCTGGCAAGCACGTGATGATTTCATTTTATGAACTCCAGTTACTTGCAATCATCTCTGCACTATGGTATAATCTGGGATGACTTCTGAATTATTCTAAATTCAGATTGATTTTAAGATACTGTTTGTGACAATGTTTTGCTCAATGAATTAAATGACAAATTTTGCCTGGAGTAGCTTTTTCAAATTTGGGAGTTAGCTTAAACAAACAGGACCTTAGGAATGAAAAAACAACTTGTCTGATTAGACTGGTTTACAGAAATAGTTTGGAAAGTTGCATAGCATGTATAATGGATTGCCTTTTTATTACTATTTGTAAGTGCAGTATAAATGAAGTGTGATACTTCCCCCAGTTTGGTGCTAGAATCCAGGGTGCTGGGGAGGCTGTCTGCCCCTTGCCTTTGCCTATTCTGTATGTATGTTTGCTAGCACAGACATGGCCTTGTGCACAGCCTGAGATGTGCTGCCATCAGCTCCTCAGGAGTGCTGTGCTCACTGACCAAAGCCTGTGATGGGAGTTGTTTTGTCAATCGTCTTATGTTCTACCAACAAAACGTACTGAGGGGCTATATCATCTGCGTATTGCTGGCTTTACCTTTTTTCTATCTGCTTGTTCTGTATCAGCTGCCATTTTAAAATGCTGATGTGCCTTATTGTCATTGTGGAAGACTGTTAAAAGAAGAATTTTCTGTCAGATATGGTAAAATCTTTGAGATTTCTTTACCATCATTAAAAGATATTTATGTTCTTTTCTGCTTCAGATGTATGCTTGATACTTTAACAGGTGCTGCAGCTTTAAATCTTAAATGGAAGAGCCACAGTCTGAGCAGTGAGCTACTCCCTGTTCCTCTTCACAGCTGCACCAGTCACTGTTGTAAAGGTGGTGTACACAGTTGCGTGCAAATCTGAGTTTCCTAAAATAGCATGAACTTCCCCTGCATTGTGTTGTGTACGCATAAGCACACATGGAAATTTTCTGCCAACACAGAAAAAAGGTATGAACAATACATGGATGCCTACTGGCTTTCACCTTCTATCTTGGGTGCTCTGTGCAAGTGGCTGTGGTTTTTTTGTGAAGAGATGTGGCTGTAATAAGAAATGCTGACAGCTGTGTGCTGTGTCAGGGTGAGCAGCACCCTCCTGTGGGCCAGGTTTGAATTCCCAAGGGGCAAGAGATGTCAGTTGTGTGTACTTGCAGCGCATGGCATCACCTATTCAGCTGTTTTTTTTAAAAATAATAATAATAATAATAAAAAAATGCTGCAGTGTGTTTCAGTGTTATTTGACTTAACTGGTTATGTGACTTGGTCAGGTCATGGTCAGGAAGAGTTAGAGCAAAAACAGACCAATGCTGAGTGCAGTTCTGGGCAGTTACTGTGAACTTTATATAGCCATACTTGCCCTTGTGTTATACAAAATATTTTCTTGATCCAGCTTTTACCTGAGGGCACCTTTTACCTTAGGAGACCTCAGCACATTCTGTGATATTTTTTTTGTGTGTGTGTGTTGGTGCCAGGAGTGGTAGGCACAATAGGCACATTCAGCTTCAGGTGATGCCAGCAGGAGCTTTCTGTTCTCTTGAAAAGTGTTAGGACTTCTAGCAGGGTAACTGATGCTTGCTGACACAGAGCCAAGGTGATGGGCTTCAATCAGCAGCACCCTTTGCTGCTCTGTAAGGCTGTACCTTGCCTGCAGACAGCTGCAGTTGTCTCTGTATGTATTCCAAGCGAGCCCCCACCGCCCCACACACTGATTTATTAAAAATCAGAATGTTCTGAATTGGAAAGGCCCCACAAGGAACATCGAGTCCAGCTCCTGGTTCCATATAGGACCACCCAAAATTCAAACCTTGTTTCTGAACAGTTTGGGGCCCTGCCTGCTGCCCTCTGAGGCAGAACCTTTCCCTCACCTCCACCTGGCCTCCCCTGACACAGCTCCAGAGAGAGCTCAGCACTGCCCTGTGAGGAGCTGCAGCTGCCATGAGCTGCCCCTCAGCCTGCTCTGCTCTGGGCTGGGCAAACCCAGGGACCTCAGCTGCCCCTTGTAAACCCTGCCCTTCAGAACAGTCCCCATCTTTGTAGCCCTCTGTTGGATGCTCCTTAGCTGTGAACCAGCCAGCAGGGCAAGTGGCATCCCATGAGCGTGGCCTCAGAAGTGTTGGGGGCTTGCAGGTAGAAGCAGCAGGCCAGGCCTGGAGTGATGCCAAGCAGCCTGGGCTGAGTGCCAATTCAGTATGAAATACTCATGTCTCACTGGCTTATTTCATAGTACTCATGTGTAATCAATTTAATCAGTTTACTGAGCCATTATGGAATTTTCAGTTATTGGCTGGATAACTTAGAAAAGAGTCGTTACCACTAGACACTTGTCACACAGGAAAAACAGCAACAAACCGTTGTGAAGTTAACAAGGAATTGCTTTCATTCTCCTTATACAAATGGCGATGCTCTCCCAATCCCCAAGCTTTTGTACTGTGTGGTGCTGGGGTTTTTCCGTGTTTTACAAGCAAAGGATAAGAGCAGCCTATAGAGTCCCCAGTAGTGGGGCAGCTGGTGCCCAGTGTTTGTATCTGCAGCCAAAGATGCTCTTCCACATCGGTTAGATTTGCTATCCCTACACAGAATCCCTTTCCAAAGGATTTCCTGTTTCACGTCTTCCAAGGTATACTTAAAATATTGTTTGTCTTTGTGGCTCATTAGTGGGAGGGAGCAGTAGTCCAAAATAGATGCTTTTTTTTTTTAAATTCATTTGTGGGGCCATTTGTCTTTCTCAAACTTAAGAATGGAGTAACTGTATTAACGTGCAGTCTAAGAGTGAGGCACTTCTGGCACTCCAGTATGTTTGAATAGAACCCTTGTTTTTGCCTCTGCTGTGACCCCTGCACGTTATCATAAACTGAAAAATAACAGGAGGCTGCGAGAAGCTATTTTATTTTCTGAGATGACCTAGTGTACTGCTTCCAGATTCTCTGCTGTTATCTCTTCAAAACTGTGAATTTGAAGGAACCACAGGACAGGTTCTGATAATTATTGTCCTTGAGCGTTGTTTAAAATTTTGCCATGTCTCAGCAATGGGACCAGTTCTGAGCTTGTCTCCTTTTTCTTGGTTTTTTCTTTTAAAAAATAATAATAATAGTAATGAAGCTTTGCAAATGTCTGCATCTTGAAAATTCATTTCCAAGGGGAAGTGAACTAGCAGCCTTCTGAAAAGACAGTAAAGTCTTTAAAAGTCTTGTAAAGGGAAATAAAAGCACTTTGTTTAGACTCCCGGCATCATTACTTGGCTCACTTGCTGTGTTTTATTAAAGTGGCTTGTGATCTCAGGACCTGCAGAGCCGTGGGATGCACCCATGTACTAAGGCAGACTGGTCAATTTATGAAGCCAAAACACTTGGGATGCTACCTGAAAAGCTTCCAGGAGTCAAAAAGTCATAAACATATTCACGTACCTAAAAACAAATAAAAATCCTTGCATATGCAGTTAGCTGTTTTACAGAAAACAACTATATTGCCTGAGATGTCGCTAGTCCTGCTGAACACAAACAATGCATTGACACAGCAGCAAAGAAATGAACTCAATGCACTTATCCATTGCAAGGTGCCTGGGTAACAAACACATACGCAGCCAATTCTGTGATATTTTTCTATTTTGGGATAGACATTGTCTGGAATTATAGAATTGCTTATAAAGGACCACTAAAGATCATCTCGTCCAACTCCCTTGCAATGAACAGAGATATCTGCTGCTCAGTCAGGTTGCTCAGAGCCCCTTCAGCCTGGCCTTGGACATCTCTGAGGCTAGGGCATCCACCACATCTCTGGACAGGCTGTGCCTGTGCCTCACCCCTCTTACTGTAAAACACTTCTTATTTCCAGTCTAAATCTCCTATATTTTAGTTTGAAGCCATTTCACTTTGTTCTATCACAACAGGGCCCTGCTAAAGAGTCTGTCCTCTTCTTTCTTACAGCCCCCCTTTACATACCGAAGTCTGGTCTCTCTTCTCCAGGCTGAACAGCTCCATCTCTCAGCCTGTTCTCACAGGGGATGTGCTCCATCCCTTGGATCATTTTTGTGGCCCCTCTCTGGACATGCTCAAACAGGTCCACATCTCTCCTGTACTGAGGACTCCACATCTGGACATGGTGCTCCAGATGAGGCCTCATCAGCAAGGAGTAGAGGGGCTGGATCACCTCCCCTGCTTTGCTGGCCATGTTTTTTTTTTGTTTTTTTTTTTTTTGGATGCAGCCTAGGATATGGTTGGCTTTCTGGGCTGTGAGGGCACATTGTTGGCTCATGTCCTGCTTACCATCCACCAACCCACTGTAAGAATGAAATAGCCCTCTGTTGCAGCTCCACTGCACCTGGAGCTTGGGTTTCCACTGTTCTGGTTCTAGCTGTTTGCAATGCATTGAACAGATTGTTGTTATGTTGCTTGAACACCATGCTACAACTGAAAAGAAGCTTTTTTTTTCTTCTCTTAAAAAACAGAGGATGCCATACTACTGAGAGGCAAAGTCTTGCCTCCATTTGCACTGTTCAAGCTAATTGTCACCATCTGTCCAACCCAACCTTTCCCACAGTGGAGTTTCACAGGTGCGTTTATGGTGGCAATAAAGATCAACCCGTGAATATGCATTTGAAAACAAACTATTTCAGATGTTTAGCTGTAGTGACCTCGCATTTGGAAGACTTCATGTCCTCTGCCAGCTGAAGGTCACCTGAACTGTTGTAGATTTATTTTTTAAGCTTATCTGTTACATGTTCTCTAGAGTAAATGTGAAATGTTCCCAGTTTCTGCCCTTACCTCATGCAGAACAAGAAATTTTAGAATACTCAGCGTTCAGTGTAACCAAGTATGCTCTTACATTCTTTCTGTCAGGATGGAGAGTATAAAAAGGCCTCTCCTCAATGCCAACAGGCAGAAGAACTGAGCAGAAGCTGCTCTTGCATGAAGGCCCTCCCTTCCAGAGAGGTCACTGCAGAGAACTGAACCCCATGGGGAAGCCTGCTGGGACAAGGAGCTCGGGAATGTAATTGCATGGAAAGCAGGGAATATTTTAACGTCTAGTATACAAAAACAATTGGGAATTTGCATGTAAGAAAGGGGAAGACATGGAGAAGGCTTCAGGCAACTAAAAAATCACAAAGGATGGTAGGGGAAGAACAGAGACTGAAGAAATGGAAAAAAACTTCTCAAAGGCACAACCTTCAGCATGAATTGAAAGAGTATGGGTAAATCAAGACTTACAAACCTGTGGCAAGAGGTAAAGGAAATTATAAGACATAAGCATTGCAGTGCCTAAGTGGAACGTGACGAAGGAGAAGTGACGTGCAGTGAGGGCAGTGTTGAGGTTAAGTGCACCTAGATACTGTCATAAGTGGAGAACATGCTACGTCCCATCTTTGAGGTGGGTAGTAATGCTGAAAAGACTGTCAAGATCAGAACTCCTTGACCAGAATAAGATGAAAAGTCAAAGGATGGATTGTGCTTAGATGTGTTTTGTCCCAGCCTTCAAGATGAACCTGACCAGTTTTCAATGACTGTATCACCAGTTGTTCAGTGACTGCACTTCAGGATGAAGGAATCATACAAAAGATGGAGATGTGGGTCACTAAGCAAGAAGATGAAAAAATAAGTGAATAGAGACAAACTCAGGCCAAGATACAAAATGAGCTATAACTAGAAAGGATTATAAAGCATATGAAGGGATCATCTTTGAAGCATTAGAGGAATGAGAAGGCTAAGGAAAGGAATAGTCAACAACTGAAAGAAGAGGGAGGGAGAGGGGGACTATCAACAGGTATATCTGAAAGTACGTGAGTGGTGGAGGAATGGCAGAGAAAGAAGAATTAGCATAAATAGATAAATACACTGAGCAGCTGTCTCCCCTACCATGTCTTCTGCAGGCAGAAAGTGCTGATGTTCTTCATTTATTTACCTCTAATTACTGAAATGCAGTTTTCTGCAAGGTTAGGTAGGTGCATGATGGAAGAAAAGCTACCAGAAAAGAAAAAAATGTTTGTTTCACTGAAGGTTTTTTTTTTTATAATCAAAATCATGTCAAGAATAGATGAAGATCTGAGCAGAGTCCCAGGGGGACTTGGGCCCCAGGGAGGGGCAGTGCCATAGCACACATAGGAAGATTTCTGTGCACTGCTTCCCTTGTTTAGCCAACACATCCCCAGATACCAGCAATACTGTTATCTGGCAGAAGCACTTCTCCAAACTCCTTCAATCATTCTTAATGACCAGAACAAGTTTTCATCAAAAATAGTCATCCAGAATGATGTTTGTTTTCAAAATATAGCCCTGTTTAGCTGGCTGCACTGTCTTCATCAGCTGAGGTGAGATAAAAGGGCCAATGTCTTGGCAGAAAAAATCAGTTTTCTCAAGAGAAGCAACGCATGATTCAGAAGAAGGGCAAAGGAAAGAGGTTTGCAATTGTTTGGCTTGTGCTTTCTCTGTTCAGTGTGTGCTGTGAGGGGAGAAGACAGGTCTGGCAGCAGGTGAGCAGCTCCACATGGTTTCTGGGGGACCCTAAGAGAACTCTCTATGTCCCGTGACTCCTGCAGCCAGAGGTAAGAGAATTGGGACGGGAAGTGAACCTGTAGGGCAGGGCAGGAGAATGGGATTTCTCATTATTCCAGTTCTGTTTCCAAACTGCAGCCAGGACTATGCTCAGGACCACTTTTGTCTGTGTGTCTGTTGAAAAGGTATGCCTTATTGCAACTGCATTTTGACTGAGAAACTTGGAATAGCTTTGGGAAGTATATACTTAATCAGACTGAGAAAGCTACATACTTTCATTTTGCAGATACCAGTCCCTGTGATGAGCTCATTTGATGCAAGCCAGCAATGTAATTTCAAATGTCAAAATGTTAAAGGAAAAATTATTTTGCAAATAACTTTCCCTACCCGTGTGTTGCATTCCTAAAACATCACTTGGTATATTTCAAGATTTTCAAACTAGGTTTTAAATGGAAGTATCATCAAGAAGGGCAAGGTTATCTGACCTTTATCCCTCTGCTGTCCCACTAGTAAAGAGCACAATAGCCTCTGTAGCTCTCTCTGATGGGGACATCTGTGTCAGTATGAATGCAATGCAAACTGTGGCCTCAGGTTTGTGCTTGCTTGGGTCCATAACTGATAATGAATGGCTCCACAAGAAGGTGCTTTTCTGATTGGTTTGGCTGAGGTTATTTTCTTTTATTTGTTAATCTATACAATCTGCATGAGCCCTGGCGCCAAGCGAAGCACATTATGCATATGAATGCAACTCTTCATGTCTGCAACTCTTCATACCTGCTCTTCTGCTTAGCTTTCCTGGTGCAATGGAGGACAAGTCACGCCAGACATCAGGACAGAGCAAAGATGTGCAGAGCTCCCTAACACCAGGAGAGCCTCCTGTCAACTTTACGCACATCAAGTTGGAGGAGAATGAGCCCATAGAATTCAGGACCAAGGATTTTATCCTGAAAAAAGCCAGAGAGATCTGCAAATGCAATCATCAAACCATCATCACCTTCTTCTGCCAGCTGTTCCCAGTGCTAGACTGGCTTCCCCGTTACAACATCAAGACGCAGTTGCTTGGGGATGTCATATCTGGGCTCCTGGTGGGGATAGTAGCCATCCCTCAGTCCATCTCATACTCCCTGTTAGCCAACCAGGATCCCATCTATGGAATCTACACAAACTTCTTCTGCAGTATCATCTATGTCGCTATGGCCACTTCTCGCCACAACTTTGTGGGATCCTTCGGTGTCCTTTGCCTGATGATTGGGCAGTCTGTGAATCGGCACCTCCAGCTAGCAGGGTACGATGACAACACTGGCGCTCTGCTGATGGGCAATGCCACCTCCTCCAGCAATGGAACGGTTACCTGTGACAGGAGCTGCTACGCCATCACTGTGGCCCTTTCCTTGAGCTTTCTGGTCGGTCTTTACCAGGTACAAACGCTCACTGTTGTGCAGTTTCCTTGCTAGGAACTTCTTAGTGCTTAACAGCTCTAAGCTCCAGTCTCACTTCAGACTTAAAAATCATGAGATACCTTTCCTAAGTGCAGCTAGCGCCAGACACCTTTAGCCAGTTGCAGTGATTTGAAAACCCTGAACACAGCTGAATTTAAGGTTTTGCTTCCCCCATGTGATGGGCCCTTGAATGTGTCTGAAACGTGCTTAGAATCAAACACAGTAGGGGAAATAAAGGGAATTGCGAGTCACCTTCCCATCACTTTGGTTCTGGACCTGAGCTGACTGCTCTGCAGGTCAGAAGCAGTCAGGGCAAAAAGGAACAGTCCTCACAGACTCTGCCATCAGCAGGGGCTCCATTAATGGCCGTGCTATGTTGCCATGGCTTGGGCCTGGCTGTTAGTAGACAACTTCAGGCCCTTTCACTTGAACGACTGAAATCACTACATCACACTATTCTCATGCCACTGAGATGCTAATAACTGCTTTGATCTGTCTGCTCTCTGGACTTCCAGTGTTAACTCTGTGCCCTTATTGCTTGAAAAAACACAGCAATGGGGATCTTGTGGGCTTTCTTGTATGGCATCTCTCACACAGACAAGTCTGGGTAGCATTCTTTAGTTTTCAATACCCCACATTATCTACCTAAGACAAAAATCTGAGTCTCACACCGAATGCTCAGCGGACAGAATAGCCAGATATGCTGAAGTAGAAACAAATTGACATAAATTTCCAGCCACCTCTTCTAGCCTTTCTCATGGATGCTAATGAGCTAATGATACGGCTGTCTTGCTTTTCAGATCCTGCTGGGGGTTTTACAGCTGGGCTTTGTGTCTGTCTACCTGTCAGAACCTCTCCTCAGTGGCTTTGTGGCCGGCTCCAGCCTCACCATCATCACCTCCCAGATGAAGTACCTCCTCGGGCTGAATATTCCCCGTCACGAAGGGGTGGGGTCCTTCATCCTGACGTGGGTGGATCTTTTCAGATACATCCAAAACACCAATATCTGTGACCTGGTCACTAGCCTGGTTGCTTTGGCCATCATAATACCTGTCAAAATGATCAATGATCGGTACAAGGACAAAATGAAGGCCCCATTCCCCGTAGAGCTGCTGGTGGTCATCATAGCCACAGTAGTATCTTACTACTTCAACTTTGAAGAGCGATACAAATCTTCAGTTTGTGGGGCCATCCCCACCGGCTTCAGGAAACCCACCCTACCAGATACAAAGCTGTTTTCCAGCCTGGCAGTCGATGCTCTGCCCATTGCTATTATAGGCTTTGCTATGACGGTCTCCCTGGCGGAAATCTTTGGCAAAAAGCATGGCTACGCTGTCCGTGCCAACCAAGAGATGATCGCCATTGGCATGTGCAACCTGGTCCCATCTTTCTTCTACTGCTTTGCTAGCTCTGCAGCCTTGACCAAGACTTTGCTGAAGGAGTCCACAGGGACCCAAACGCAGCTCTCTAGCCTGGTCACCTCCCTGGTGCTGCTGCTGGTGTTGCTATGGATCGCTCCGCTCTTCTACTCTCTGCAAACTGCCATCCTGGGGGTGGTCACCATTGTCAACCTGCGGGGGGGCCTGAGGACGTTTTGTGAAACCCCACGCATGTGGCAGCTCAGCAAGCTGGACACGGTGGTGTGGTGGACAACCATGCTGGCCTCCACGCTGATCACCACAGAGATAGGGCTCCTCGTGGGCGTCTGCTTTGCTCTGCTCTGCGTCATCTTCCGCACGCAGAGACCCAGGGCTGTGCTCCTGGGCAAGGTCAGCAACATGGAAATCTATGAAGACCAGTCTGCTTACAAGCAGCTCAGCAGTATTGCCAACATCAAAATCTTCCGCTTTGAGTCGTCCCTTTACTATGCCAACAAAGACTATTTCAAGACTGCGCTCTACCAGAAAACTGGGGTCGATTCTGTCCTGCTGGCTGCCAGGCATCACAGGGTGGAGACCCAGGCAAAAGCAGACACGGGCAACAGGAAGAGCGTTTTTAACACCGTGTTTGGTTGCCTGAAACCTTCCAAGAAACGCGTGGAGAAATCGCCCACAGGAGTCTGCCTGCCACCCCTAGATATGCACACCTTAATCATTGACTGCGGGGCTATGCAGTTCATAGATACCACGGGTCTCTCCGTGCTGAAAGAGACGCACAGTGACTACCAGGAGCTCGGTGTCCAGGTGCTCCTGGCCAATTGCAACCCCCTCCTCCGCCGCCGGCTGCGGGATGGAGGCTGGGCTGCTGGGGCACACAGCGGCCAGCCGCCTTTCCACAGCGTGCACCACGCGGTGCAGTTTGCACAGCAGTGGTACCACGAGCAGCACGAGAGCAAGGAGAGAAGGGATGCCGCCCTGGACCCTGAGGACCTGAGCGTCCAAGCGTCTCTGTAGAGCTGCACTTGAGGAATGATTTCTGACGAGGTGGGCTTCACTGCAATTTTAGGGTTGTTTTTTCTTTTGCAAGCAGAGCACTGAAGAAGACTTAAATGAACTCTTAGCAGCAAGCACGGAGTAAACGGACAGGGGAAGCGCGGATTTCTAGGCAGTTGACCAATAATCTGAGAGGCATTTCAAGGTCAGCCGCGTCGGTAAAAAGGCCGGGTGGCTTCCCCTCTGTGGAAAGGTCTGTGTCAGCGATAGGCGGCACACAGCCACGCGGTTCCGGACTCGCGTGGGCGCTGGGGGGCACGAGTGAGCCGCGCCGGCACTGCGGCGGGGAGCGGGGATGGGTTGGCGGCCGTGAGCGGCCGGCGGCGGTGCAGGGAAAAGGAAAGCGCAGAAGTGTAGGTTCTTAAAAGGCGGCTGAATTTGGAGCAGTTCAGATTCAAAATCCAAACTTCCCGTTGTTCTCAGTGGTACAAAAACACCTTCCAAAACAGTAACGGGGTTCTCCAAACCCAGCGCCAAAGAAATGTCGCTCTACGGAGCGTGCTTAGAGCACCCCAAATGCAATGGGAGCTCATCATGGGGAGTTTCCTTCTGTGTGCAGCTCCAGTGCCCAGACAGAATGAAACAGGAAAGTGAGGATGAAAGAATCCCCTCCGGGGTGCTCTCACAAAAATTGCTCTGTAGAGAAATCCACATCCCAAGGCTCCGGTGCTCCCCAGCCAAACCAGGACCAAGACCCAGCATGGCCCCCGCTGCTTCACACATGGCCCCACATTCCTTTGTGCCACCTTTATTTTGGGTTGTCCTTCCCTCCCCTGTGTCCACTCTGAGTCAGTGTGGGGAGTAGATTGCAGAGGAACAGTTATGCCCCAAAAACCCCATGGCAGAGAGCATAACAGTCCCTCAGAGGCCACAAAACAACACTGCAGAGAATAGGACAGGACAGGATAGAATCCTTTGAATTGGAAGGAACAATTAAAGACCATCTGGTCCAACTCCCTGCAATGAACACAGCTCCTTTAGTGCTCAGAGCCCCTTCAGCTTAACCATGGGTGTCTACAGGGACAGGGTATCTATCTCCTCTCTGGGCAATCTGTGCCAGTGCCTCTTCTCCCTTATTGTAAAAAAATTCTTTATATCCAATCTAAATTTCCCCTTTTAGTTTGAAACCACTTCCCCTTGTCCTATCACAGCAGACCTCGCTAAAGATTCTGTCCCCTCCTTTCCTACAGCCTTCCTTTAGATACTGAAGGGTCTCCTCAAAGCCAGCAACAGCAAAACACTTCCCTTAAAAGCAAACGATTTTCAGAAAACCGCAGGGAATTTGTTCAGCTGACAGCCCTTGCTCCATCTGCAAATCCACCGTACATGCTGCACGTTTAATACAACGCTATTCCCCTGACCATGTCTGGGAAACAAATGCCACATCTGACAGCTACTTGGAGGCCCAGTGATGGAGACTTGTAAATAAAGTGCATGGAAAAGGAAACCTGCTGACTCTGCTCAGGAAAATATTTTCTTGTGGTCAAAAGATTCCTTCAGATAGCTTAGAATTAGGGTATGCCCAGCAGCCTGCTGGAGACGGGCTGGAAGTGGCAGACGAACCCAGACCTTGCAGGACTGACTGCTCAGCGTGGGGTGTGAGCGGGGTGCAGCTCTCAGAGCTGGGGCAGCTCTGCAGGGTCCTTGCAGGCTGCCAGGGCATGAAGCAACTCCCAGGGAGGTTGCATCAGCCACGGAGAGTGGGCAGTGGGCAGCTCTGTGAGCAGAAGAGTCAGAGAATCTGCAGAGAGACTTTTAACTTCAACTATTCTTCCTCTTTGGAGCAGCAGAACCGTCATTTTCCTTGAAAGCCCACTTATGAGGGAAATTAAATTGTTTTATTTAGGCTTTATATGCGTTTATGATCTAAGCGGGTTGAATAAAGCCACAGGAGGAAGTAAAATGGGTGCCGATAACTTCTGGGCACCGGCTGCTGCAAGATAGCACAGGTGAGGTTCGATGGGAGCGCCTGCTGCAATGGGAAACTGCAGTGTGCGGGCACAGAGGAGCTGTGAAAGTGCCAAAGCAACACTATTGCAGGGATAATTACCACTTTCTTATCAGTTCCTACGAAGAGGCCGTGAGTTGTAAACGATACCGAGGAGATAGGACACAAACTGTACAGTCCAAGGGTAGCTCATAATCAGTGGTGCAGGAAATCAGGCAGTATATCTGGGCCCTTCACCTTTGGGGCCACGCAGCGGGGGCACCCACGGGTGGGACAGCACTGCTCAGACACCTCCTGTCCTTCCTGCAGCACTGCCAGGCACTGCGGAAATGCCACATGATAAAAGCAAATGTTATCTCCCCCAGCAAGCAGCTCACCTGTTCTGCTCCTTCTCTCTCTGCCCCCTGCCTGGCTGAGATCTATAAATACTCCAAGAGTGTGATAAATAGAGGATTGATGCTCAGGCTTTGTCAGCTGTGGTTGGAGCTGACTGTGCAGCTGTTAATTATGCCGCAGCAGCAGCCGGACAAGTTTGAATCCTTTTGATGCTTTGAAATGCTCCCTCTGGGGAAGTTTAGGGAATAAAGGTTGTTGTTGCTGAATGATGTTTGCTTCACCTTCTGGAAAGCATATGGGATTGCTGCTCTTGCCCCTATTGCCTGTTCCTGGAAACTCTCTTCTCTAACCCTGGGAGTTACTTATATGATAAAGCAGCGTGCTCCCAGCACAGGCGTGTCCCACCGTGTAACATTTACCCATGTAGAACTTCCCAGGCAGGCAAACCTTGGTTAGGAAGGAAAATCAGTGAGCTGCAAGTGGTGGCGTTGAGTCTCCTAAAAATAAAAAAAGAACAAATAAAAATTAAAACTTCAGTGGAGGCAGCTGGTGCTGGAGGAGTGCCTGGGCAGAAGTTGGTGCTCCCCTAAACCAGCTGTGGGCTCTGTCAGTGGCTCAGATGGCAGAAGAAGGAAATGAGCTCTATCCAATGGCTGAGAAGGGGTTTCTGATGTGGCTCCTCCACAGTTTCAAATCTTTTAAAGCAGGGTTTAAACAGAGGGTGCTGTGCAGCCCTTTCAGCAGAAGAATTCAGAAGCTGGCATGATTGTGTCAGAGCAAAGCCTTCTGAGAAGCCCAGGTAGGAACACAGCAAGGCCATGAGGCGAGGCAGAGCAGTGAGCTCTGGCCATCCAGGGCTGCAGGGGACAGGTTTCCTTCAGGTTAGACCTAAATTAGGCTCTGCAGGGAGCGCTCCTTGCCCCGGGCTCCAGCTCAGGGCGGCCACCTGCGGTCCCACAGGCAGCTGCACGCAAGTGTGATCACAAATTCTGCATTACCGCCAGAGAAGGGCTGGTTGCCCCGTCCCATCTGTGTGTCTGCAGGGACGGGGCTCCGAGCGCTGATGGAGCTCTGGGTGTCGCTGCGCGTTGCAGGGGGCTGGATCAGATGGCCGTTAGCGATCCCGTCCAACTCAAACGATTCCATGATTCTACGACTATTCACCCCACGCCGGGTGTTTACTTGAGCTCCCTACAACCGTTTGCCTGGACAAATTAGCAGCTGATCGTTGGGAGACAGCCACCGATGGGTCTGTCGGCTCATCACGCCCGGCTGAGGCTACGGAGCAGTAAACGGGACCGGTAGCGCTCCGTTGAGCGCCGGCAGAGCGCCGCCGTGCCGCTAGGAGGCGCCACCGGCCCAGTGGGAGCATCCCGAGCAGCGCCTCCCGCTCCGCCTGCCCCGCTCCGTCCCTCCGCGCGCTGCCCGGCAGCCGCAGCGCCTGAGCTCCGTGCTGATGCGGTGCTGTGGATGGAGCACCGGCACTCACTGCATTCTACGCTTTGTTTTTCCCGCTTTTCCCCCTAGAATTCTTTATTCAAGCAAGTGACTCGCTTCAGAGAGGACGCCCAGCAGCTCATGCTGGTCCGACCTGGTTTCGTCTTGCCGAGCACTCTCACCCCGGTGCACCTGCGTCGTGGTGTGCTTCACACGTCTGCTGTGCTGCGGAGGATGCAGGGTGAATTTTCCCGAGTGCTCTGCTGCGCTTGGGTAGGCATTGGATGTAATCATCGCTGCCCAGGCTGGCACAACGCTTGCAGGGTCCGTCTGCTCTCCTCTTTTTGGACAGCTCTAGATAAAGAACCATCCTGATGTTTTTCTTCTTAATGTTAAGGGTTTTAATGGGGAATGAATGGTCAAGAAGATCATTGTTCCACTAAGCAAGGAGAGGACTTAGCTAATGGGTTTCCATCCCATGAAGGGTTTGGGGTTCCCTTCCCAGGTGCTGCAGGCAGCCCAGTGCCAGTGGGGTGGCACTTAGAACCTCTCACTGCTGAGTGTGGGTACCAGCCTTGGGCCAGAGCTGACCTGAGGGGTTCCAAAGGCCGTGCAGCCCCCCAGCACCGCTCCACCCCTCATGCAGTGCTGTGAGCTAGACTGGGAAAACTGAGTGGGAATAACCGCAGTGATAGCCTGTGGATTCCTAAGGTGAGGACTCCCAAAGGCCAAAGAGTGGGAAGGAAAAAGTCACTCTCCTGATGTAATTTTGTTTGCATTTTAATAGTAGAATTGCTAACAAGTGGAGTTGTCTAACTGCTGCCATGGAAACAGCAGCCTTCATCCCTCACACGGTGCAGCCATCTGCAGCAGAGCAATCCTGGGCTGCACGACTGAACCATGTGGGGGCTCGTGGCCGGCCAGGGCAAGTGGCACAGAGCACAGCAGCACCTTCATCCCTCTGAGTGATGTAACATGCAAATAGGTTTGGAGAAGAGCAGCCATGCAGATCCAGCGTGGATCAAATTGGTTTGAATGGGTTTTGGGTTAGCAGTGGCTGCATTGCTTTGGTTCCACACTTCATGGACGTTGATATGAGCAGGCAGAGGTCGGGATGTGCAAGAAGTGCCCTGAGAGGAAGCAGCACTTCTGGCTGGCTTGTATGTGCTGTGCTGAACCACTTGGTTTGCACAAAGTGTTTCACTTATGAAGTGTAGCACCGAACACCTGGCTATGGCAGGTTGAGCAGATCCCAATACCTCCTTCAATGCTTCCATGTGTGCACTGGCTTGCGTGGAACCCCATATCCCATCCTGCCCTGAGAGCAAAATGACTTGTGTTTATGCTACTTCATCTCCAAAACTATGTAACAAAGGAGGAAAAATAAATTCAGGAAAGCTCATGGGCATCCTGAGTGCAGAAGAGGTAGAATTAATACTATCAATAATCTGTGATGAGTGATTCACTTGGCTTTTATTCAGTCACGTGTAGTTATCACTATTCATGTGGAGTCGCGATGCATGCAGCCCCTGTGCAGATCCAGCAGCAACCAGGGTGGGCTCCGAGCTGCTGTTGTCCTGTGGGGTTTGTGGGGATGAGTGAGATGGGGCGGGCTCTGCCTCTTCTGCTCATGGAATCATGGAACCACAGAACCATGGGATGGTTTGGGTTGGAAGAGATCTTAAATATCACCAGGTGCCCACATCTGCTCTGACCCAGAGTGCCTGATTTGTCAGCTGTCCTCACACTCCTGATAGATTGTTCAGTAGCTTCCAGTTCATGAGCTGTAAATGGGGAGATGGTCTCCAAAGAATGATCTCTTGTAAAGAAAGACAGACAAACTTGTCCCCTGTTATCAGACCTGTTTATTATTCTGCCTTGCACAACTGGGACCAGGTCATTGATCTTACACATCTGTAAAGCTAGAAGTCAGACCTGTCTTACACTGGATTTTAGATTTATGTCTATGCAGACTTATGGATAAGGCACAGTGGATAAATCAAAGTGCTCACAATCTCACTGTGCAATGCTGGGCTTTGTGTCCTTACAGGCTCCAGGTTGGCTCCCACCTCTGTGTGCCCCTTACTTGTGATCCCTTATGGTTCAGCTGTTTCCTGTCTCATTTCAGGCTGAGCACTGTGACTGAGCCCAGGAGTGTGGCTGCATGGAGATGGAGCAGCACACAGACAGCTCCTTGGTCTGGTAATGAGTAATGTAGAGAAAGGAGGTGGTGACGGCAGCGAGACACATCTGTAAGGAAGGAGAGTGCTCCCAGTGCCTCACTTCCTCACGGTGCTCTCCTTCCCAAGAAGTGTTGGGACAGACCCAACCCAGTGTCCCGCTGCTCTGCCAGGACTTTTCAGCTCAGGGCTGGAACTGCTGGCTGCTGGGACCAGCACACTGCCCACACCGAGGCGACCCGCACCAGAGCCCATGTTTGAAATGGGAAAGAGAGGAAGAAGCCCCTCCTCAGCCCCAGGGCAGAACTGCGTGCTCTGACAGCAGGTGTAACCCTAATTTACTCAGGCTCTCTTTTCAACAAAGTCCATCCTGCACAATGAAGCACAGGGGGCTATGCAGCATTCAAAGCCAGCATGCCATGCACTCCCAAAGCAGCCCTGCCAAGTGGGTTTTATTCTCCCCGTCTCACCGCTGTGCCTGGCAGCGTGGCAGTGATGTGGAGCAGAGCTGGAGCTGCTGCAGAGGAAGGCAGTGAGCGCCGCTGCACCACGCTGTGATTCAGGGCCGATGAATCACACGGCCACTTTTTTTCTCCACTGGATCTTCAGCTTTATTATTGTTACAGAAGGAAAAAAGGAGGAGGGAAGGAGAGAAGGGTGAGCAGCAGCCTTATCGTCCTCTACAATCCTTTCCAATTTTTCTTTTTAAAAATTTAATTAAATTTTTGTACGCATCGCATTCGTACTGAATAAACCCTTTGATAATCCTGGAGAGCAATTTGCATTAAAAGGAGGTGTGAGGAAATATGACGGAAGCGATGAGAGTGCTGGGGCTCAGCACGGCCCGTTCTCAGGTTCAGATACACCCAGGGACAGCCGGCTTTGCAGCCCACCCCGCACGGCCCTTCTCTGCCACAGCTGGCAGCAGAGAGGACCCCAACCCGTCACAGGGTATTTCTTCAGGTTCAAGCCCACTCAAAGGGTGGTGAGGCACTGGCACTGCTGCCCAGAGCTGTGGGTGCCCCATCCCTGGAGGTGCCCAAGGCCAGGTAGGATGGGGTCCTGCACAGCCTGAGCTGATGGGGGCAGCCAGCCCACAGCAGGGATTGGAGCTCAATGGTCTTTAAGATCCCTTCTGTCCTAAGCCATTCTGTGAGTCGATGACAGTACGTCTGTGAACTTTCCTGTACTTTGGCTCCCAGCCCCATACATCGGGTTTCAGTTTGTGAGCCGTCCGTATGAGCAGGGCTGTGTGCGGGGTTCTTAGGGCGTGGAGTCCGCGCACAAACAGAGGGAAGAGGGGACCGCGGTGCCGAGCGGAGCAGGAGGAGCTGGAAGGCACCACACACCGCACAGGCTGCAGCGCGTACTTTGAGATCCGCGTTCTCCCTAAAACGGCCCAATTCAGGTCCAGGTGCGGGAGGTGGGCATACCTGGAGACGGGGCCGCTCGGATCCCGCTTTTGCGCTCCGTCCGTTTTTGCAGCGGGACTGTTTGGATCCCGATGCGGAGCCGCGCGGCGCCCATCTCTGCCCGGACCCCAAGGGGACGGATTCTCACCGCCAAATCTCTCCTAAGCTCAGAAGAGCCGGGCCGGAACCCCAGTGAGAAACGCGCTCCCGCGTCACCGCGCTCCGCTTCCCTTCTGCGTTTTTCTCCCACAAACAAACCCTAGAAGTCGGCTCGAAAAGCTACGATGCGGCGAAACGAAGCTTCTTAGCCGAGCTCGGGGGAGGATTTGCCCGACCGAAGCGCTCAGCCACCAACCGCCTCGGAGGATGCGCGTCGGGAGAGCGGCCGGGAGGTGCCGGGGGGGCTGAGAACGCCTGGGCCGGGGGGTTGGCGGCTCCTAAGCACGGGACGGCCGCAACTTTCCGCTGCGGGGCTGGGCTGGGCGGGGCGGGGGCGGGCGTTGTCCGCGGAGCTGCGGGGCGGGGGCAGCTCAGTTCGGCGCTCCCGGGCAGGAGGTGCGCAGCCCTCCGTGCCGCTCCGCACCGCCGCGATGAGGACGCGAACCGCCCGCGGAGCTGCGGCGTGCGCCGGGCTCCGGCTCGGGGACGGTAAGCAGTAAGCAGCGCGGAACCGCGAGCGGGCACCGAGTGGCGGGGGGTGGCAGCCCGGCTTCGTTCCGTCGGTGCGCTGTTGCCGTCCTCCGTTTTATTTACACCGTGTTTCTGTAGGAGCGCATCTGTGCAAAAGCACGTGTGTCCGTTCGGTTGTGAATGGAAATCGTAGTAATCGCGCATCGGGCGGCTGTGTGCGGGGTGGTGCGGGCGGCTGGGAGCGCTTTGGCACGGAGATGGTGCGGAGGGAGCTGGAGGGGAGGATCGGTGTGTGTGTGTATGTGTGCGTGCAGATAGGCAGCCAGGTAAAGGGGGGGATTCCTCCCGAGGTGTCTTAGCGATATCTGCCGTCGCAGTGTGTGCCTGCTCGCTCTGAGCAGCTGCATCTGTGCGGTGGGTGATACTGTGCAAACTGCGGGGACTGCCAGCAGCGATCTACAGGAAGGAACCACGGTGTTCCAGCTGGGGCAGAACGCGAACCTGATGGTGCTGAGAAAGTTCCCGAGTAGAGAGGCTTGTTGAGCTTTGTAAGAATAGGAAACATCTCTGGAGCGATGCAGAAGGGAAGTGTTTTCCAGGAGCTGAGCTATGGGAATTCAGGCAGCTCTGTGCTCTGACTGTCACATCCCAGGGTCTGTAGTGCGAAGCCTTCCCCATCACAGCCAGGCTGCCCAAGGTCTGTATCTGCTCTGAGCCCACGCTGCTGAGGCCAAGCATTGAGTTGTTGCTGAACCTGGCTCAGCCTCACTCCAAAGCCGAGGGGGTGAGCAGGAGCCCTATCCATTTCTCAGTGCATTCAGGTAGACGGAGAGAATCTGGAGCTGTATGTGTGAAAGAAAACTGGTATCATTTCCTCAAACCCCTGACACATTCCTCCTAGCTCCAAAACCAACTTCCGCTATGGAAACTTCATAGAAGGGTGAGTAATTAAAATATGGCACAGCTGTAGGCTTCTGTGGCTTGTGGGCAGCTTGGAGGGTGAGTGGTCCTGGTTTATGGACTGCAAGCTCCAGGCAGCTGTGGCAGTTGGCCTGGACAGTGCTTTGAAACGTGATGTCATGATGACTTCGTTTGTCTTTAAAAACAAAATGCTTGAAATCCCTCTCAAAAAATCATGATTCTCTCTGCCCTGGGTTCTAGCAGTTGAATACTTTTGCATAGCAAGATGCAGTTTTCCAGGAGCCGGCTCAGTCTGCGCTCAAGGTGGGATGATGGGCAGCAGGGCTGTGGTCGGTCTCAGAGACCAGCAGCACCTGGCCCAGGAATGGCCTCGCTGTTTCCTTTTTGCTCCCCTAGCTTGACCTCAGCACTGCCATCAACTGTGCTGCAAAACAAACGTGCGTGAACCTGTGTGTTTGCTTCAGTAATAAGTATTTACACACTAAGGTATGTTTATCCTATTTCTTTAAACAGTCCCTTGCTGGGGATGGACTTAAATAGTTTAATTTCCCCAGGACTTTGTAAACACTGACTTGAAAGCAGCAGGACCAGCGTGCTGCAGGGCTGAGCTCTTGTCTGCCTGGTGCAGGGCTGTGTGCCCACGAGGGCACAGAGGCACCATGCTGCCTTGTACTTTGAAGTGCCATGCCACACTACACAGAAATCTTGGTGTTGGGTTTATGCTTGAAGCCAGAACTGTCACTGAGTGCTATGAGCAGAGGATGGGGCAGGGTGATGGGCCCCACGCCTGGGTTGGCTCACAGATGCAGGTGTCTGGCTGGTGTAAGTGGAGCTGCTCTCAATAATTCCAATGCGGAGCTGACGGAAACCCCTTGAAACCCTGCACTGTAGTGCACCCTTGTAGACACAGAGTTTTGCAGTGAAACATCCCGGCCACCAGCGTGCTGCACTGACAGAGCCCTGTGTGTTGGGGCACAGCCATCGCTGAGCTCCTGAGAGTTTTAATTAATTAATCTTCTGACATTTCTGAGCCCATTAACTGGAAAGGATGGAGGTGAGCACCAAATGACAGTCATTCTCTGCACGGGATCACTTCTCACCATGCATGAACGACTTTCCTGGGGTCCCCATTCTCTGTGTGTTGTGGGCTGCTGCATTCCTGCAGAACAGGGATTGTCAGGGGTTGGATGGGGATGCACCATACGCTGGTTCTCCCAGCCAATGTGAAACCGAAACCTCGGCTTTAGAGCAGCTGACTTTACTCTGATCATGTTGTATAATTCCATTAGACTTATTGTTATTAGAGCAAATAATCTAATTCAGCCCTCCCCCTCCCCCCCAACCCCAATGTGTTCAGGCAGCTGCAGACATGTGGGTTGCAGCAAGAGGGGCAGCAATGTACAGCAGAGAGCAAATTGCTGTGCAAGAGCACAGATTCAACTTGGACAATTTTGTGCAATTAAGGAGTCAGCTGGGGGCCCAGCAGGAGGTGCTCTCCTCCCCAGAGACAGATGTGCTGATGGCGGTGTTGCAGTGGCTGCTGCTCCCTGTATCTTGCAGAGCGGCTCACTATTTGGGTTTGCTTTGGTTTGAGATGGCGAAGATGAGTTCTGCCCTTATTATAGTTCCCATGGAGATGGGCTGGATGCTGTGCAGTAAGAGGTGAGGTGCAGCTCGGTCTCATCCAGCCCAGCAGCTCAAGTATGTGGGTTACTCTCCAAATCACCCTTCCCCTTCCCTCCCCCCCCTCTTGTTGTCATAAGACTTTCAGCAAAGAAAAGGTGTTGGCCAGATAGCTGAGCTGAGTAGCACAAGTAGTTATGATGACATGATTCCATGGTTCTTATATATAGCTTTTTTTTTTTTTTTTTTTTTTTTTTTAACTCTGTGCCCTAAAGACAACAGCACCATTACTTTCTTTTAGAAGGAGTGCTGGGAAGAAAGAAGGACTTCTCCAAGCCCTCGTTAGTGCTTAGCAGCAGAACCAGGTGTAGTCTGGCAGTGCCTGGGTCACAGCTGACCCTGTGTCACTGGTGTGTGCCACTGATAGCTCATCACCCAAGGAGCAGCTGCTCTCTGGAGGTGCTAATCCATGGAAAAGCAGGCTCCAAGGTTGAAAACCTTGCCCACTTGACAGTAATATTACCACCAATTTCATCCATGCATTTTTTTTAAGCCAGAAAAGGACTTCTCTGATCATCTTGTCTGTTCACCCATCTACAAACGAAAAACACAAACAAAAGAAAAACTGTAGCTAAGGAAATGTCTTCATGATTAATTCCAAAATTTCCTATAGGGAATAGTAACAAAAAACCAAAATGAAACAAAAAAAACCCACCCAGTTGTTTTCTTTAATAATAATAGAAGCAAAAAAAAAAAAAACAACAAAAAAACAAAAAAGCAACCCAACTGTTAAAATCCACACTTGACTGTGAGGGTTTCCAAATAGCCCATATAAAAGTGTCTGGGAGGATGGAATGAAAGGAAATGCTTTCAGGCAGTGGTTTGACCCCTGTTTGGGGCCAGCTCCAGGCTGTTCCTTGCTGTGTGATGAGACATCAGGCTTGGTGCAGGGCCAGAGGGATGCAGGCGAGGAGGGAAGAGGTCTTGCTCAATGACCACGGCTATTAGGATCAGTGGGTGCCTTGCAACACGAGGTCCCATTTACTGGATTGGAGAGAGATGAATAGGGCCCCACTGATGAACCATGCTAAGCTCTTCTCATTAGGCTAAGTGATGCCTTCCTTGGTGTGCCCAGAAAGTGGCAGGGTCTGGGGGCATGGAGAGCAGGCAAATCTTTGGGTTCTCTCAGCTGGGGAGCCAGGAGGAGTTGGTGCTCTGCATGTCAGCAGGCACACGTGTGCCATTGCCAAACAAAGTGCTGGAGAACTGCTGCTCGTTGAAGCCCACCCAAGGTCAATACATCTGTGATAGGACATGGGGAAATGGTTTCAAACTAAAAGAGGGAGATTTAGATTGGATATAAGGAAGAAGATCTTTACAATAAGGGTAGTGAGGCACAGGTTGCCCAAAGGGGTGGTGGGTGCACCATCCTTGGAGATGGACGACCAAGGACAGGCTGGAGGGGCTCTGAGCACCGATGGAGCTGTGGCTGCTCCTGTTCATTGTAGAGGAGACGGAACAGATGGCATTTAAGGGTCCCTTTTAATTTCAACAATACTACGGTTCTATGGTTCTTTGACCTCAGAGCCATCTTTTACTGCAGCTCCTGACAGCTGTGGTGGTGGGAAGACCTGTGGGTAAAAGGCAGAGGGAACAGCTGCAGGACAGCCTGCCTGAGCTCTGGGCTGGTGGATCTTCCATCCCTGGAGATATTCAAGCAACTTCACTCAAGCAAGTTCATTTATATAGCCTGCCTTATTCTTATTTTACACAGAATAGCAAAGGGCTTATTTTAGCTGCTCCATCTTTTTGTCAATAAATATGAATTTCAAAAGCATCTGTCAGATGAGAAGCCCCAGGCTGGTTTTCTACTGTTCCAGCGAGACACAGAGCCTGAGTTTACTGAGGGTTACACTGGGAAGTGTTGAAACTGTGACTGAAAACTGGTGGCTCAAAGGAAGCAAGATCTCATCTTTTGTTTTGGTTTGCTTTTTTAAATTTGGGTTTTCTAAGAATTGATCTCAGAGTGGCTCGTGTTGCTCTAATGCACTGAAAAGAAACTGATCTAAGCTGAATCTGAGCTGTTTTTTAAACCAAATTTGGTAAGAGTGTGCGTACACTGAGCATCAGAAACCAAAAGGTCTTGAGAAACAGTTAAAGAAACACCTGTCTTTTTTGAATGGATTGCAGGATTTGCTCTGAAGCCAGTGTTTTTGAGGGATGATGCAGGTAGCAGGTGACTGAGTATCTGGGTCTTCAGCACGCTTCTTAGTTTTAAGAGATTTACAGAAAAAAACTTTATTCTGAAGAGGGACGATAGAGTCAGCACACTGTGGGACACTTGCGGGGTGCATGGGACTCTTCTGGGCTGGATGTGCTTGTGATGTGCAGAGCTGTGAGTCTGAGCTTCCCCTCTGCCCTCAGCCTAGCTGCTGCTGGTAGGAGGAGTTCACCTCCCTTCCTCCTCTTTGCCTTCATCCTCTCACTTAGGAGCTTTGTAGGTCAGGGGAAATTCACAGGAGCTGACTCAAATCTAGTTACAAAGACACCTTTTTTGAGCGCGTGATTTTGTGAGCACTCCTCTTGGCTCATTCATTGATAGATCCATGCAGTAACAGCTCTTGAAAGAAAACAGCAGCTCTATCTGCACCCCTGTTTACATTTAATAGGATATAAAGCAAACAATTCTTGCACTATGTGAGAAATAACCAGGGAAGGAGGAAACCAGAAAAAGGGAATTTCCTCTCTCCTGCCCTTGATCTCTCTCTTTTCCTTGACCTGCTGGGAAACTCTGACCAGAAGGAAGCAAAATGGTCTCCTCGTTTGACACCACAGTGTGCAGGTGACAGTCTGCCATGGAGGCAGGGCAGCTTGGGTACCTCTGTGCAAAACAAGGCTTTGGGTCATGGAGGAAAGCATGGTCACAGGTGCTGAGCTCTGCCTTGCCCCCATCAGCGTCAAAGAGCCCTGAGTAGAGCTTCCCTGTAACACCTGCAGCAATCCCTTGGGATACCTTGTATGAGATGTTCTGGGGGCCGTGGCCTTGTGGTTTCCTAAGGTGTTTGTTCTTGACATAAACAGATGCATTAGAAGTGCTGACATTGAGATTCGGGTTGTTTTTGCCTGGAAGCGTTGATAGCCTCTTCAACAGTAACTTTTAAAAGTCTTTATTCTGGAATGATCACAGAAGGGAGCCTGAAGTGATCTCATGCATTACAATGCCATGACAATGGGATGCCAATAAACTGTCATTAAACTCACGATGCTGTCATTGTTCGGTGTACAAAAGCTGGCTGGTAAATACAGATTGCATGGAAAAAAATCCCCTACTCAGCAGATTACACTTCCCATGAGTTCTGTAAGAGACATCACAGAGAATTTGGAAGGAAGGATGAGGGAAAAGCAGCTGCTGGCACACGGTGATATCTGGCTGCCCAGCACCGTGCAGTGGGAAGGGCCATGCTCTGGGAGCAGCACCATTACTTATCCTTGGCACAGGAGATAACGGTTGGCAGCAGACTGATTGCTTCTCTGTGGATCATCTGCATTTATTGCCACCCCAGGAGATCTCTCACCTTCCCCCCTTGGCATCACCACCAGACGGAGATGGAGTGATTCTGGGATGTTTGGTTCTGAGTTTTCTCTCTCTTCTGCAGCCGCATCCCTCTTCTATAGCAACCATCTCATCCTTCACTACTCTTTAGGTCCACAGACATTTATTATTACTGCTATTTTTGATTTTAAAACAGCAACGTAAAAATACGAGCAATGAGAGCCCTCAGACCAGGGATCCAAAACTAGGGAACCCAAGAGAGACTTAAAGCTCTGATCTTGGCGCAGGAGAACATTTTTAGGTGATGAAGAATTCCAAAAGCCTGGCTAGAAACAGCAGCACCCCAATGGCATGTGCAGAGAAAAATGACAAACAGAGCATGCACTGCTTATCATCCCTCATGAGTGCTCCAAACCCAGGCAAAAATAGCGCTGGTGGGGGGCAGCACGAGCATCCACATCCCCCATGGTGTCCTGTGGGAATGGCTTCATCCCTCCGGCTGTCCTCTGGGCTGCTCTCTGCAAGAGCTTCACTTAGGGAAAACCTAGCTGGAGTTTAAATTCCTCTGCCTCTCTGCACTTTATTAAGCAGCGAGTGAGTTGGGATTTCATTCCCACTTGAGTTAAGGAAGGCAGTGCCACTTATCTGCACTGCTGTTAGCAGGAGGGATGCTGCCAGACTATCTGGAGCCTCTCCTCTTGTAAACGTGTCTCTCTGGCCTCGGCAGGCAGTGCTGAGTCCCACTGGCAGCAGCTGGCAGTGCTTGGGGTGTGCGGGGAGCAGCAGAGCAGGGATGGGATCGTGGTGCTGCATGGTGTGGGCAGCTCTGCTGAAAGGAGAGCAATAATGGTCTGTGTGTCTGCTGGGGGCAGGAAGGCAACTCACCGCGGGGAGGCAGCCAGATTTAGGGTAGGATGTAGGAACACTTCTGTGTATCTTCCCCCGGGAGAGGACATAAGGAGAATGTGGAATCTCTGTTGCCGAATGCCATCTCCAGGAGGCTAAAATACAGCTGGTTCTGATCAAAGAGCTCCTCAGGGTCTGCCTCAGCCCCTCGCCCTGCCTAGTTTGTCTCTCCATGGCCTAAGAATCTTTTCTCCCACCTGCCTAGAGAGAAATGTGGAGCTGGAATAATGAAATGACAGATCTGACTTATTTTCATAAAAGCTTTTCTAGATGAAAAGTGGGAACTTCCTGTGGGAAAAGTCTGATTTCAGTGTAATCTGCTTTTATTTCATTGTTATTGTTTGTGAAAAACAGCCAAGATCACAAAGAAAACTCGCAGGGAAAAACTGTTTGGTTACTGGTTCTGCTGACTTGATGATGGTGAACAGAGGCTCCACCGCATCTGCTCAGCTGGTGCTGCTGGAAGCCATGGGCACTGTTCTCCATTAGGATGCTCCTCCCTGTGAGCACAGACCTACCCAGAGGCTGGGCTCTGTTTGCTCAGCCAGTTGTCAATGAACGACTTTCCCCTTTTCTCTCTCCCTGTTAAGAAGGCTATTTTTCTTAAGTTCACCTTCTCTTGCTACATAGAGGTCTTTATAAGAACGTTTCCCCTGTTTCTATTGTTAGTGGCCTATGTGCAGATGCAAGGTTGTGGGTAGTTGCCAATCACAGCATTTACTGCTTATTGTCATGTCCCAACACTTTCCCTCCTCTCTCAGCATCCCAAAGCAATTAGCAGGAGATTCAGCTGCTGCCTGAATGGATAGATGTTCAGCAATCTTCTTTAATTCTTTATTTACTGTAAGATAAGCAGGAAAAAAAAATTGCAGAATCAGTTCCTCTTCTGAGGGTGGATTAGTTCTCACGTTTCAGACTCTCTCCCTGTGCTTTCCCCAACTGTATGCTGCTATCTGATGAGCAGTGATGAAAAGCAGGCAGGAAAACATCTGACTGCTGCCCGTTGGTTCCTCGAGTGAACATATTTCAGAGGTAACTGGTGTGGCAAGAGCCGAGCTATTCTCAACCAGCGTTTGGAACTGATAGCATCCCTTTCTATGTTAAGACAGCAGCTTGTGCCAAACGTGCTGAAAATTCGCCTCTGGGTCATTCATAGAAGGACATGATGCAACTTAGCACTGCACAAAGGGAAAATTAAATACCTAATCCATAGCTTTAAATAAGGATGCTTTTTAGCAATGGGATAAGATGAAACAGCAGTGGGACTGGCTGAGGCAGGGGGAGGGATGGAAGTGAGACACAGACTGATAAAAGGGCCAGGAAAGCTGGGCTCTGCTTTATCAACCTGTATTTCTCTCCTTGAGCTGCTCCTTGACTGTTACTGCCTCAGGAATTAAATGCTATGCTGTAAGCACAGGCATCAAGACCTGGCCTTATAAAAAAAAAAAAAATAAGACCGTCACAGAGGTGACACTGACATTTCCTCCTAATGCTCTGTGACCTAACAGACATCCTCTGATCCTTGCAGTTGAGGGGTTATGCCTGAGGGACCCACTTGCCCTGTCTTCAGAAAGCAAGGAAGTGATGGGGAGGAATCTGTGCTGCTGAAAAGCTTTAAGCCAGCTCTGTACAACTGGGAGGCTCAGAGGGCACTCCCCTGCCTGTCCCTCATCCTGCCCTCCTTGCCCTCCTCCACCTTCTGTCATGATGGGAGCTGGGGCAGGAGCAGAGCAAGAACAGGGAAGGACCAGGATCAGAAACAGGAACAGAGCAGGGCAGGAGCTGGGCTGGCCCTGCACAGGGCTACAGGCTGATGCTAAGGGCTTCTAAGGGTTCCCAGGGGAAATGTGATCCCATGCTTCAGGGCATCTCTGCTGAACAGAGCAGAGCATCAGCTTGAAATAGCCTCTCTTTGTTGAAATCAGAGCTGTATAGAAATAAATAAATAAAAGCTCTGAAAGTGTGCTGCACTGCCTGGAGTACAGCATACTGGTGCTTCAGCTCCTATCGCTGGTCACTCTCACAGGTTCTGTAGGCCGGGGTGTTTCTGACCTGAGTAACAAGTCCAAGTGGGGCCTCCTGGGAAGGCTGTTCTTCCCCACCTACACCAAACCAACAGTCTGCAATTTGAGCAGCAGGGAGAACTGCATGTTTGGAAAAGAGAAATGCTCCAGTATGGTGGCAGCCGGACCGTTTGGGCTTTTGGAAGCCTTTCTCTGAAGCAGTAAAGCCTGAAACTGGTGGGTGACTTGTCTGTGTGAGAGTGCTCTGTGGGCTCGATGTCCTCCGTGTGAAGAGTGGGGGAGTAATTACTTACTGCTTATTTACATCCTCAGTGGTTTTTGCATGTGACTGAGAGCTGTGTGTACAGCTGAGAGGGTGCAAAAATGAAAGCAGTTTTGGGAAACAAGTTCAGTGATGTTAATGCAGTTGAGAGTGCTGAGTTCAAGAATAGCAAGGCCCAAATTCCCATTGAGGAACACATACAGGTCGTGGTACTCATCAGCTCAGAGCACACAGGGCTCTTAGTTGCATGCAGGAGCATGAAGGGGCACTGCAAGTGATGGCATCTTGATGAACTGTTCTAGTAAGTTTCAACAAATCCAACAAAACCTCTTTCTTGCATCAGGGCTGTTAGGAAGGATCTCAGGAAGTCACCTGTGCAGGAAGCCTTAGTACAGAAGATCCAATTGGTTATAAATACAATTAACATCTAAAAGCAGCTGCAGCACGACGTTCCCTGCCCCTTCCCAGCCTCTATTGTAGACCCTACATTCTTCAGCCTTTTCTTACTATTTCTTGTCTTTTCTCGTAGTTGTTTTAAATCCTGCTGCAGCTGGCACAGCTGTCTGAGCTTGATGGCGCCTGGAGGCAGCTGCTGTGTGGCACAAGGAGTCAGGGGATGGCTGGGAGGCAGGACTGGCACAAAGCTCATCACTGTGCCATAGAGATGGCCCCACTGTAGCCCAGAACAACATTCACATCTTTGCCTTGTCCTGCAAGTCAATGAGAAACAATTTTGCTAATACAATGGGCTGGAGCATCTAATTCAGTTTGCCGTTTATTCATGAGTGCATTCCAAAATTCTCGTGCACTGCTAGGAGCTCATTATGCAGCTGAAAAAATCATTTGGCAAAGAACATTATTTATGCATTGTCTGTTCTACCTACATACATGTATTGCTTACTATTGATGTCTTTTCTGGATTTTTTTCATTATTATTATTTTAAGTATGAGGCAACCAACCCAGTTACTGCTAAACTGTTTATCATCCGAGCTCCTTCATGCTAATGGCTTGTTAGGATTCATGCATTCTTTTGGTTTTACCCCTCCCATGCAGCTGAGCACGGAGAACAGACACAGCCCACCCCAAGCAGCTGGTGAATGAGAAGCGATGAATATTGATGGGGAAGAGAATTTGTAGAACTTTTTATTCACTTAAACTTTTTTTGGTGATGAATATGAAATATTAATAACCACAATTATGATAAAAACAAGTCATTGATAGCAGCACTTGGAGATCTGTGAGCTACAATTCAGTTCTAAGAGATTTGCGGGGATTTTATTGCCACAGCTCCATTAGCTGGATCTCTTGTCCTGGTAGCAATCACATTCAATTCTAATGAAGGAAATAGGATGAATTGATGTAGGGAAAGAATCAGCTCCATGGTTATGACATCCCTAAGGAATAATTTCCTGAAAAGACAGGTTAGGACCCACTGAAAAAGTGCAATGCTGCATGAATCATGAAATTATAGGGTAAAATATATGTGGGGAAGTATGTTACTACAAATATATCTATGGAGGGATTGTGAAGGTTTGCAGAGAGTGAACAGCTCGAGCAGTACTCAGGGACAGAGGTAATGTGAGAAGATTCCAGCGCAGTGTAAGTCAGGCTTTCCCTGGGTCAATCTGGGAAAATGATGGCTTTCACCCCTGAGTGTTCCTGGCGTGGCTGGAAAGGGAATGGGGCTCTTCTTGCTGACATCACAGTGAGCAGCACGGCCCACAGTGACGCCATGTTTTGAACTTAGGCTCTGGGAAACAGCCAGCCAACTCCCACATCCTTGAGGGAGCTGCTCGAGGTCCAATGGGCTTTAAGAAAAGCACGGGGTACATTGCAGCCACCGTACACGTGTTGTCCCAAGTTCTTATGCATTTCCTTGTTTCTCTCTCCAACCCCCTTGTCCACCAGACTTTGGATGTGCAGGAATGTGTGCACAGAGCTCTCCTCTTGGTACATTTAAATAGAGACCGCTTCCCATAAGGTTTCCCAAGGAACACAAGAAGAGTCAGAAGAGATTTAAAGATGTTCTCCTGCTTTTGGGCAAATACAAGTCCATTTCTTAGAGTGAGGGTTTGCTTTTGGACAAACAGGAGCTCAGTCTTAATGAAAGCACAGTGTGTGCAGCAATCCCAGTCCAAAGGAATTGTGACTGTCCAGAAGATAGAAGTTATGTTTAATAACTTCAGAAGTTTACCAAGTTCCGTAAAAGCTTCTTAAAATGAGACAATTGTTACTATCCATTGGTGTTACTATCCATAACTGTTCCAAAGCATTCATTTGCTCATAGAGTGAATAAACGTTCCAACAGTTATAGCCATCAGGAGCTGCTGTTTAGTTTGTCTGTAGCAGTTTGATCGGATGGTGCTGAGTTTGCAAAGGCTTTGTTTGGTGCAGCCTGGTGCAGGGTAAGCGGTGACTGCCTCGTGACCACAGGGTGTGAGCTGTGTGGAGATCGGACCTAAACTAAGAATGACAGTCCTGAAGTTTAATATCATCTTTGTGACGGCCATTGTGCTTTGTGTTGTGCTGGAGAGGGGAGCGGAGGAGGAGGAGGGATGGAGAGAGCTGTACCTGCTCTGCTTCTGGCACTCTGGGAGGGCCCTGCTTTTATTTATAGCTGTTTGAAGCCATTCTCACTGTTCTGCTTTACTTCTTTTAAACACTGCGGTTTCCTCTCAGGCCATTTATCTAGACGCATGAAAAGAAGGTTTCAGCCACTGAGCGGAGGTGGCTGGCACAGGTTGGCTCCAGAGCAGCCGGGCACGAGATGTGTGTGGTCCCAGGCTGCCTCACTCTATTTGCTCCAACAGAGATGTGAGGGCAGTCTCGGTGTGTGCTTCCATAAGCTTCAAATCTGGATTCATGTAAACTTGTGGGCTTGAAGCATGGTCAGAGCTAACAGAGTTGAGCTAATGCTCACTTTCCTGTATGTTGCTGCGTGAGCAATGGAGAGGTTATGGGGCAGACCTGGGGAGCTGGAGGTGCAGCTGGGGTGGATGCTGCACAGGTTATGCCCAGGTGTACACCCTGGAGAGAGTGGAGGGACAGCCAGGGCAGCTCACCCTGCACACAGGGTATCTTCGCATGCACCCAAGCAGCACGTGCCGATGCTTTTATACTATAAGCAGTGCTTGTCCTTGCAGGTGGATCCATAACTTCCCCACCTCGTATGTTATACAACACAAGGAAATAGGTGTTTAAAATTCTCTTTATAATAATGTTTGTTTAGGCTTTCTGTATTTAAGCTGACTGAAGGTCAACCGAATTGTGCCAACAAAGCATCATTTCCAGAGGGCAGGTGGTGCTCCCCAGACGCCTGTCTGCAAACAAGCCCACAAGACCTCAGAAATGAGTTATCTCCAGGATAACAGGCATAGCTCAGGGAAGGGAACTCTCCTTCAAATGACAAAATACAGAGCTCTTGTGCTGAGCACAGAGAAGCTCATCCTGGCATGAGATCTCGCAGGCTGAGCACCCCAGGCAGCAGGTACAGCTCAGTGCCCACAGCTGCCCCCAGCCCAGCACTCCTCTGCAGGGAGCTCCAGCTGCTGTGCTGCTGACTCCTGCCCTGAGCTCACCTCATGCTCAGTGCTGTCGTGGCTTGTGCCACTAAATGAGAGAGGCTCTGCCAGCAGTGAGCAGGGGACATGCACACACTCCCTGCTGTTGTCCTTTCCCTGTGGCTCTTCCTTTGTTGTCCCAGCTCCGCTCACACCCAGCTCCTTGTGTGGACTTGGGACTGTCCCATTAGCATCACATGAACCAAGCCTTTCCTGACTTTCTGCTCCAGCCATGGGAAACTGAATAGAAATACCTCTCAAGCAACTATCTGCCTTTGATTCAACAACAGTGACATTTCTTTCCATGTATCCAGGCTGTATTTTGGACCTTTAGATACTGCAGCTGGCAGACACATCTGGAACTTGTTTCCCGACAAGAACATTTATTTTTGACTAATTTTGTCTATCACAACTTCTTATTAGGACAAGTAGATTTTTTTTTTAATTTACTTTGTAATGGATGGTGTAAGTATGAGTAAAAGTTGGTTGTTTCATTAGCACTGGGGGGAAAAAAAAGAGATATAAAATAGATCCTTTTGCAAACACCCACATAGAAAATTTTAAAAGCGGTCTCAAAATATTAAACTGCATCTGTAGGCTGCAGCTCATCCTTCTCCATTGTGTATCACTGTACTCCATAAGGGGAGGATAAAATCACAATAGCAACTTTTAAAGCTTCTTTCTGTGCACTTATAAGCAGCTCCACAGTGTGCAGCAGTGCTGTGTTATCCCCCACAGCTGTGTACTTGTTGTGCTGCCTTGTATGCACCTGGAAACAATGTGGTGAAAACAGTTCAGTCTGGAGCATCCAAGGATGTGCTGAGCAGGGTGCGAATTCCCCTCTGCATCTTCTTCAGTGACACTCACTAACTTTGCTTTCCAGTTCCTATGGCATAGTTCAGATTCTCTGCTCAGAGCTGGTCACACTCAAACCCCAGCTGATGGATATTGGATTCAACAAGGATTGGGCATAACAAATATTGAGATCACCGAGGAGCAAGGCTCCAACACTGTGGCAGAAGTAAGGGAATATTGGTATAAAAATGACGAATGATAGCTTGTAGATGAAGCAGATGTATAACCTCCGTGTCCACATCAGACTTCAGCCCCCCGGATTAACCCACAAAGGCATGGCGTAGGTGTTTGAGATACAGAATCTAAGAAATCTCAGCTCTTTCCTTAAGCTGGTTTATCTGGTTGTGACCGACCCTTTTTCATGCTTAAAACCAGCAGATTTCAAAATAACAAACTTCTGGCACTCCTGGTGCCACCGAGCATCCCATCCGTGCCTCCTGCAGCGAGCACAGGGTGACCTCCACACCCATTTAGCACACTCAAGTCCAGCTGCACTCAAGAATTAGGAAGACCTCACTATCAGTAACTTCAGAGTGCATATGACTGAAAGCCATTCCTTGACTTTGCACACTCAGAACTTGTTAGTAATGAATAATGCACAATGTTTGGTTCAAACCCTGCTGTTCCCATGAGCTTTCTTGAAAGTCATTTCCTTTGCTAGGATATTGACAGAAAGCAAACCCAAAAACAGGAGAATGTTTGTTTAAATATGTGAATGTGTATTTTTGTAGTATTTACCTTGCTGTAGTTTTAACAGGTTGTTATAAAGGGGAAACAAAGCTGAAAGCTCACCATTATTTTAAGAAAAAGTACAGCATGGTTGCTTGTGATTCTCTGCAACGTTTCTGTGTGCCAGAGGGGGTGAGTATTGCACACCTAGGACTGTGTCATTCTAGAGGTGGCTATGGCTGCTGGAAAGTCTGAGATGCTTTGCACTTGAGAATAAGGAGCGGACCTGTCAGCCTGATTTGATCAGCAGTCTTACCAAACTGTGCATGATGATGCAATGAAACATCTGGGGTTTGACAATACTGGTGGAATGCCTTGAAAATGCCGTGGTCAGAAAATTCCCAGCCTGCTCAGCAGTCCTCCAGGGTGTGTGGGACCTTCAGCTCTTTCCTCTGTTCATTCTCTGGCTCCTCAGGCTGAATGGGAAATTAGTTCTGTAAATGTTGCCAGAGGATATCATTCATTTAGCACGATAATACAACAGCAGTGGGTTAGTCAAACAGTAATTAGTAACAGGTCATGCTATAATTAGAGTGTCTGGTGTGGTTGGCTACCTCATCTTGAATGCCACCAGTAAGTCAGCAAGCGTTTGGGTAAGCAGGGACATGGCAGGCAGTGTTGGGGAACAGAGACCTTTCTCTTTGCATCCCTTTATCCCAGCAATTAGTGTGACACGACGCTCCCAAGTGGCACTTGCTTCTCTCTGAGTTGCATGAAATCCATGAAATCTTGAACAAAAGCTCCCAACAGCTCTCTAGAGTGATTACATCTCATCTGAAAAAGCTTGGAGTCTCGGGGGGGGGGGGGGGGGTACAAAGGAGTAATGCTTTTCTCTCCTATTACGAATGGAGAGAAGGTAAGTTCTGTTCCTCAAGCTGAGGTTTATAGTTTGTGTCTTTTTTTTTTCTTCCCCTTCTTTCTATTTTAAGCATCAGATTTCCAGAATCCTATTGTCTGAGCATCAGAAGTTTCTCTTGCTTAGACAGGCAGTGAGACTTTGGTGCTTTGTATGTGAAAGGAAAGAAAATATCTCAATCAGTTATGAGTGTTCACAGGTTTCTGCTGAATCTTGCTTCCACGGAATGATCTTCTGTATTTCAAGAATGAAGGGCTGAAATCTGTGACTAGAGATGGCAAATAGCTACCAAATAATTGCCACACACATCAGAGTGAATGCGTTTCTCAATCCTTGGGTGCTCCTGCAACACCCCCACGTTGCAATTTCATCTCTCCAGTCTGCACTTTGCCCTCCATTAGCCAGGTTCTCCAGAGCAGCTCCCACTTTGTGCTCTCTTGTCCTCTAATCAGCTCACAGCTCTCACCTTGCCATTATCTGCAGTGATTTGCCTTCTGATAGGAGTGTTTTCAGTCATACTGCACTGCTGGACTGTGGTCAGTGCAAGTCAAATATGTGCTTCTTACTTGTCTAAATTTGCCTGGATTCAACTTTCAGCCCCAGAAAGTATTCAGCCACTGAATAGTATCATCCTGCTTCTTGAGTGTGTACGTACAGGATATGCTAAGTCCTTTTTCAGCCTGTCCTGGAACAAACTAACTGGATTATTCTCCAAAAAAATTGCATTGTAAAAATGCATCTTCCAGTTCTTTCATAAGCCTCGTGGCTTTTCTGGTATGCATTTCCAGCTATCCAGCATCTTTCTTAAATGCCAACATCAGTATGGAGCAGCCTATTGCAGCCTGGTTACCTGCCTTCCCATTTCAAGATGTTCCTGAGAATTATATTAGCCATAACAAATGGCATTAGGAACTTGAAATGAGCGGCAATGAGCAGGGACCTCGTGTCCTTTTCAGAGTTATTTATTCCCAAAGCCAGATTGCTCTTGTCCTGCTCGTACTTCCTTATTTTGGCTGCCTCACCTAGGCTATACACAAATGCATATTGTTTTCTTGCAAAATATATCCAAATGAACTCTAAATGATAATTTCAATATTTTTTTTCCATGACACAGATGAAAAAATAAAATGAGTATCAGGAAACCAGTAACAGATTCCCAGAGGACCACATTAGAACCAGAACTGTTGGACAATATTTCCCAGTTTGCATTCACATTTGAGGCTCCTCACTATACTGAGTTTAACTTGGCTCAGGAGCCTTGTACTGAGTTGATATTGCACTTGCTTCTATATGAAAGTAGTACCAAATCAAATGTTTTTTGAGATCAGAGTATACAGCAACTTCTTACTGCAATAATGCTGTTGATTAGCCCTGAAAACAGAAAGATAGCAAGGCTTATTCTCCTCAAATCCACACTGTATTGCCAAATTCTGTTTCCCATCTTTAATTCTTGATGCATTGCACTCTTTATGAGGCATTTTATCACTGTGCTGGGGATCAGTCTTGGATTGGCAGGTTTATAATTGCCTAGATCGTCCATTTCGTTATTTCAAAATATTGGTTTTTTTGTTAACTCTGATGATCAAAGTTTACCAATAGTTGTAAAGTTCCTCACCCAGGCCTCTGAAAAATCTTTGTAAAGGCAATGTTACAATATCTGGACATGCTAATTTTGAAGTGGCTACCATTAGTAATTGCTGTTCAACATTTTGTTTGAGATCTGTGGGGATGGAAAAGTTCATCACCACATAATATGGCTCCTAAAAATAGCACAGAAGTATTTATTGGCCATATCTGCTTTTCCTGAATCATGATCAACAACTCTACCATTTTCTGGCTGATCAGCCTAACTTGTAATATTTCTTTTCTTCCTAATACGCTCAAAATCAAGCTGTTCTGCACCTGCAGATTTGTGTGGTACTTCTACTATTTGCTCTAATTCCTGACTGCATACCCATAGCTACCAGCTTCCCCTTGCTTCTCATTGCAGTGTTTTTTGCAAATGCTAAGCAGCTGTGATGTCAGACTCCTGCCTCTGTATGGAGTTGTGGGTATGGAAGCTTCTCTGTGCTGCAGGGATGGGACCTGGTGTATCTTGAGCTCTTCTTTTAGCATCCTTCCTCCTGCTTTGACATTAAGAGCTGCCTGCCACAGTCTCCGTGTCTCACTTCAGTGAATGTTTCCACCTAGCACAGCACCACTTTGTCCCATGTAGAAGCCTTGGCCAAACAGATTGTGCTCAGGCTTTCTTCTGTGTCATGCAGCAGAGTGAGGGAGTAACTGAGGTGCTGATGCCTGGTCCAGGGTAGTGCCTGCTGCTTCAGCAAATCTCATCCCCAGTGGGATGCACATTCCGGAACTACCAGAAATAAGGAGTGAAGCCTCTGGCATCCAGTGCCTACTAGATCTATGTCTTCCCTTCAGAGCAGGAGGGAGACTGGCTTTTTACATGGGCATATAGTGATAGGAGAAGGAGAATGGCTTTAAACTAAAAAAAAAAAAAAGGAGATTTAGGTTAGATGTTAGAAAGAAATTCTTTACTCAAAGGGCAGTGAGGTGCTGACAGTGCTGCCTGGAGCTGTAGTGCTCCATCCCTGGAGGTGCACAGGGCCAGGAGGGATGGGCCCTGGGCAATGATTCTGTGATTCTATGAAACTGCACTTCACTGGCAACATGAAGTAAGCCAGTGCCCTGCTCCCCAGCACAAGGAAAGTGATGGCATGGGTTACATAGTAGAGAGTTTGACAGAAACCAGCCTCATGCCGTTTTTCAGGGAGTTGCAGTCTGATATGAGCAGAATTTTAAAAATGCACTCGGTCAAAGTATGTGTGCTGGTTGAAATAACAGTTCTTTATGAAACTGTAGAAAATGAGCCATGTAACGTCTCATAGCTGCTGGGTGTCTGGTGCCAGACTCAATTAGTGTCTGGACAGCTTATTTTACCTGGAAAGTCTGGCTGATGAGAACTCATAGCCCACCTAAAGCGTGTCCTGTCATTCTTATTTTGGAAATAACCTGCTGGAAGCAGCTTGCTCTGTGTGCTCATTTACTCTTTTCCCTCCATCAGGAGTGCCATGAAACTCACGGTTTTATCCAAAGAAGAGCAGCCTTCAGGGTCAGCCCTCAAGGTCTCACTGTGTCAAGTTTATTTTGGTTTCTTCACTTTTAGTGACCTGGGAATGATTCAGTAACTTGGTAATTCAATTGAAGAGAAGCTGAAAACAGCAGCAGCATCCTGGGAGGTGCCCAGCTCTGCACAGCTGGTTATGGAATTGCACTTCTTGACAGGCGTGCTTCCTAAGCAGAGCTTGATCTCAGTGGCTGGATCCTGCCCTGGATAGGTGCCTCACCCACCGAGGGACACTTATATAAGCTTGCTCCATTCTTCTGCCCTAGAGATCCCCATCCCTTCCCTGAATACCCTTTCCAGACCTGTGCCCCACAGCTTGTGTTAGGACATGGAAATGAGCACATTCTTCCCCAGCAGTTGCCAACCAGCTGGCCTGCTCCTTAGCGCACTGCATCCCCAGCCTGCCCAAACCTCCTTTCAGCACAGCTTCTGTCCCAAGGCTGTCCTGAATAGCCTCACGGGGCTGGAGTTGACTTAAAATGCCTGCTGTGGGATGATGGATAGATCCTTGCATCCCCAAACCCTGGGCAGCTGGAGCAGCCAGATTAGGGACCAAAACATTTCAATTGCTTTCCCTCAGGAAAAGCTGTGTACTGTGGCGGCTTCCCTCCGACTGCCCCCAGAAAGGGTCTCTGCTGTATTGCTCCTGTATGTAAGCAAGTGCAGTCATCTCGAGATAGTTCTGTTGCTGCTATGAAGTGCTTAGAACAAGCTCTACCCTAGGTAAGATCAGAGCCTATGTGCTGAAAAAGTATTACAGTGTGTTCCTTCTTGCAGCATCTCAGTCTTTTCAAGAAGTAATTATTTAATTAACCTTTTGACTTTCCCTGATGGTATCAGCTTCCTAACCAGTGAAGGTAATAGCCATGTGCTTTATATATTTTGTACAGATCTGGAGAATCACGTGTTCTCATGGGGACGGTGATCAGTTCAGCTTGCTGCTCAACTAACTGACTTTTTAAGAGAGGCGGAGGCAGATGAGTTTAAGATGAATATTCTCAGCCAGTCTTCTCTCTGCACAACCTGTCATCTTTCAGCAGTGTGAAGAAATGGCTGTAGAGGCATGAGTCAGTTTGGTTGGTTACACAAATCTGCAGTTCTGAGGGGGTTGTCGCTCCTTCATCTCTTAGAATGTCCCACAAATCTGTGGCTTTCCCACTCCAGCACAGGGGCAGCAGAAAGCTTCTGGCTCAGGTCTTCCAGTAGCAGTCGTAGTTTAAGGTTTTTTTTTTTTTTAATGATAAGAGTGGTGAAGCACTTGAAAAGATTTCCCAGAGAGGTGGTGGTGCACCAACCCTGCAGACACTGAGGTCAGGCTGGAGGGGCTCTGAGCACTGATGGAGCTGTGGGTGTTTCTGTTCATTGCATGGCGTTGGACCAGATGGCCTTTAAGGGTCCTTCCAACTCAACTGATTCTATGAATTTGAACGGGTGAGACACAAAGCTTCTAACCCCTTCACACAGCTGAAATCACAGCACTAATTCCGTGCACCTCTCCTGATTTTGTTAGTCATAGTTCCAAGAAGTAATTAAAACAAACAAGTACACCTATGCCAGGAAACATTCTGATTTCTTCTCAAGTCCTGATCCTGCAGATAAACAGAGGCAGGTGTCATGGTGCAGGGCTTCAAAGCAGGGGCTTTCTTCCTCCTTGCGTTTCATGGGCCACAAAGCCATCTCATGGCAACGATAAAAACGCAGAGAGGAATCTTATTCCAACACCATAAAGTCAGTCATGTGCGGCCTCCAGATGGGGAGCGGAACATGTCCCTGCACAGTGCCTGCGGCCTGTTGCGGCCTGTGCTCTGCAGCCCATCTTTGTCCTGGTTCACCCCCCCGCTTTGCCCCTCTGTTCCCTCACAGCCCCCAGCTTCTGCAGACAGTATGAGAATCCACGGGGGGCAGAGAAATGGGTGGAAAAGGCTTTCGTACAAGCAAGGGGTAGCCCCAGATAGCAAAATGCTGGCTGTGAGGTTCCTCTCACTGCCTGCTCGCTTGGCTGGAGCAGCACATCCATGCCTGGGATGAATACCCTTCCTCATGGGCATTTCTCTGTTTGCTTTGGAGCAGGGCAGTTTTTTTAAAGCAGGAGCTGGAACCTGTCCTTGTTTAAGAGGATTGGGTCTGAGTCACTGCACGCGTCACAGCCCACAGTGTCCCTGCTGGGCTGTGAGCTAACCTCTGCCACGGGAGCACATTTCTCCCACTGCAAACGAACTGCAGAGAGTGCTGTAATGGCTAATTATTTATTAGAGAACTGGTAAAAATGGGGGTCTCAGATAAAGCTCGGTGAGGATCACTGTGTGCCGTGTTAATGATGCTGCTGGGCACCCTGTAGCTCATCAGCCCTCTCATGAGCTGTGGTTTGCCTTTGCTGCCATCACACCTGTGTATCAGATGAAGGTTTTCTGCTTTCCTGGCATTTATATTGCATATTTCTCTGCTGTGTGTTTCCTTCTCAATGGACAACAAAGAAAATGTAGTTGATGGCAATTGTAGAAAGTACAGCCAGTGCTATTCTGGGGCACCAATTTCCATACCCTGGTTATTTTCTGGTGTGCTGACAACAGAGGAGCTGGAAAGTGTGTTCTAGGCAGGGAAGAAATGGCACTGAACTGTTGGAATGTTTTATGACATGTCTCCAGGAATGAAGCATGTTAGTCCTGTACAAATCCCTGTCAAACACACTTAAGGTTCTTCTGAAGAGGTAAGTGGAGGGCAGTATGGTATTGTGGTTTTAGCTCTTTGTGGTGATGAAGGAACAATAACACTGCTTTGTCTTTGCAAGCACAAAACCAATTGTCCAAGTGTCAGGTAAATCATGCCTGTCTGCTTCCATCCCCACTATGGATGCACTCTCTGAACTCGGCTCCCTTCCTGCTTTCATTTATTGACTGATCTCCTGCTGTATCTTGGTCTTTTGGAGACCAACAGCCTCCTGCTGGATCTTTCTGTTGGCTTCCTGTGCTGGGGGCTTGATACTGCAATGAAAGACTTGGAGCATTCTGATTACCAACTGGTAGTAATTGCTGAAGGTGAGAGCAGTGAGGTGCGAAATTTCATAGTACTAATGTCACAGCAAATAACTCCTCAAGTTTTATAGCTGTTTTCTCTCCTCAGAGCTCTTATACAAACATAGCTTGGTACACAGAAGGATCTCATACAGATGTCTCTGGAACAGAACAATGTCACCCTTGAGCAGCCCGTAGAAACTTTACTGCTGTAAATACAGAAGTAAATACTTGGGTTTGTTTGCATTTTGTCTTACTGCTATCAAGAGCTCTAAAATAAAATTTGCTTCAGTGTTCCTCAAGAAGATAAAATCATGCATCTAGGAGAAAAATCACTCGGTATTTTTGCTGTTACTGGCACACATTGAATGGGTATGTCATTCACAAGCAAAAGGCAACCATTTTTTGTAGCCTGACTGTTAATACCATATGACTGAGAAAAGACCTCGATTTGCAAGGCTCTGCAGAAGGTATGACATGAGCTAACCGCCCTGGGCTCAGCTGGCAGAGCTGCTCATGGCTGTTTGGAGAGGGGCTTGGATTTGCTGTATGTGCTGTTGGTGCAGGACCTTGCAACTAGGGCTTGCTTTCGGAGAGCCCATGGGCAGAACTGCAGCTGTGTCCTTTGCAGGGCAACAGCCTTGAGTTTGGTGTTAGTATTTCAACTTGGTTTTTGTGAAAGTTCAGAGCAATAGCTTGGCATAGGGGTGACAAGGCTGAGCGATGCTGGCTGCCAGGGCGTGCGTGCCAGGATGGCAATGGAGAAACACCTGTGTGTCTGCAGACACGTGGGACAAGGCGCTTGCTTCCGCTGTGAGCCACGCACCATCTGCAAATCCTGCGTCACTCGGGGATGTAAACCTGCTAAACTTAGCACCTATGGGTTGGGTTTGTAAAACCACGGAGTTCAAAAACTCATTTTGTAAAATAACCCTTCAGTGAAAGAACACTTCTTGTCTTTGTCTATTCAAAGCTGGACTCCATTTCCTTTTTTCAAGTGACACGTCAATTTCATCTTTTTACTTTTACCCATTTAAGCAAAGTGCTTAACCTGCTGGAGTGATGTTCATTTAAAGCAATCTGTTCAATTCAGCAATCTGTCCCTGATAACTGAAGGACTACTTAGCAGCTTTGTCCTTATAAGGAGAAAAGGACACAGCAATGGTAATGAAGGCAGGAGGTGCCATGGGAGGGGGGCAGCACCTTTATCAGAAATGGACAGAGGAAAGAGGGGTACTTTATTGGACTGAAGTAGTTGGATCCCTGTGGCATCTCCTGCTCCTCAGGTGTTGTTGTGGACTGGAAGAAGATGTACTCTTGCAGTACTTGGAGAGTTTGGGGCTGTTGTCCAAAACAGTGATGAGCAAGAATTTAGTGTTGAGCAAGAGTTTAGTTTTGGATTGGGTGGCTTTCACTCCACATTACTGGTATATTGTAGCCTGGGGAGGTTTTGTCCATCTGGCCTCTGTTAACACCTACTCTTTCTCTGATAATGCCAAAGGTGGAGCTACAGAAAAAAATGACCCCAAATATGAAATATGCTGGGAATCAGGGAACAACTTTTTTATTCAATTCCAGTTTTAATTTAGTGGATGTGCACTACAGAAAGTAAGGAGCCTCCTGAAACCGCAGACTCAGATGTTAGCAGTCTTTATTTATGTCAGTGATTCTCTGGCTTCAACTAGGAATCACAAATGCTAGAAGAAAGCTGAATGACTCCCTGTACTTAGAAGAATTTACTCTCTGAGATGTGGAGGATAACCATTTCCAGAGGAAGGCTGAACAGGCTTTCCAAAAACAGGCTTTCCAAACATCCATGACAGGTTCTTTTCATCTTCCCCCGCTGTTACCCACTAACAACGTGTGTCTCCAGGACTTCTACAGCGAAGTCAAAGGCTGCATCAAATCATTGTCACTGCTCCAAATAGACAAGACTGGCAAAGGATGTGAGGAGAAAGGACAATTTTTACCTTGAGTTTATACAGAGAGACATGAAGTTGGATAACTGTAGGGATAAGTCCATTTCTTAGAGTCAGAAACAGCATCTTTTTAATATCCTCCTCCCCCCACTGTAGTGCAGAAGAGCAGTGTAACAGTATGCATCTGTAGGTGAAATGAGATGGGCTTTTCAGACTGCTCAGTCCACCCTCAGCAGTGTTTCATTTGAGGTGTCACAAATGATGAAGCAGCACAATCCAGCAATGCGAGAAATGGAGGTGTAAGTTTTTCAGGAGAGTGACTCAACTTTTCTGTTGTCATCAGCTCAGCAGTGACAGAAAGTGGAACTAGATGTGGCTTGAGTAGGATGGGAATAAATTGGATAAAGAATGTGTCAGTGTCTCAGTTAATCGGTGCCTTGCAAGAAAAATTCCTCACAAGACTGGCTTGGCTGTGACTGTCACCTGGTGGGACACTTCCATTTCTACCAGGCAGAACAAGGCTCCTGGCAGCAAAACCCACCAAGGCCACTGGGCAGAGCAGGCGAGTCTGTGGTCAGGTAAGAGAGGACATTAGTTGTGCTGGCCAGCTCACTCGTGGTCTTGGAGAAGTGAATTCCTGGTTAGTGTCTTAAAGCTACTGAGTAAAGGATCCCCAGCAGTCTCTACAACTTGGTTAGGAAGGTGCATTGGTTCACCCATGTTCTTGTTCCTTTCTTGCATCCCATGACTGTGGAGGTAAGGGAGTGGAGAGGAAGAGCACTATTGCTGAGCTGCCTTAGTGATGTGCTGGGTGAAGGTATGAGCCACACATTCTTGACAGATGGATGGCTTCTGGTTTCACTGAATGCCATCAGTGCAGCTTTGCTGAGACTTGTAACTGGATTGCTTTTCTCATGTCTGAGCCAGTCTCAAGTGCAGTCAGTGATGACTAGGACTAGTCATCCGCATATGATATATCTGCTCTTTTTTGGTAGCACTGATTAGAGGAGAATAAAATAAGATGAAGAGTTCTTGTCACACAGAGGAGACTATGGAGCTGTCATGTCAAGCTTGCTGAAGATGCTGTGCTTTAAACTTTTTCCATTTAAAATGTTGGACTTTGCTGATGTGGAAAATATTGTCAAAAGTACTGATCTCAGTGAAGTTTCTTTGGGGAAACAGTTTTTTTGCAAAGGTTTTTTAGCTAAGAATTTCTTATTTGTTTTTTAAACTCTAAAATATCATTAATATAGATATGTATTTTTTTTCTGATTACCTGTTTTAAGGGTAATCCCATTCTGTCTCTGGAGGCATTCAAGGCTAGGCTGGATGTGGCTCTGGGCAGCCTGGTCTAGTGGTTGGCGATCCTTCCCACATCATGGGGGTTGAAAGTAGATGACCTTTGATGTCTTTTTCAAGGCAGGTCATTTTATCAATCTATGATAATACAATCAACTAAATATTCCACCTTGTTCTAATAATACACTGTTCGTGTGCTATTGTCTGCAGGAGGGGCTACATGTGTCATGGGCTGGGTGGCATGCAGGCTGAGTTAAGAGGACTGTTGTCTTTCTGAGGCAAAGGACAGTTTCCTAATTGAGTATGAGTAATCACTTTAATAGCAAAGAACAGCACCAGGCCCTTAATGTGAGCCAAATATGTTTACAGAGTAATTCTTTGAGAGATTTTGCATTATATGATATTGTGTCATTTTTCTTTGGGACTCCAGTTATTGCAAATCCCACCTCTGTGCTGTTGTGGGGAGAAGCAAAAGGAAAGAAGTCCTCTAAAATACTGATGCTGAAGGGAAGATGTGGGCTGGGGTAGTGCAGATGGGTGGCATTTTTTTGTTTCATGCCCACCCTCTGCTCTTGCTCACGCCCACACGTACATCTTTCCCTTGCAGCTCAGAACTGTAACAGGTGTAAACTGCAGCACGCAGCACAGCTCCGTGCCCTCCCACTGTGGCAGTGAGTGCTCATGCCCCTTTTCTTCTGCACAGCAAAGGAACAGTTTTCCTTGAGTCACTGTCAGCTACTCAGATTTTCCTTGTGGCACACCTGTGCTAACTCAGCGTAAGACCAAGTGAATATCTTAAGTCTGAGGGCTGTTTCTGCCCTGAGTCCCCATGGTGGGCTCAGTGAGCCCCTTTGGTCCTCGGCCTCCTGCATGGCACACTGGGACGAGGTCATGCTTTTGAAGGCTGCAGTGAGGCAGAAGGAAGCAGTGCTCACCAATTTATTGTGTGTCCTGTTTGCTGTATGGCTACCCTTTCTGAATTGACAGAACAGGAAAGAAAGGGCTCCTGCCTTGATTTGAAACGAAACACTGTATTAGACCCCTTCTTATGCATTTCCTACAAATTAATTTCAATTAACTCATATGCCAAATGAACGATTTTAACTTGGAGGTTACTCAGGTCTCTTTGGAGATGAAATAATTGGGTTTATTTTTGTCCATTACTTTGAGCTCAGAGAACACTGATTGTATTTTTATATCCCCAAAGAACATTTCTAGGATATTCTTCCTGCATCTTTGACAGGCAGCTGTCCCAGCAGCCTGCCAGGCATTTCATTCCATGGACGAACTCCAGAGCTGGAGCAGAGGAGATGATATATTTTCGCCTCCAAATTAAAATTGGAGGTGATTTCTTAGGGATGCATAGGTGACTTGATGAAAAATGTTAGACTTGTCATCCTTATACTTGCAAAATGCAGTGGTAGTCTACATATTAAAGTCCTTCCTCAGATAAAACGCTCTCTTGTGTAAGTTTTGTTGGCAAAACTATGTATAGTCTATACCTTCTGAAGTGCTAATTCTGGTAAGTGCTGAACCAGGCCTGGGTAGTGGGTGTTCATTTGCACGACAAACCTGGCATCGCATCCAGGAAGCCTGACTCAGTATTATTGCAATCTCTGAATCCAAGTAACCACAATGACATTATTTTCATTTGAGTTATTATTAATAGTGCCATGGTGGTAGCATTATCCTTGGTTCTCCAGAGAAATAACACAAGGGGCAGTTAAAAACCAGAAATGCTCAGAAACATATCCCATTGTTTTTCCACTGAGTTAACAGCAGCAAACACACACTCTCATTATTAGGATGGTGTATTCATTTCTCATGATGGATTTTTGATAGAATTAAAAGCCCCATTAATATTTATATCACTTAGTGTCATTACTGGGAGTAAGTACATTTATTTTAACTCGAGCTGCAAATCATTTAGTCCTTTGTAATTACAGTACTACTATTAAGTATTTATGAGGCTATACAATACAGTGTCACAGGAAACTTGTTTTAATTTAGATGTAAGTCAATGTTTTAATTTCATGTAAAAACAAACTAATTTACCAAGCATTCTAGCTTGTCTTTTTCAGCCAGATTTTGCAAGCTTTCCTTAACTGGTTGTATTTAAACAACTTCCTGTTGCTTTGAGTGCTTGTATGTTTGGAAGACTTAGGTCCTGTGCAGCTGTATGTTGTCATGTCCCATTTTGAATGGAAAGGCATATATAAGCATAGGGAGAGGTCACTTATATCTAGGTATGCCTGGGCAGATAGCAGAGAATTGTGTTATGGCAGCTCTTTGCAATGATATGATTTCATTTTGACACCTCTACGTAACCTCTGCTGTCAATAGAGACCAGAGCAGAGGGGTAAAATGCAGTGAATGAGTGTCGTCACTGGGATAAATGTGAACCCATGAGAGGTTCTTTAATTTATAACTATCCTTTCTAACTCTCTCCACTGCAGGGCAAGGTCTCTTCTATGGACATTGAACACCCAGCTACCTATGCCTATTGCCTGTGATGGAAGAGCTTGATGTTAATGTGAGGTAGGATGCACTGTATGGCTCCTGTACCACGTCTCATCCAACCAGTGAGCTGCTATGAGCCTGCAAAGCTGTGGGGTGTTCTCGCTGTTTGCCTGTAGGTTATGGTATTCGCTTGTGCAGCAGTGCCTGGTTTTGCTCTTTTATTTGTGTAGATGTAAGGTGTGGCTTGGATGAATCTTGGACTTCCTTGCAATAGGACAGATGAGATCCCATCAAGGACCAGGCATAAGTCAATCTGCCTATTGAGAGTCTGAGACGAGTTTTGATTTTTATTTTTTTTTTATAAAAACTGTCAACTCGATCTCTCTGTATTTATACTGACACATTTTGGTACCGATCACTTTGATCCTGAAAAGGTGATGCCAGAAGCAACTGTTCAAGAAGCCTGGATCCTGGCCATGGTTGTCCCTAGGACCTGGGGCTGGCATTGGCTCTGCCATTCTCAGATGTGATCTGTGGTTTTTTTCTGCAGGGCTAGGGTTTGTCCCTTTGCTTCTTGGCCTTTTGACTGGCTAAGCACACAGTGATGCTGAACTGTGTGGGGAGCTGAACTTAAGCCCCACCAAACCCACTTCACACAAGGGTGTGAAACATTTGACCAAACCTGGGCTCTGGCACAGACACAAGAGGAAGCAATATTCCAGTAGTGATGAGAGTTGTGCATTTCCAGTGTTTCCTTAGAATTAGCTCTAGGAAATATCTTCTTTGATGTTTCAAGTTTAAAATTCCAGAAGCAATTTTTCACCCTTCCCCTGTCTGGGGACTCAGGTGACATGAGAAATGCCTTGGAGGAAATTGCACTGATAGAAATGTATGTAATCTGATCTTCCAGAAAACCTTTCCCTAATGAGTTACTGAAGGGAGATCAGGAAGAAATAGTACAGAAGAAGGGGAAACATAATGTTGCCCTCAAAGGGACCCTGCCATACCACACTGTCCTCACAGCTTTCTAGCTCTTGGGCTTACCTGTGCCAGCTGCATCCCACTCTCTTCAGTTGTGTTCACAGAGATGATACATCTTTAAAGATAATTTCTCTTCTTAATGGATCTCCTCAAAGCATTGTGCTGTCAGAGGGAACATTTCTAGCTCTCATTCATCTACTCAAGCATCAGGAAAGTCACCAGTAACCCAGGTTGCTGCTTTAATGCACACTTAGCAGGGCACATTTGTAACCTGCTAATCAATGCTGAAAGGTAATGTGTTTTACTTAATGAAATGTGTCTTGACTTTTTAATATCAGAAATGTAGTTAAATGCGTAGGCTACTGCAGCTGCTCTGTAAAGGGAATTAAGGTGCTGACACCAGACAACTGTCCCTACATTTTTTTTTTTCCTTTGAAGATGTTAGGAAAAAAGAATCTATTTCTGACAATGATGAAAAAAAATCCCCCCAGATACATTTCCACATTCACGGAGGGAAAATCTCTCAGCTTATAAACTGGGAGCTCAGAGAGTACCTTACCTTGCTCATGCTTTTTGGTAATGTTCTATTTGCCATTGATGGAGACAGATGCTGTGAGGGTCTTGTACTTGTATCTTTGATATTTCCAATACTCTTTTACAGCATTTCTGCCTCTTTATGGGTGGATTAGTCCTTTGGTGGGTGGAGTGCTGCCACTGTCTGGAAAACTGCAGCTTAAGTGGAATGTGCTCATTAAACAATGAAAAAAACAAAGCTGAATCCAGTTCGATTTAGACTTTCTAAGAGTCTTTCCTCTTTTTTTCCAGTTGCAATAGTTAAAAGCATACAGCATAGCATACCATGAGAAGTGCTAGGGAGGATGAGGGTTTGCCTGCTGCAGGGATACCTGTCTGCCCTGTCAGCTCTGCCAAAAATGCCCTCTGAACAGCTCCAGGAGAAGGGTTTTCAGAGGCAGTTCCTGAAGGGGCTGCGTTCTGCTGGGAATCAGCAGGTGCCACCAGCTGGACGGCCTGACCCTGGCAGATCTGACAGCATGTTTAGATGCTAAAAGGCAGCATAAGGTGTTCTCAGGGGTCTGATGAATGAAAAACTGTAGCAGTTTGAAAGCTCTTCAGCATAAATATTGATTCAACATTGCCTGGATGTTCTGATCAAATACTGTGGTCAAATCTCACTTTCATTATACTTCAGGTTCAATTTTGGCTGTGGCTGTGTTTGAGCCATGCTGATGCAGTCCTTCATTTCTCATTATTTGTGACACATACAGACTTCCTTCTAGGTGTATAATTTAATCTCGCTTCCATCCTTTTCCATATTGTACATTTTTGGCTTTGAGCACTTCGCTTGTCAGCTACCAGCAAGTAGCTGCTGTTCTTCCTTTATCCACCCTGATTTCAGCTTTTTTTTGCTGAATGTTTTCTGTTGAAGCCAGGGGTTCCATATGTTTGCCATGACTGCGTGAAGCCATGGTGGGAGCTCTCAGGTCCCCATGGGTCTTGGGGGTGCTCCCATGGAAAATCCTCTGGCAAAGGGAAGCAAAGCCTGTGGAGGCTCTTTGACAACCTGAGGACAGCAGCGAGACGGACAGGTTGGCTCTGTTGGAGCAGAGCCCTGTGGAAGCAGCAGGCTCATCTCCTGCCCTCGTGTGTTTGGTGCAGTGACCCAGGGGATGCCAAGCTTTCCAGTGGAGAACAGCTTTGCATCTCTCCACCTATCTGGACACTGCAGGCAGATTCAGCTTTACAGATGTTTCCTTTACATGGAAGAAAATGCTTATGTATTTTACAAAGTGTGAAGCTAGAGATATGTTCCTGGAAATTTTTGACAGTCTGCGATGGGACTTGTATTTATCACAGAGGGGTGGCAGGCCTCATTTTCTTTAATACTAGAGCTGAAAAATAAATGAGCCTGCAAGTATTTCTATTTATATTTTATAGGATTTTTCAATTTCTTGTGACTTCGTGATTGTTATTGGTAGCATTTATTATATGCAGTAGGTTAATGAGATACTGTCAAGTGGTTTGGAATGAAAACTTGAGCCCCAGAATGAGCTGTAGAGCAGAGGAAAAATATTCTCTTTATTCTCCTCTTTTGAAGCAATTGTATAAAAGCATTTGTTGGCCACATTCATAAGCAAATGTGAGATGGTCCTTCCTACTGCCCAGCAGCACTTAATGCTCACTGTAGGCTGTTTGCTGCCAAGGGGCAGGAGCCCCTGCAGATGCCTCCACCATTATCCACAGTGGCAAAATCCTCTTCTGCCATCTGAAAGCTGTGACAGACCACTCTGTGTCGTCTTGGCCAGTCTCAGTGCAAAGACTTGGTTGAAAATACTGTGCTAACTTCCTGAAAACTGTTGGCTTAAAGTTTTTAAAAGAGCTTTTGGCACAGGCAGGCGCCAGTGCGGTTTGCAGAAGTGCAGCACATAGGAAAGCTGCAGTTATTGACTAGGGGCAGTCTGAGCACTTCTCAAAATCTGCAAACTAATTTTCACATGTTGGCTGGTGTTTCCATTGGCCAAGCACTCTGCTATTACATGCTACATGTTCACTACGTGGTGATCTTTCACGTTGCTTTTGAAATATTTCTGCCAGAACTGTAACCCAGGATGCTGTGCTCTGACTCTTTCCCTCAGCACCAGAGCTCCCATTGCTTTCCAGGTCCCTAACTGGGAGGAGAGAAGCAGATGATGGGCTCTTCCCACACTCGTGGTCAAGGACGGGGAAGTCTCTGCTGTTTGAATGGATGCTTGTGAGGATGGTCAGAGCTGGTCTGTGTTGCTCATGCTGTATGGAAGAGTTTTTGCTTCCCCAAGTGCCAGGCAAAGGCTGATAGGCTCTTGAGAAATAAGTTATTTGGGATAACATTACTAGAAAGTTCAGTGAAAGCAAATAGCTTTTTATATAATCCTTTTTATTGTTGCTGTTGGTGAAGGCAGATTCCTTTTGCTAAATTAACTTTGGAGAAACAATATATTATTTGAGTTTGTCACAACAGTAATTGCTTTTTATTTTTAAGCTTAGCCCTTCAAACAACTGAATTTTAGATTGATGTTAATTGCTTCTGAACTTGGCTTTTCCAGCTTTAGTTCTCTGCTTGCTGAAGGTATTTTCGTGGATATTTTTTGTGGCTTGAAGTATTTTGAAAAAAGCAGAGCCCTCCAGCAGAACTGTGGGATTCATTAATCTTGTCTTGACTTTGAGAAATGAGAAGCAAGGTGAAGGAAGAAAGAATCAAATTGGTTGAACCAGTTGTGTTTGGAAACAAAGAAAATACTCCATTATTTAACCCAGCTGCTATTCCCAAAGCCCTCATCCAGAGGGACAGTGAGCACCAGGTATTTCTGAAGACAGCTGACCTTCCGACTTGAGATATTCTATGATTCTGTTCTGAGTCTCCATTCTGGAGCCTTCTCTTCTGACCCAGCCCGCTCCTTCCTGCCCCAGCTATGGGAGCAGGGCTGCTGGTGACCAGCTGTGATGTGGGTTTGCTGCCTAAAGCTGGTACTGGCAGGGAGTTCTCTGTGGAAAGGGGCAGAGGAAGCTGGGGCTGCAAGCAGAGGTAGATGTCTTTGGGAGTGGGCTGTGCCAAGAGGCTGGGACAAAAAGAACATTTCATTTGTGATTCTAGAGAGCAGAAAGCTTTTGGAAGAGAGCCTGTGTGCTAAGTGCCCTGGGATTCGTGGAAAGCAAGGAACTTAGGATGCCCCAAGTAGACTGCTTGTGTTTATTCTCATATATACACAAGGTCTTTTCAAAACCTTTCCAGCTTCTGCACTTCAAGCCATTAAATCAGTGTTTATTTCAAGGCCTCTGATCATGTTTCTGTTTAGGTGAGAAACACCAGGCTAAACTGTCACTTAATAGGCCAGAATTAACTTCAAGCACTCTTTTCTTCTTAGTTGCCTCTCTAGGGGAAGACCAGCTCTCATCCCTGCAATACCACTGCATGTGTCCATGCAGTTCCATGGAGGCAGACTTTTTGCAGAGAGCCCCTTTCCCTGTTTGCATCCCCCAAAGGGGACTGGTAATCAGCAGAGCACCAGAAATCTTCAGTAGCCAAAGAAGCCCCTGAGCAAGTCCTCTGTGCTGAACCCCCCCATGCAGCCACCCAGCAGGAGCAATAGCTGTTACCAGCCTGGGTACTTTCCTTATTGTTGAACTTCTTTCCTCAGTTTCTAGGGAAACACTTTATAGCACTGTATTTATCAGAATGTCTTTCCAAACACCTCCGCCAACACTTAATTAATGGAATTTTTAAACCCAGCTCTAGCTTCTGCAAATCAATAGCATGCTCCTGTATGGCAGCTGTGGAGCAAGGAGATGGATCTGCTCCATGCAGTTTGTCAGAGGGTGCAGAGGGGCTGTGTATGCTGAGCTCCTCATGGGGTAAGGATGTAATGCATAGCTGGGATGTTCCTCTGCATGAGGCTGGCAAAACTCCATCTGTATGCAGCTGCTGGGTCTTCTGGAACCAGATGTTCTCTAGGTCATGTTCCCAAGGAACCTGGGGCAGGGCTCTTAAGGCAGGGCTGCTGCCAAACCTGAGCTGTATGAGAGGCAGAAATCGAATGGCTTTTGCTCTCCACTTAGTTAAAATTCCCTGAGTGAGTTCAGGAAAAGCGGCAGAAGACAGTCCCGAGGTCCGGGGCAGATATCTCTGCCACCTTGGGGATCGGGTGCTGTGAGCTACAGTGAGCTGTTACTCCAGATCCCTGCTGCAGGAGCCAGTCATGTCTTCGGAAAGGGTGTTTATAGTGTCTCAGATAGGAAGGGTATACTATATCAAAACATATTTAGTGCTTTGTTCCCAGACATGAAATTAGGGCCTGCTATGGGGTGGTATCAGTGACTGTTGATAGACTATCACCTTGGAGCAGAGTGCATCTCTTGTGCAGATAAGACCAGTACTCCAGTTCTTACTAAGGGCACTCTTTACACTATTTATTTTGTTCTTACTGTGCTGTGGTGATGAATCACCAGTTCCGTGCCTGGCAAACTGTCACAGGTTTGAACCTCCATCATGATCTGAACAGTCTTGCCCTGTCTGTTAACCAAGGACTTACCATCATATCTCCTTTGCCTTCCCAATGTCAGATCCTGATTAAATGAGACTGCTGTCTGAACACAAGCTTTAGCACTTGATGGACATGACTGTGGAGCTGAAGCTTTCAGGGAGTACTGGGCTGTGTGAGAGAATACCAAATAACTGAAGGCCAAACTGCTCCACTTCTGAGCCCAGCAATGGGAGGTGCTTGGTCTGCCTGTTGCAGATGACTGCAGTTGATCCAGTTTTGCTCCCTTCTCAGCCAGTTAAAGCTTAGCATGGCTTTATGAAAGTCAAGACCTTCCTGGGATGTGGTGCTTGGACAACAGGAAGAATTTGCTCTTGTGTGTCAGATGCTTCTCTATTTCTCACATCTGAGGAATGGTAAATCTTGCAATTTAAAAATAAACAAGATTCCTTTGCAGAAAAGCCCTTAAGAATGTGATCTCATCACTCTCCAGTCATGCTGAGGACAGGAGCCAGGTTTCCAGCTCCATGCTGGAATACCAATGGCAAATAAACCAGCAGCTGATCTTTTAACGGCACTTTGGCATTGTTGTAACCTCAGAGAGGAGTAAGGGAGAAAGGAAAGAGCTCTGATTGCTGCTGGTGAGGGATGGGGAGGGTAGGGTGCCTTGAAATATCTGGCTATCCATCTGTTCGTGGATCAGAGTGCAGGAATGGGATTGAACCAAGCCGGGCCTTTCTCTTCCTTGGGCACATGAGCTTGTGTCAATATGAGAACAACTAAAGCAAGTCTTAGCTGATTTTCAGTCCTATCTGCTTTTCTGTCACTTCTCACTTAGCAGGTGATTACAGTTCATCCTTGTTTGTGCAGACACAGACACCTTTCTTGCTTTTCCATTGCCCCAAAGTGTTAATACACCAAGTATCTGTTTGTTCTTTGGCTCTATGAGTTTCACAGCCCACCTTCCCCATTGGAATACTGGGTCACTGCCCTGGAATTGCACTGGATGGATGTAAAAGCAGATTCCAGTCTTTAGTGTGTCCTGGTAACTCTGAGCTCTTTTAAAAGCCAGTTCCAGGAGTCCAATGAGTATAAACACATTACTCACCACATCCCCAGTTCCTTAGCCTGATCTCCCAATTGGCTTTTAGAGCTCAGCTGATGTTTTTTCTATCTCCTTATCTTCAGATTTATATCTATTGACATTTTGTTTCTGTTCAAATTTGTTTTAAAGGCCAGGACCTGAGAACACAAAGGCTACTTATTTCCAAAGCTTTATTTCCACAGTGAGATCATGGGGCCATGGTGATGGGCCAGCTCATCACTCACTGTCAGTAGATAGCCTGGAGACCTGTCCAGGGCTAACTCTTCTCATGAACTTCAAGGACTTCTCTGGAAACAGGCTCTCTTTCTACTCAACAGGGAGTGGAATAGGACGATAAATAAATGCAAGGAGAAAATAGGCAGGAATTACATGGTTCATGTTGACTTGATCAAGAAGTCTTCAGTACTGATGATAGCTCTGAGCGGTGGGAAAACTGACCACGAACTGTTTGATATTATCTGCATAGCTTCAGACAGAGTCTTGGGTATTTGGAGGACTTATGCAAGCAGAGGATGACATAGGAGTCAGATTTTGAGTTTCCCTGTGAAAAGGAAATGGTGTGAGGGATGCAAGGACTCTTTCTTTTCCAGTCTCCATCACAGAAACTTCTTTGGGACTTGTGTATCAGGATATACATGTCCTCTTTGCTGGTAGAGATCCTTGGAAAATAAACTGATTGCCTTACTTCCTTGGGAAGTAAGTACTTCCTGTGGTATTTTGCATCGTGCTAGAGTGGAGGAAAATACTTTTTCTCCATTCCCAAACAGCTGGGATAGATTTGGTCCCATTACTGCCATTATTTGCAATTTCCATTGTTATGGGCCATAATGGGGATGTGATTCTCAGGAAGGGCTGGCAGCTACAATGAAACATGATTTTTTTTTGTTCCTTGCATTTCAGCTACTGTTCCTGAGCCCAACACAGTGGGTCTAGTCCAGTACAGTGTTCTTGTATTGTTTGTACTTTTCCCTGTAAGGCACACGCGCTCAGAGCCCTTGTTGCTGCCATCTCCTTTCAGCAGTGTGAGGATCTGTTTAGAACTGCTCACAGTGACATGTTGTGGAACACAAGTTTCCATTGGAGCTGAGAGCTATAAACTGATGTGGCTATTAGTGTCGCTCAGCTACTGAAATGAGTACGAAAGTTCACAGGACCAAAAAAACTAATTCCAAAACATAACATAACCTTCTGTACTGACCCTCAGTGAAAGTGCTCTCCAGAAACATCACTATATTAAGAGTTTCATGACTATTAAGTTGCCAACCACTTTGCAGCCCCCTCAGCAGAGAGTTTAAGAGATGAGAGCATCTTCCCTAGCAGCCGCTGGCAGAGCAGTTTGGCTCCTCAGTGCTGGTCGGGATCTACAGGCCTAGGTTGGGATCCAGTTTCTCTGTTCTAACATGGCAAAATTACCTGCAAAAATGAATGCTTGCTAGATGCTTGTTATCTTTTTTGAGTTTTATGTCTCTTGGCTGGCTGGTCCAATAGTACTTGAGAACTATGTTGTGGTATCTTTATCTAGATGTATCTAAGGAGCTGAGTGCAGCCAATCTCTTTCTCCTCCATTTACCTCAAAACTTTACATATTTGGTCATATACAATATAACCAACATACAGAGTCTTCGACTTCCACAGGACTTTAAACACTGAGGTGGTTCCTATGTTTCCACGTGGTTCCTATGTTTCCACTCTACTTTATCAAATTTCAGTCCTCCAAACCTTTGCTCATTTCTTTCTTTGGCCTCTACATGTTAAGTTTTGTAAGTGTGCAGTTAGCAACCTGAAGCAGATTTTTGGAATCGGATTGCTTTTCCTCTGTTTTGTGCCGCTTGCCCAGGTGGACATCTTCAAATGTTTATTTGAAGTGAGAAAGCTGATGAAGATTTGTGGAGAATATTCAGAAAGTGTACTTATCTGGGGACATAGAAGGAGATTTAAATGAAACGAGATCAAAGTGCTTTGTTCTCAGTTCAAGGGCTTTCCACATCCTTTGCTTGGCTATCTGGAGCCTAAAAGCAGAAGTGAGATTCATACAAAGTGAGTAGGTGGATGCATGCTCTGGGGGTGGAAGGTTTCAGGCTGCCTCTTCTGGAATCAGCATTACTGAACTGCAATGTTTGTAGTGCAGCTCACAGTGACAGCAGAGCAATGATGTCTTAATGGAATGCATGACGTCTTAAAGATGACTTTTGTCAAGACTGGCTGATCTGCTTTGTCTTGGGATGCTACTGACTGGTTGAGTAATTCAGAAACTGTAGTTCTGGTGAAGGGCCTGGAAGAAGACAATAGTTCAGGTAGATATTTTAAGGGGCACGCACCATAAAAGCTGAACAAATGAACTGCACCATGCTGGGCCTTTACAAAGCTCATTGGGACACTGTCACGTGCTGTCTTCAAAGAAAAGTACTTCCTGCTATTCAGTGAACGAGCAAGCTGATTTCCACGTGGCTGAGAGCCATGAGAGGTGTTGAGGACATTCTCAAATGAAATATATTCCAGAAATCAATGTACGTATTATCTCATCTGTGCCAAGTCTTACATTAGCAGGGGTGACAGCAAGAAACTCTCTTGTTTCTCTAGATTCTTGAAACTGGGAAGCTGTCCAGGAAATATTAGAAGCTAGACAGCCAATAGCTGTATTTCACTTTTATTGTTCAAAGTGTAAACAAGCGGGGAGAGAAGTACACCGCCTGGATATTTTCATGTACAGCCTGATACCAGGACTCTCCCACTGGCTTAACTGAATGCCTCTCATTGAATAGTATTTCCCTGAGTGCAGATATTGCTTACAAGAGTAGAGGGAGAATTTTCATGCTTTTTAATCTGAAAGTCTTGCAATTTGCACACTCTCGGCAAAGATGGGAGCAAAGGTTTTTCCCGGTCTGAAAATGCAAACTCGAAATGCTGATAAATACTAAGAACTGCTGTTATGGTGTTTCGAGAGTTATCTTTGGGAAACACATGTGTGTGGATGGAGCAGGACTCCCTTTTTCAATTTAATGGCAGAAGCAATAAAAAGCCGAGCAAACAAATGCTTTTAGCCCAGGAGCAGCAGCTCATCCTTGCGAGCTGTGCTCACTCAGTCTCAGCACGCCCTGCTATTGCAGCCGGTCACTGCAAGAAATGTCGCACAGATTTCTGTGAGCATGTGAAATGTGGACACTCGGTGTAGTTAATGTGAGCCTAAATTGGATTACCCAGCCCACTCCCGTGCTAGAGGAGGTTATCATAGATCTGCATCAAATACATTCAGTTACTCCCTGCTTCTAAACAGCTGAGACTAAAGATCGAGGTATTTATGTATGTAATAGAAATAATGGTGGTGTTGCTTATGTCTCTGTAAAGTAAAATTATTTTACATGATAACTGAATTACAGACATTCTGGTTTGAAAGTACTGGGAAAACAAGGCACTTCACTTGATCAGGTCTCCTGAGCTTAGCACTGTTGTATTTGCCTTTTGAACACAGCTTGCTCTGTTTAAGACTGCTGTCTGACATGGGATAGGCAGGAGTGACTTCTCTGTAAAACAGAGGATGCCCACATCATTAACATAGACTGTACAACAAAAGCCACGTTTATTTTTGTGCTTCTTTCATCACCTTCTGTTCCCTGTTCAGCTGACACACCTCGTTTGGAAGGTGCGTCGGTCTTACTTCTGAGCAACAATTCTAATTGCAAACTGATCAAGAAATTTCTGATTAAAGGTGTGTTTGATCTTTGGTTTTATTCAGCATTTCCAAAGGAAAATGATTGTTGCAACATCTCTACTGCGCTTCATAGTGTGCTTAAGTTCCTGCTCATGCCTAAACCAGAGACTTGCTTTTTCCTAGTTGCAGAGCGTTTGCTAACCTCATTATGATAAGCAGACCCCACATATTCAAACAGCATTATTATGTGTATGTGGAAATAAAAAGGGAATATTCAGTGTTTGAAGGGGACACTGGGAGTTAAATGGGAAAAGTTGGAACGGAATGTAAGGAGAACACAGTGCTGAGGTCCACTGATTGCTCGTGTCTGTGCAGTGCTTTGCACAGGAGATGGCTCATGGTATTTGTCGGTAGACCACAAACAACGATGGCAGCAGCTGTCCTTCCGCCACGCAAACAGCATGATCTTAATCTAGTGCTAATTTCGTAAGTTAATTTTAGCTTATATTTTAGGTGACAGCCTAATGGCTTTTAGGGATTATACCTACATGCATCAGCCTCGTGGCAATATCCTCTCATATGTGGGTGTAAATTATGTAACGCTTGATCTGCTGATTGAGAAGGAGCCGAGCTAGGATTTTTGTCCTTCGTTTTATGTGAAATAGCAATGGCTGTGGCTGTGTGCTGCCAGCTGGGCTGCCCTGTCAGGGCTGAGGCCATCAAGGTGCAGGCTGCACCCTGGCTGTTGCTGCACTGGGGTTCCTAGCTCAGCACGTGTTCCCATACAACGTCATAAGTTTCTCATGCCGCCGAGATCTCAGACCTTCCTCTGTATGCAGATGATGATAAAGGATTGCATTGCTCAGAGTCAGTTTTCAGTCCCAGACTGGTCAGCCAGGGAAGGCAGGCCGAGGCAAATTGAAGTGATTGCATGGACCATCAGGAAGCTCCTTTCTCTGGGGTTGTTACTCGGGACCCCTGTGCCTGCAATGCATGGGGCCATCCTGCAGCACCCAGCAGCCCTAGTGCACACCTGCTCCCAAGCACAGCACTCCTGGCATGCACCTGATTGACTGCACAGCCCACATGTAGCAGTGTTTAAAACATTGAAATAGCCTGTCTTCCTCCCTTCATCTTGACAATTGATTTTAATCAGTGTTATCAACTGTTTGAAGCACTGAATCCTCTGAAGTGCTCTTGCAGGAGATGCTGTGTGGAGCGGAGGTGCGGTACCAGTGATGTGCACAGGAGCTTTGCCCAAGAGGAGGTGACTTGAAACCCTTGTTTTGCAGCTCATGGTCCTTCTTGGCTTGCTGCTGTTTGCAATAGGGTAGAGCTTAATTCCCACACTACAGTGAAAGCAAGTTTGTTTGCACAACTTTTCTGAGGTTTAGCATGAAAGGAAAGGCCCTTATTATGTTTTCCTGCTTACCCCAGTGCTGCAATGTTCTTGGTTAAAAAAATAAAAGTTATTTTGATACCTGGATTGCTGTTTGTTTGTGGCTTTTCATTACTTTAATTAATTTCAATCTGTTTCTAAAACAGAAGTGAAATACATAATTGATTTTGCTAGGTGTGGTCTTGCCATATGCACAGTCTGAAGTGAAGGCAGAGATTTACAATGCATTAAGAGAAATTATATGCTACTGCATTAACGCTGATTTCTGATTAATATTTTTAGGTGGCAGTAGAAAAGAATATGGTAACAGCTGGAAAGCCATAGATCAAATAATGTCTTCCCTATTGTCATGTTTCTCTGCTGAGACATGTATTGTTAGGTTTACTCATATAATAACATATCTTGATTTTTAAGTGTTTAACAATCAGCCTCTGCTTTTATGCCAAGGAATAATCAGGGGAGTAGGGAGGAGGAGAGGCAAAAAACTGCTTGCTTGTAGTGAAAGGCCTGCATGAAATCTCCTATCACCTGGAGTTACAGAGTGAGAAGCCTTTGCTTGGCTGCAGTTAGCAGATGGGCTCCTCCAGTATTCCCCACTTTCCTTGAGGCCACTGCTAAATCGAGGAGCAAGCTCTGGTCTACGGGAACCAAGGGGAAATTCTTTCCAGAGAGAGTGATGAGGTACTGGAACAGGCTGCCAGAGAGGTTGTGGATGCCCCGTCCCTGGAGGTTTTCAAGGCCAGATTGGATGGGGCCCTGGGCAGCCTGGTCTAGTATTAAATGGGGAGTTTGGTGGCCCTGCATGTGGCAGGAGGGTTGGAGATTCATGATCCTTGAGGTCCCTTCCAACCCTCACAGCTCTGGGCTCTGAGTCAATTACACAAGCACTTTGCTACGAGGTGCTCAGGAGGCGCCCTGCTGCCTCCAGGAGATGCTCCATGTCACCTCCATGGGCAGAGTCATTCTCTTGTGGTCAGGAAATGGCTCTCTGGCCACTCAGCCTCTGTGCGTCATCTCCTCTGCCCCAGAAGAGCAGTCTTGTTTGTCTTCCCCCCCCCGCTCTTTTTTCTGTCTCCTTCATCATACGGTGTCTGCAGTGCCCAAGGTGCTCTCTGCCGTTCATTGGTCATTTTATCCCTCCACAACTGTGGGGAAGTTGAGCTGTGACCTGTAACAGAAACCAGAGGGGTGATGTACACAGCCTTGCCAACTGATCTGTTGTTTAATTGCTACATAAAACATGCAGAAGCACTTGAGGTCAGTTAGAAAAGGTGGGGTGTTGGCAGGAAAGTAGAATTTGAGCTTCAAAAAAAATAATTACACAATTTTTTGAAATATTAACAACTACTCAGAAGAGGTTTTTAAATATATCCATGTGGGTTTTAAGCATTCATTCCGTGTTAGTATTGCTAAGTGATTCTATATTCCTTTTCTTAAGCAATTTCTATATTCCTACTAACCAACAATCATTTTGTCTGAATCTCATTTCCCTGTAATAGCAAACCCATCAATCTCTGCTTTATTAAACAGAAGCGTGCTTGCGCTCAGATTTGATCAAAGTAGTTAAGTAAACCATTGATTTTAATTTACAGCAATATCCACTTCTTCCATTATTAACAGATTCAAATTACGGAGACTGAATAATTAACAAATCTTCCTTCTTGATGATGGATCAAAAAGCAGACGAGCAATAACATCTTCCAGAGAAATGCCCTTCCTTCACCCCAAGCACTGTGTACGCTATTCAACACTCCCCAGGGGAGCAATACCATGGGCCATGGGAGAAATGCTTTTTGTAGAGACCTCCCAAGTGCTTCTGAAACTGTTGTCACAGCAAATCTCCATGGACATGTTTGCCAGTGTCTGTTTCTGACCTAATCCAAGAGGTAGATTGGATACCAGAGAAAGTTTCTTCTCCAGCAGAGTGCGAAGGGAAAGTTTTGGAGTGGGTGCAAAGCTCATCCAACTGAACCCACAAGCAGGGCTCACAGTGACTCTCCCATCTGCAGACACTGCAGGGTGCAGGGAGAGACAAGGTGCTCAAATAACACAGAGATGAGAATTGCAGAAGAGAAAAAGCAGAAGGGTGAGCAAAGCTAGATAAGACAGAATATAAATCAAGCCCTCTGCCTGGCTCTGTACAAACATCATCATTCTCTCTACTGCCGTGCCAGCATATGTGCACTGCCACACTCCAGGTGAAGGAACATCTTTTGTGAGGAGCCATTCCGTGCAGTGTAACATTTTATTTCACAGATGTAGCCATGGAGTTTGCCTATTGTGAGGGCTCAATTTAGGCAGGTACAATTACAGCTCCTGGAGGTGCCTTTGATCCCAGCATCCCTATTGTGCCTGAGCATTTTCATCTGCCCCATACCCAGCTTGCTGGCCTGTGGCTGAGACCTGCCTTTGAAGTTGTTTCTTTTTCTTATCCCTTTAATTTTTCTGGTGTCTGTTCCTGCTGATGAACATATTAATGAAGGTTCTGGAATCAGCTTTGCTCACTATACTGATGCTAGCGAATGTCTGTCCTTCCCCAGCTGTCCAACCTCTGTCTACGCTACTAGCATGTGCTCCAGCAAGGAATTACCTTGTGCATCTCAACAGGCACCATGCATGTGAGCTACAGCACCAGCTACAAGATGCTCATTCTCCCAAGCACTTCACTGCAGTGTAGATCTGTCTGCCAGCAGCTCCCAGCCTTCCAAAATCTCAAACACTTCACTTAGAGGGAGAGGAAATATTTCAGATCAGATTGACATGGAGAGGAGCAGGAAAGTGATTTCTAGCTGTGTGAAGGAATGACGTCCTTTTGTAGAAGCATTCATGTTGCTAGTGACCAGTTCTGCAGAGCAGCTTGGGCTAAGGAACTGGATGCCTATTACCTTTATTTTTGAGGGAGCCTATGTATGCAACTTGGGGTGATTGAAAAGCACAGAAACTGATTCCATGTGCCTGATTTTGCATTTAGCACACTACTGCTAGATAAAGAAAAGCTGTCCAGAGACTGTATTCCCCAGACCCTGAGAATTCTACAGTCAGACCAGAGGAATTCACCAACAGCCATTTGACACAAAGCCACTGTGACACAGACACTTACAGAGAGAGGGAAGTGCTGCTATATGCATGTAGACATTTCATTTCCTACAGGCCACTGTCAAAGACAGGATGATGGATGAGGCAGAGCCTTTGGGCAGATGGGTTTTTCTTCCATCAGATGGGAGAAGGTGTGGCTGGATCAATGTAAGCAAATTGCAGGCAGCAATTACAAGAGCTGCAGTGACAAAACCCACTCATTTCAAGAGTTGTCCAAGAACTAGTGACCCAGGGCAGCCAGAACACAAAAAAAGCTGGGAATCCCACACTTAGTTCTGACAGAGCCTTATCAACATTTCTGAATGCCACAGCATTTGCCCAGAGCTACCAGCTGCTCAGAAAGCTTCTTAGAGCCTTAATTGCCCTCTTTGAAGTTGTATCAAGTCCAGTAGACAACTCTTTCTAATTAAGAGCAAACTCTTTCAGATGCTGAATAAAACACACTCTTGACTTTGCCTTTCTCTCATCTTAGCACCTATAATTAACTTGCACAAAAGTGCCTTACTGAATGTAAATCTATGACTACACCTGACTGTCAGCATAACCCTGCAACCTTCCTCCATTAAGCAGGACAGAATTGTCTGACATTACCTCGGAAAACCATTAGGGCAGAAGGAGCAGTCATTGCCTTGGCCACTTGGGCTGGGACCATTCACCTAAAACAGGACAAATCCTGCTACCTTACTGGGAACCCTCTGCATGAGCACCCATACCTCTCTGGGTATTCACGGGTACCCCAAAAAATCCATGTCCAGATTCACATGGGGCTGGCAGTGCTCAGGAATATTTTGCCCCAAAACTCTGCAAGGAGGAGGGGTACACTCATCTGCCAATGCTATGTGACATTTGTTAAACTCCTGGTTTTAATTCATGAGATTAGTGCAAATTAAAAGCTGTGTGTGCTCTCACGGGTGAGAAAGCTTTGCTTATCATAAGGACATACATTTGCAAAGCTAGAATGCGCAACTGCCTTGGACTCTTACTTATTATAGCCAGATCAGTGCTGCATGGATCAGCCCAACACTGTGCCTCCTTTCTTCTTCCTTATTTGCTCATGCACACACTCACCCATCTGGATGGATCTACACGCAGTGAGGTATTTCCTTGTAAAACTGAAAACTCCAGGCATTCCTAGGTGTTCACATAGACTGTGAGTCTGCAGCCTCAGCAGGCTGTGTCTGACCTGACAGTGCAACCAGCAGCAAGCAAAGGAGTCAGACTCAGAGTAGTGCTGGGACAGAGGCTGTGATTAACAGGATGCTTCACAGTGCAGGTGACCTGAAGTTGGCCATAAGAAGCCTATTAAGAAGGTACGGGCACTGGAGATGAGATTGCAGCAGAGCTTCTAATCCTTTTTAGCTTTGCCAACAATCAAGAGAACTCAGTGAGATCAAGTGTAAAAGTCTGGGTCGTATTTAGTAAATAAAACATGACCCCAGAGGAAATCAAACTAAAACAGAGTAACCGTTCAGTTTTTCAATTACCTGAGCAATCTCACTGCATTAATCCCAGGTACCAAATGCCAGCTCCATACTCAATGAAGAAATCTCCCTGCTGAATCAGTGTTGAGTCCTGCTCTTAATGCCGGCTTACTTCTAGCCCCACGTGATGCTGTGAGCAGGTACCCCTTCTCACTGCTGTGATGTACTGTGGAAGGACACAAGTGCAGGGTTGAGGTGCCTTTGGTTCTGGATACATTAGTAGAAATAGCCTAAAAGGAAAAATGGCTCAACAACTTTGTAATAATTGATTTTGTGAGGGACTGAATGCTATTCACTGCACGCTGTTCGCTGCCCTCCTGTTTTGCAGGCTCCTAAACAGAGAAAAGTAGTAAAATGTTCAACAAGACAGTTGTAGAAATGCAGACTTGGAATATTCCCAATGTTGTGTTGGCACATTATTCTTTAGAATCATGGAATTGCTCAGATTGGAAAAGACGTTAAAGATCATCAAGTCCAACTATGACCTAACCATACTACCCTAACTAACAACCCTTGGCTAAATCATGTTCCTGAGCACCACATCCAAATGGTTTTTAAACACATCCAGATGGCAACTCAACCACCTCCCTGAGGAGCCTATTCCAGTGCTTAACAACTCTTTCTGTAAAGAAGTGTTTCCTAATATCCAACCTAAACTTACCCTGGCCCAACTTTCTTTTCTTTTCATTAAAAGAAAGAAATTGTTTTCAGCGTAGGAAGATTGTGCGCTTCCTTTTAATAAATGTGTTTTCTTTTCCCCAATGCTGGAGCAGTTCCTAAGTAAAAAAGAAAAAAAGAAAAAAAAAAAGCCAGGCTGCCTCTTGTTCTGCAGGCAGTCACCTGTAGCCTTCTGCTCTGCAGTCTCCAGGCTCTGATGCTTCTTCTTTTCTCTTCTTGTTTCTGCTCCTCTCCCCCCCTTTCCCCAAAGTTCAAGTGAGGGCTTCGGCGTAGCAGAGAAGATCGTGCTGCTCACCTTCATCTCTGCGGTTATCCTGATGGCCATCCTGGGGAACCTGTTGGTGATGGTGGCTGTGTGCCGGGACAGGCAGCTCAGGTGAGCCCACACAGCCCCTGGTGCTGCCACATCCCAAATGGGAGACCCACACATGCAGCTGTGAGTCCAGATCACAGATGATGAAATGCCACCACCAGCTGTGCCAATGTCACACTGTCTCTTCCCTGAGCTCAGATCTGCATTGTGGTGGTGGGACCGCTGTTTCCATCCCCTACTTGTGTTGCACTCAGTGTCAGAACCAGATAAATCAGTTACAAACAGAGCTGAACACAGTGCTCGATTCTGTCTCCCATTACCTTTCTAACAACTCCCTCCAAAGAATGTGCAGCTCAAGCCCTGCTGCAGCCAGCAAGTGTTCCCAGCAGCCTGGGGCTCACCTGCAAAGCTCCTGTCCCAGGGCTGGCTGCTGCCCTAGGGCTTTGTCAGAGCAGCCCCAGGACTGCAGTGAGATGTTCAGCAGCCTCTATTCATGTTCTGCGTGGGATTCTTAATGGATTTAATGCTATTTTATTGTTATGATTCTAAAAGTACACTTCAAGTTAAAATGATAGCTTCAGTTAGGTTCTGCAGAGTGCTTTCTGGAAGAATTTTCACAATATATAAGTTAAAATAAAATCTCCCTCCTCATCCCCAGACTATCCAATGCATCCCACAAGGCTGAGCCAGATGCAGAGGCCTGTGGGCATTTATTTACCTCCTGCATGTGAGCAGCAAGACACGTTCATGCAGGAGAAGCAGGAGCTGTTAAGCTGTAAAAATCAAGAATGAGCTGGGGAAGACAATATGAAGTGGGACATTCATTGAAGAGGAGCTATTTACATGATGGAGCTAATCAGACCTAATCACAAGCCAAGATTTTTGTTCACACTGGAGGATGTTGTGTTGAAGTTATTCATTTTGTTACCTGTCTTGCAGGAAAATCAAGACCAATTATTTCATCGTTTCTCTTGCCTTTGCGGACCTGCTGGTGTCAGTACTGGTGATGCCATTTGGAGCCATTGAGTTGGTCCAGGACAACTGGATCTATGGGGAGATGTTCTGCCTTGTCCGAACATCCCTTGATGTCTTGCTCACCACAGCATCAATCCTGCACCTGTGCTGCATATCACTGGACAGGTATGAGCAGAACAGCTGAGCAAGTAACTTTCGCTTTGGCTTTCTTTAGTGTTGTTGCTTATCCGTAACAGCCTGAACCTGTTGGGTGCCGGGCAGCAGTGAGTCTCTCTTGGTATCTCCATTTGGAAAGAGTGGTCTGAATCCTTATCAGCAAAGGGAGACTTTGAAGGAAATGAGGTTTATATTGGTAGAGCAAGGTGGGTTCTCACCTGGTTCTTGGCACAGTTTGCATTATTGATCAGACATGGCATGCTTTCTCCTTTTAAGTAAAGATTTTAATTAACCTTAAAAATGCAGCCTTGGAAAAGATCTGCAGAAGGAGGTGCATTTTGTGCAGGTAGCTATTTTAGGGAGGAAATTGCTGTGTGTGGCTGTGATGCTACAATGAGATAGAAAACACAGCAGTGATAGCAGAGTCCCAGGCTGCAGCAAGGAAGGATAAGCTCAAGTGCAGCAGCTGTGGATACAAAAACAAAGTAGGGAAAAAACAAAAACAAACAAAAAAAACTGCTTACCCTGTGAAGACCTCAGGTAGGCAGGGCTCTCCAGCAAGATACCCTCAGCTCTACTGCCAGCCCTTAAATGAGGTCTGGGAAGGGGTGGATCCTGGCTCCACCCCTTCTGATCATTTGGCTGCATTGCATGCACCTGAGCTCCCCTGGGTTGGCCCTGCCTTCCCATCAGGTGCTCAATCACTGCTATAGGCTGTGACTTTGCATTTCTGCTACAGCAGCAGTGCTGGGTGCTGCTCACTGCTGGAGCTGCAGGAGGGCAGGGCAGGGCAAGGCAGGGGTTACGCTGAGCTCCTTGAGCACAGAAGCTGAGGCATTTAGTAGCCTGCCTTTCCATCTCTTGTCAAAGCAAACCTGACATGTCTCTGAAGTGCAATCAGAGCTGCTCTTCCTGCTGTTAGCCAGATGTACACCCATATTACTGAATGACACGTTTTGACATATATTACTAGTTTATATGAAGAAAGACTTAAAAAGCAACCTCCCTCCTGCCTTCAGATGTTATAGGTTTTTTGCTAAGGCATCCGTATGCAGGTCTCTGCTAGGAAAGACTAACGAGGAGGTAAGCAGAAGTTGCAAGAAAAGTGCATAGGCTTTGTAGGAGAGAAGTTTGAAAAACTTTCTTTTTATTTAAACTTTCCTTGCAAAATTAAAGTGAAGCCAAAATCCTAAAACCTTCTCAACTTGAAAAAAACACCTTCCAGACTTGCAAGCATATTTCACAGGATAAATACTTAGAACAAAACATTTTGACCAGCTGTACTAACGAGCAATGTTTAAAGCCTTCAGTTGTGTTCTGTGTAGAGATTTCAACACCTTTAAAAATACTATTACTTAGTATTACTATTAGGAATAAAATAACCATAATCATTCTTATCATCGTGACCACTGATATTTAAATAACAACTTTCATCCAAAGGGTCTGTACCTAGCCAGGCTCCAAAAGGTACTTGATTAACTTCTGCACTGATTGGTGTGGACACACGGGTAGCACCACCCCGTAGTGCATCCCGATAGCAGCTGATGTGTAGCAGTGACAGCATGTTTCCTTATCTGGGAACAGAGATAGCTGGAACGCAAATGAGAAGCTCATTATCTTAAAAACGTTGACAAATTGCCGCTCTGAGCCAATTAGTGGTGAAGCAGCTGTTAGGCGCTGCGCTCTGGATGTGGACTTGTTATGTAAAACGTTGGGGTTTGGTTCCCCAGGCTCTTAAGAGATGGCAGGAGGTTGTGGAGGGAAAATATTGCTGCCAAAATATCGCAATATCCCCTCCTGCCCATCTTCCCTTTTGCAGCTCCTGACACACCGTGAGCTCCTGCTGTCCCCTGTGCCCAGTGCTGCTGGCACAGCCATGCTGGGTGCTGCCTGCTGCTGCAGTGTTATCCATGTGGGGATGCAGAAGAGGCATTGCAATCATACACAGGAAGACTATTTTGTAAACAGGTCAGAGGCAGGTTTTGCAAATGCCTGAGTTTGCAAAACTCAGTAGAAGGAGCTGGAACTGGAAATATATTATTAAAAAAATGAAATGAGACAGGTTAGATTATTCTATATTAAATAAAACATGCAGAACAGAGTGAACACCTGGACAGACCACGTTTTTTCATTCGGTGCTCTTTTATTCTCTGGCCCCTAGAGCTGTGAGCTCTCTCTGCCAAATCCAGAGCTGCCATCACAAAAAAGGTGTGGGAGAAACTCCCTAATATTTGTCACTCCCACTACTGGCCATATTAGACTAAGAGGTGCATTCAGGGGTGGGCCATGGGAGTGCTGAAGGCTGCTGCAAGCCCAGGCTGAGGAAGCAGAGCTGCACTGACTGCGACTCAGCAGCACAGCAGTAATACCTGACAGACCTGAAATTGCCAGATGTCAGGGAATTATTTCAGGGCACACAAGCACTCTTCCTCTTTCACATGTGTTTACCATAGAGGTGCTGCTTTGCTCTCAAGCAACGTATCTTTTCCTCTCATCTGCACATCCTCAGCCTTTATCAGCTGTTGGTAGAAACTTGCATTTCTGGGGCATTTTGGTGTGGTTCTGGAGGTGTTTTTCTCCGGTGAGAACTGACACTCAGGAGGAGCACTGGGAGCAGGGAACGGGCAGCAGCTGGCCATGGGAAGACCAGAGCAGATAGATGGGTGCAGTGGAAGGGGGGCTCAGCCCAACCTCAGCCATTCTCCATCACCACCACTCCTGGCAGCTGCCTTTGGAGCAGTGCTTCTTCTGCAGAGTTTTACTTCACGTGTGCTCACTGTTGCCCCTCAGTTCACTCAGACTTTGGCAGAAATCTGGAAAAACCACTGCATGAGCAGGAGGAGCCATGTTACCACTGAGATACAGGGAGAAAAGCACTGCAGAGACTTAGGGACACTCTGGCTCATCTGAAAATGTGAGTCTCCAAGGTATCAGAGGTACATCAGGGCTCACTGAATCCAAATTCTGATGTCACTGGGTGATACTTCTTTATTATTTTTTCCGTATTCTAGTATAAATGATAGAATTAATCCCAAATTCTTTATCTATCTGTTGCATGCTTTATGCATACCTATCCATTCTTTGTGTCTCTGCAATAAAAAAAAAAAAAAAAAAAAATTGCACTGCATATATATAGACAAACAAGCTATGATAGAATCTTTCCAAATAGAGTTCACCTGCCAGGAAAGGCAATTTTCTTCTCCAGTACTTGCAATACGATTTGCAGTATAATTATTTCTCAAAGCCTCATGGAAAAAGAAAACCAAAAAGCACTCACTAAAACAACAGAGAGAAACAGTCCTAAATGTCTGTATTCTTGGCCTTATATGCACATGTGGCTCCTCTGCTTACCCACACACCCCAAGCATCCTGTAGGCTGCTGCTGCTTGCTCCAGCTCTCCTGGTGTGTCCCAGCCATGGAAGCTTTCCTCCAGGGCTGTGTCTCTGCTGGCTGCTGCTCGCCTGGTGTGTTAGAAACATTGGTATATTTGCTGTGTACAGAACAGAACAGACCTAGCTGTGTGTTTGTGTACATGGGGCTAATCTTACTGAATCCAAACATACCACATAATCACTGCTAAATAAAGGCTAAAGCAAAGCAGATGTATCCAAAGAGTGTTGGAGCACCAGACTGACAGATGCTTGTTGCGCCATTTACAAACATTAATTAACATTAATGTACTGTTCAGACATCAAATTAGCACAATCCCTTGAGGAAAGTGACGTTTTGACGTTTTAGAGCCTTAAACTTCTGTAGAACAGGGGCAGGGGCTGCAGCTGGCCAGGCTGCAGGGCTTTGGACCTCTGAAGGACAAGGAGGAGGCAGCTGCAGCCAGCTGTGTGCTGGGGACATCAGCTGGCAGGTGCAGGGGCAGGGTGTCAGCAGGCAGCCTCGCTGCATTCTAAATAGCTAACAGTAAATAATTATTGGGCATTCAACAGGCTGGCTGTGTGATACAATGCCAGCAGCAGTGTTGAACCGGGCCGTGAGTTCCCCCTGTCCTTCTCAGATGGAGAAGTGCTTGGTATCCTGCAGTTGGTTGTATGGTCCCATCCTCGAGGGCAGAGGATGTGTGGTGGCTGTGCAGGAGGGCTGGGATATGGCACATGGCTGCACGACGGCCCTGAGAGAAAGCTAACACAGGTCTGCAGAATTCAGGTTGGAAAGCATTACAAAAAATAATGGGGCAGATGGTCACGGCACAGCCCGCGAGAAGGCTTTATTAATCTCTACCAAACCAGTAGAAATATGGACATTTATTTTGCCACCATTGCCTACAGTAGCCCTGCACACACACCAACCCGTGCAGGGATTGTGGAGGAGCCTTCCGTCTCCGTTTGGCAACATACGTTTGTTTGTATTACTAGCTAAATTTATCCAATTCCAATTAACTGTTCTCTTCAGCATTTTTTCTCAGAGTAATTATCTCAACACCAGCAGGCTGTTGTTTTTCTAATAAGAATTTAATTTTGTTAGATATAATCATTTTAGGACATTTTTCTTCTGGACCAGCAATGCATAACTTCGTTTAGTTTGGCACAGTCAGAGATCATGGCTTATTTGCTCAGAGGGAACAAGGAAAAGAGGAAAGAGCCATTCTCTCCCAGAATAATGTAGAAATCTGGTTATGTGGAAGCTAGAATGTGGTTTTACAGAAATATTGGCAAAGCCAGTAGCACTGTTTCAATTGTGCACAGTGATGAACAACTTCAGGCTCTCTCTCTCTGGACCTCTCGACTTTGCCAGGGTTCAGCTGAAGCCTGACCCAGTCCGGCTTGACTGCTGGAGAAGAAGAACATGCCATTCTCTGTCACACAGGTTTTCCCCTGCTCCATTCAGCAGCTTCTGTATCTGAGCGTGGCTGGGAGCAGCTCGCTGGGCAGCCTCTCTGCTCGGATTCTTGGTTTTGCCACCCCCCTTTTATGCTTTTTGGTGCTTTTTAAGAGTATTAAACAGTTACAGTATTCAGAAAGTTTTCCTCTGCTCATTTTGGCCCCAGTGATGATAAATCATATGGTATGCATATCATGGAATACATACGCGTGACACCAAATGGATTTCTATGTGGGTACCCATATGGCCCCGTCTGTTCTGTAAAGGTGGGTGTGTATTTGTCTGTCTGTGATGTCTAAGGAGCTTCTTTCAGGGTAGTATCTGCATACTCATAACTTAAATAAGATTGGATTGAAAACTGAGAAGATACTTCAATTTTTTCCAAGGAAGGAATTATCTAATGCAGTAAAATAATTAGGTTCTGTGATGCTCGGAAGGCAGCAGAGTGGTTCAAACTCATCTTAAGGCAGGAGCTGAGGATGCCTGGCTGCTCTCTGGAGACATGCCCAGGGCAGCTCATACACAGTCCCAGGCTTGAGGAGGAGCTTGGGCATCCAGGCTGGCCAGCATCAGTGCCCACTTCTCTTACACCACAGAGAATGGTAGCTCTGCTGGCCCAGCTGGTTACCTGGATTCTTGAACCTCTGGTTTCGGTCTTGACGGTGGGTCCGGTTACAACCAGAGTCTCCTCTTGTCGCTGCTTAGTGAGTATACAGATATCACTGCTGCAGATAGCCATCCCTACCATGGGCCACAGCTAAATTCTGCTGCTGTCTGGTGGAAGTCAGGAATGTAGTGAAATGCCATGCTGTTTCTCAGCCCTTTCACTTTCCTTTCCTGTCTCCAAGAGCCTAGAATCTATAAACTTTTGATAACTGCAGGTGTTATCACTTCGAAGTTGACATGATATTGAAGAACCTTTATTTTCCTCTTTTTTTTTTTTCCCCTGGACAGGACAGTCAGAGTGTGCATATGTTTGTTTATATGTAAGATTTTTTGTTCAGGCAAAGAGGTGACAACAAACACTCATAATTTACAGTGCTTACATTTCTACGAAAGCCTTGGACCTACACAGCAGATTCAGTGTTCAGTCATACAAGGCAAGAATATAGTTGTGGTTCATTTTCTGTCTATTTTCTCTTTAGATTCACAGCTTCCTTCTTATCCATCACATCCTGTCTTCACATATACACAAACTTAACATTAGACAAGCTGTCCACGATCCTGCTGCTGAGGAATGTGATATTGTGCCTGCTCTGCACAAAGTGTTGAAGGCTGTTAGGTACAAATGTGTCACTGGTGTACCGTGTGTTATGCATTTATATTTGCTTTTTGGTTTTGCATGTAGCACCGACCATGAAGATGAACTCACCAGCAGGGAAAATGCAAGTTCTGTTGGGAAAGGTTAAAATATTCTGCTCTTATAGCAGTTGGACATCGTTATATTTGACTCCTGGTGCAGTGAATCTTGAGAGGCATTTATAGCTTTCATGAACATAACAGAGGTGTACCTGCATTCATAGAATCATAGAATGGGATGGAAGGGACCTCAGGGATCATCAACTTCCAACCCCTCATTTCTTTGGAGCTCATGGGGCTGTTTATAGCAAATGAGGTTCACTCTGGGGGATTGATCCATTTGGCACTAATGAATGTCCCCAAATTCCTTGTGATTGGAAGACAAAGGACAATTGCATACATGTTTCTCAGAGCCAGGGACTGGGTAGAACACAAATCCTTGGTAGCCAAACATATCCCTGATGGCCATAAAGGCCATAACTACGGCTACATGAACTGTTTTGTTCTCTTTGAGCCATCTGTAAAATGTTAGCTCTTGAATCATTCACATGTGGTAAATGTCTTATGTGGGAAAGGAAAAGCATTGTAATAACCTTTGCTTTATGGAGCTGTTTGGAAGCTCTGCAAGACCAGGAAGGGATCCTTGCATTTCCCCTTCAGCTGAGAATGTCATAATAGAGGCAGAAGAGAGGATGTTCACATCATCTCCTTTGCTGTAGGTAACGGGAACTTAACGTTTCCAGGGAACTGCAAAAACATGGATCTTGGCTGATAATAGTAAGAATTAATATTTAACTCAACTCGGACGTTGTATTAATCATGTGTGTATATTGCATTTTATATTCATCCATCACACTGTCACAGCAGTACCTGATAAATATTCTTTATGAGCACAGGAGAACAGCTCTAGCTTGAAAGAAGCAGAAATGTAGAATATGCCTTAATTTCAACTTTTGACTAAAACTATTGATAATCCTGGAGATATAATTACTTTTCTCTCAGTGAATAAATAGCTGCTTAAATACCGAAACCATCGTTTGCATCAAATCATCAGCTACTGCAAAAATTGGTGTGACTTCAGTGATTTCTGTTAACATACACAGCTTGATGTTATCTGACTCTCCGGGCCACTGAATGGAGTCCTGCTGAGCAGTGGGCAGCCAGCTGTGTGCTCCTCTGCCTCACTCGCATCAGCAAAATTATCACCCACGCTCTGATTGAGGGACCTCGCTGCTGTTAACAGGGGAGGGGCAGGAAGAACCCAGCTCAACTCTCCGAATACAGCAGGAGTCATGGCAGCAGCACCTAGAAAAAAAATATGCATATGATCTTTTGACATGTAAGTGGAGGAAAATTGCTGCTGAATCACTGGGAGGGAAGAAGTATGAGAGCTTAAGATGTCATTTTTACAGGCATAATTTTTACTCTAATGGCCTTTAACAGCATGTACAAGTCAGCGTAACGCTGTCAGTTGCAGCAGAGATAGGAGTACAGAAATGTAATGACTTGAGCTGCTTGGAAGAATTGTTTTCCTCCTGTAGTTAATTAGCAGTGTGTCATGGTTTTCTATTTGCTGATTCAACAGCTGGAATGGCAGCTTGTGTCCTGGCTTTTCTCTCTATTTATTTGTTGAATTTCTCCTTCTGCCCTTTCCACAAATAAACGCGGCCTCTTGGGACTGCAGTAACTTGCTATCAGGAATGTGACAGGAATCCTTTGATGTCCAGCACTGGGCAGCACTTTGCAGTAGGTGTCTCTCAGATAGTAAATAAACAGATATACCAGGTAGATCTCCCTTGGGTCTAGAGTCGGAGGAGCAGTTGCACATAGTGCCAAGAGAAGCACCATCTGTCTGAATAAGCAGTCAAAGACGTTACTGAAAATACCTGTTTGAATTCAAAGGTCTGTTTATTTCCTTGGGGAAGGAAACTGAAGAACATGGGAAATCCAAACTCAATAATCTCTAGTAATAGAAGGCGAGGTTACACAAGCAGTGTAAGGAGGGTAATTATCCCAGGAAGAAAGAGATATTTATTCTTCCCATGGAAATCAGTAAGAGATTACAACTTGACCGTGCTGACCCTCGTTGTCTGATAGACTTGGAAAAGTTTGGGCTGAAGGGAGCTGTGGAAATCTCTGATCCATCCTTCCTCTTCCAACTCAAATCTGTCTTCATTTCTGTCAGGTTCCTCAGGGCCCTCTCCAGTTGAGTTTGGCATATCTTTGAGGCTGGGCAATCTCACCTGTTCAAATCTGGACCCACTGAAGGCAAACTAATTAAATCCCGTTACTGTAAATTATTTGGCTTCTCCATGTGCTGCCAGAGGGATGTTAAGACCATGTCAGTGAAGAGAAGAATTGGATCCACTGAATATTATGGATGTTTGCATTGCTACATGGAGGGAACATTTCAGACAATGCCCTAAGAGAACATTTACTGTCAAATACACGATTTCATTGATAGCAAAATTTTTCAGAGAAACAGACTGATTTTCATGCACATATGAAACCAGAAGACGATGTATAAATGATCAAATTGAAATAGTTGAATGCTTGCTTCAACATTTTTCCCCCGTGACATTTTGAATCTTGCTTTAGAGAGATGTTAAAAATGTTTTCTTTTGACACTTTGATTTTATTTCAACCTTCTGTGTGGAATATATCTTCTAATTTTATCAAAATAAGGCAATTTAGCTGACTCCACATGACTGTTTTTAATTTCTGATGAAAATTTGGCAATTTTTAGATTTTTCTGCCTGTTTAGTACAAACTTTTCAGTTCCCACTCAGTTCTTGACAAATCATGTGCCTCAAGGATGTTACTTTTATACGTACACGCAAGATGTGCACATGCGTGCTTTTATCTGTCTCATCTTAATGGGCCGCTGGCACTTAGAAATTCTCAAAGGCTACTCTTCAGGTTTGTGGTTCAGTTTTAGTGTATGTGTGCTAATTTAATGTCTCTGTTTTATGATTCTACTGACCTCATAAAGCAGACTTATATAGGCTACATACACATTAGGTCTTGGTGTGAAGCCTGACTTTAAAAAAAAAATCTCTTTGACAGAGATCGTTAATTCCTTTTATAAATAGTTGTAGAAATTATGGCCACTTCTTCAGTGCAGTACTGATATCTCTGGGTACACAGATGGGCACCACATTGCAGAATGTCTGTGCTTCCAAAATCTGGAAGGTACATCTACTAGACAATAACTACTAATTCACTGGGAAAATACACCCATCAGGCACAGAGCTGAATTGTATGTGGTGCTGTTTAGAAGAGCTGAGAATTCATGGGTGCTTGTGATGTCTCCAACCTACTGGTTGTGCCAGGTGAAAATGCCAGGAGCTCAGCAAGAGGCATCTATAGGGGAAGCAGAGGGGCATTTCTGCTGGAACCCGTGTTGGCAGAGCGGGGCTGGGCTCAGCACTGCTTTCTCACCTGACAGCAATTCCTGTTTTCTGCAGCAGAACAGCAGTGTTCTGGAGCCAAGCCAATAGTTTCCAAACAGCTGTAGAGGCATCTCTAGATGTAGAGATCTGAACTGCAGGATCCCTGGAGACTTTTAAAAGGAAGTTGAAAATGTTCTCAGTTACACATTTAGAGTGAGACTCGTGTTGGTTGTAAAGAGATTTTAATGCTGCTTTATGAGCTGAATTATAAAACATTTTGCAAAAGATGTTCTTTTATAAATATCCTCGTTATGTCTGTATGGTCAAGAAGAAAATGTCTGATGTGTTTACATTACTTCCTATCAATTATCTGGAGCAAGAGATAGTTCAGGGACATATCTAAACTTGGTTTTTGGGTACAGTCCCTTTGTGGATCAACAGTCTTCACAGTCTACCCTGTGAGATTTCTGTTGTGATCTTCCTCACTGTCATGTTCAAATCAAAGAAACTACAAGACTGCTAGAGCAAGGAGCAGGGAATTGAAAGTCAGGACCATTTCTTGGCTCTGCTCTGGTTTCCAGTGTGAACATGGGTAAGCCACCGGCCTCCAGCTTCCTATCTCAGCAGTGGGGATGTCAGTGCTGGCCTGCAATGTGTGCTGAAATCTAAAACTCTGGAGTTTGAAAATATTTCATTGGGAACCTAAGACAGGCTGTCAGGTCAGGACCTCCAGGAATTTGCAATAGGATGATATGGTTGCTGATCTGCTGCGCTTGTGGGCATATTTAACTTCGGAGATGGATTTCTGTTTTTAGGCTTGATACACCTTCTTGATGTAGAAATCTGATAACAGGTGGATAGCACAGGAAACAAGCAGGCAAGTTGATTTTTTATCTCAGAAGATATTTTCTGTTCAAAGCTGGTTGTTATTTTAAGAACATGAATCTATTGTGCTGTGAATGTGTTAGAATGCCTGGGAGAAGAAAGGCGAACGCAGGGCACCTCTCCTCGAATGGGAAAAGCCTGGAAGTCCTGGGCAGAGCTGTGCTGTCCTTGTGGCTGAAGGTTAAGGCAGGGAATAGGGAGGAAGAAAAAGAACTCAGTTAGGGAAAAGCACACTTAATTTTACTGACATTTTCACAACTATGAAACACTTCATTAATTTGCAGTAACAACCTTTGCAGCTTTGCCAAAATACATGTCCGTTGCCATTAGAAAAACCCCAACATTTACTCCGTTATGGCTAAATAGAAGGAAAGTGAACTCATTCATTGTGGTAAGGAGGGTGCAGACAGCTTTGTGACTAAGCACAGGAGGAGAGGAGGGCAACATGGGAGGTCACTCCCTTGCTCAGCGACTTCAGACAAACCACAGCATTAATCTGTGCCTCATTTTCCCTAGCTGGAAAATAGAAAATATTGGCTTTTCCCTGCAAGGGACTCTGAAACCTTATTTACTCATGCTGTTAAAATACTCTGAGCTCCTTGTCTGAGAGGAAGTCAATAGAAATAGACTATAGAATCATTTTTTACCACTGTTTCAAAAGGCAGAAGAAACAAGCTAAAGGAAAAGGCTTTACAGTTTTATTTTTAGAAGACCTGAAGGTCTTCTAAAATGGTTGTTCTCTTGCTTTCTCCTTGCAGGTATTATGCTATCTGTTGCCAGCCACTGGTGTACAGGAACAAGATGACTCCACTGCGTATTGCTGTAATGCTTGGAGGCTGCTGGGTAATCCCGACATTTATTTCTTTCCTCCCTATCATGCAAGGCTGGAATAGCATTGGCATCATTGATTTGGTGAGTAACTTAGGAGACATACCATCTTGGTACTAAATATATTCCCTGCTGTATATTCTTTTAAAAAGCAATATTGAAGGAAAAGAAGGCAAGGGAGGCTAAAGGAGAAACCCCTTGTTACTGATTCAGAGGGCCTGCTGAATTCCTGGAAGGTGTCTTTATGGGGATTTGCAAGGCTGCTGCCCTTTGCCCTGTACCTGATGCAGCCCCTTGTCTTCTGAGGCCACAGCAGCCCAGACCCATGCCACCTATCTGGTCCTTCTCTAGTGCATTTGGGCAGATGAAGCTTTAGCATTCTTGGTGTAAGAGCATATTCTGATGTGCAGGTCAGTGAGCGCTGCAAAAAAAGCACAGCATCAAGTGAAGTTATTCCTCTTTGCAACGTCTGAACTGGACTGTCAGGCTGATTTTCAATAGCCAGGTTGAGGTGTGCTCTGGGATGCTGGAGCTGCATCATGGGAAGATCCTACAGGCCTTGGGGCCAGCAAAGCCCACGATGTGAGCACAGGCAGGAGGGGCAGCAGCAGGTAAGTGAAGTACTGCATATAGAAGAGGGAAAGGAGGAGAGAGAATAGCAAAGTGACGGTGGAGCTTCCTAGCAAACAGACTGCTGGTATCAGAGCAGCAGCACTGAATTTCTTCCCTTCTTTCTCCTTCTACCCCCGGCCCCAGATTCAGCAAAGGCAGTTCAACAAGGCTTCCAACTCCACGTACTGCATATTCATGGTCAACAAGCCATACGCCATTACCTGCTCTGTGGTGGCCTTCTACTTTCCCTTCCTGCTGATGGTGCTGGCCTACTATCGCATCTACGTCACTGCCCGGGAGCACGCCCGGCAGATCCGGGTGCTGCAGCGCGCAGGGACCCCTGCTGACAGCCGGCACCAGCCTGACCAGCACAGCACACATCGCATGAAGACCGAGACCAAAGCTGCCAAGACCCTGTGCATCATCATGGGGTGCTTCTGCCTGTGCTGGGCCCCCTTCTTTGTCACAAACATAGTAGACCCTTTCATAAACTATACGGTGCCGGGGAAGTTGTGGACAGCTTTCCTGTGGCTGGGCTACATCAATTCAGGGTTGAACCCCTTCCTCTATGCCTTCCTGAACAAGTCTTTCAGACGTGCCTTCCTCATCATCCTCTGCTGTGGTGATGAGCGATACCGAAGGCCTTCCATCCTGGGGCAGACAGTCCCCTGTTCCACCACCACAATAAATGGATCAACTCATGTGCTAAGGTGAGTGTTTGTTCCTCAGCTGCTGCAAAATACCTTGAGTCAGTGGAAAGAGAACTTCTCTTGAGTTTTCTTAAAGGATTATTTTTGCATTGCATTTGAAATAGCTGATGGGTTAACTGTTCAAAAAGGAGGGAACAGGAGAAGTGCGCAGAAATCCTTAGGGTGCTCCAACGACCAGTGGTTTGAATGTACCCAGATACGTATTGGAGTGCACAGTTTCTCCAGAGGCGTGTTCAGGAAACAGTTGGGAGGAGGCAGTGGTTGTGCATGCATGCTGGAAGTCCTATTGCTTTTTCTGAGAACAGTTTGACTGCAGAGGGAGCACCTTGCAGGAGGCTGCCCTCCCTTTGCTCTAGCAGAGGGACCGAGGTGCTCTCATTGCCACTTCTCCTCAGATTCTGCCTTTGTAGACCCGCCCGCTGGTGCTGCTGCTCCTGAAGTGATGAAAGGCAAAGGATGGCACTGTGGAATCCCAGGGAATGTGAACCCCCCACACCTCACACATCCATCCTTTGTTTCACACCACAGTGCTTTTTGCAAGAGGACTGCGTGTGGTTGGGATGGCAGCGGGCTCTGTGCTGGGCCACATCCTCTGCTGCCTTCTCCTCACTGAGCAGTGGAGGCAGAGCACTGAGGAAACAGGGAGGAGCAGTTATCTCCATAATATCAGAATGAGCTCTATTCTCTAAAAGAAAATATGCAGGTGTTTCTGTGCCTGTGAGTTATTTGGTTCTGGTGGTAGATGGATTCATGGCTCCATACTTGCAGATAAGGGCTTGGTAACAGTGTTTGTGTTCAGAGCTGAACCCGTCTGGAGAAAAAATCGTACTTCCAGCTGTGCCTGATCTGTTGGTTTGTGTCTGATTTGCACCCAGCTCCCTTCTGTAAGTTTTGGAAAGAGTCCTGGGCTGTGTAATGAATGGGAGACAGGGCAGGGCTTGCCACAACCCTGAGACAGGCCTCTCATGCTTTTTACATCATGAAGGACATTACAAACCATATATCTTCTGCTGAGTAAAAGCTGTTCAAGGGCTGAGGTCCCAGAGCCCTCTGCCTGTGATGGATGCAGGGCACAGCGCAATGCTGGGCTTGTGTCAGAGCCATGGGATGAGGCGGACGCTGCTCAGCTGCAGAAGGAGGCTGGGAGCTGCAGAAACAAGCACAGGGAATGTGGCTGCGTGCAGGGAAGAGAAAAGGGTTTGCTTTGGCCATCACTGGTGGAGGGCTCCATGCTGTGACAGCCTCCCCAGGGCACTGGCCATGACCTCAAACCTGCCAGAGTTCAAGGAGTGTTTAGATGATGCTCAGAAATATGGTTTGAGTTTTAGGTGGTCCTATGTGCAGTCAGGAGCTGGATTTGATGATTCTTGTGGGTCCTTCCAATTCAGGAAATTCTGAGGTTCTATGATTCTAGTGTTTACCTGGCCAACCCACTGGCCTAAGCACAGAGAAAGAGCGAGTGGTGTCTGTTTGGGCTAGTAAGTGCTGCAGCAAGGTACTTTTTGTGAAAGTACTCCCATTTCCAGATCCCCCCTCATGCTTATAACATGTGGCTCCTGCAAACAAGTCCTCCATGGAAATAAATAACGAGTCTGAGGACTGTGTGATCAGCTGCCCTGCCTTGCTGCAATCCTGTCAATCTAGATGTGATAAACACTATAAAATGCTCCATAAGAACTAATTCTGCATAGGGCATCCTGTTCGCTTCTAGCTTGTATGAGTTATTATATAGATAAGAGTGGGTCTCCTCTCTTTAGCTCACTGCAGGCACAAGCTGCATTCCCTCTTGCCTTTCTGTGCTCTGCACATCAGCACTTCAGACACAATTATTTTCTATTTTTTTGGCTTTGTAGCAGATGAGAAAAGCATGACTTCCTCTCCTGTGCGGATTATGCACTGCTGGTGATGGAGGCGAGGGATTAAAGGAAAGGTGACTAATTGTAGTTTCTGGACTTAATCTCACTTGTGGAATTTTGAATACTTTGGTGCTTCTCTATTAAATGCAGAACAGTTTGGACTCAGCTCAGATGGAAGGCAGGTTCTCTCAAGACGTAATGCACATCTGCTTTATAGCTTGGAAATCCTGTGCCCAGCAGCTGAAATACTGAAACCTTCCTTAAACCTATGGGCTGGCCTCATACTGACCCAGCTGTGAAGAAGCTTGGGGGCTGGGCTTGGTTCACACTCTTCCAACCTCAGAGTTGTTTTCTCCTAACTAAGAGCTTCTACACATGGGGGGAAGTTGTGCAAGAGGGATGCTGCAGCTGTGTCTTGTACCCCGGCAGGAAGAGCATGGAGAGTCCTTGTGCTGCATGCAGGGTAGACTTCCACTCCTAAAGGTCTGCAGTTCTGCATTAAGCTGAATGAATCTCTCAGTCTCAAAGGGATTCAGGAGTGGTGGAACAGGACTTGGACTTCTAACCCCTCCCCACATCCAATCTTGATAATATGTGGACTATCCTTCAGCTCTTTCTGTGCAAACTGTTCTTCCTTTGCCTACGACTCACTGGTGCTTCTCCAAGTGACGCTTGCTCCAGTACTCTTGTCCTCAGTAAAGGTAAAATTCAGGCGCTTGCTCTTGGATGTGTCTGACCTGTGAGCGCCTTCCAGAGAGGAAGCCATTTCTTCTTTTTTTTTTCTCTGATAACTTCAGAGCCAAAATATTCCAATGTTCTCATTTCGGGATTTCTCATGGTTGTATTAAGAATGGGGAAAAAAAAAATAACGGAGGAGCAGAAAGCAATAAACAGCAGTGGTGAGAAGAGGCAGACCCCCTCAGCACACACAGACTGACAGGCCAGTTGGGAGGCAGTCCTCATCCTTTCTTAAATTTATTTTTCAATTGATCTGTGAAGACTGTGGTGCTCTGGACAAGAAGACAGGGAGAGGCTTTGCACAGCACACCTGGGCCTGTTGCATGTCCGGTGGGATGGGCAGGCTGCATGCAGCTCAGCTGCCTTACCACAATGGGAGGGAGACACAACTGTCTGAAACCCCAGCAGCCACCCTCTTTTCTCTCTAAACCCTGAAGCAGAAGACGGGGAAAGGATTTCCCATCACCGATTTTGCTATTGAACTCTCCAAGTGATGGAGATATCCATTCTTTGGGCCGGGTAAGATGTGGTGCAAAGTGTAGTTGGAAGATGTCATGAAGATGCAGGAGACAAGATTAATTAGAGCTGGATCTGTCTGTACAATGGGCAAGAGTGGTAGAATTAAATATTCATTCAGCTGTGAAAGAAGAATTTTGCTTTCCTGTTTTTAAAATTTGCTTTCTGCAAGCATAGGAACTGCCAGAACATGTATTTTTGGCCCTTTGTATCCATCTATTTCACTTCTGATGTGTACTATCAATTGCAATTTAGGCAGGACACGTGCAAATAGTAAATTGAAATCTGCAGGTGTGGATGCTATCTGAAATTCATACCCTATTCACTTTTCAAAGGCTGAGATTGCAACTCACAAGTCATACGCAGAGGTTTGTTTCTTTGGTTGCAGCACAAATTGAGTAATATATAAATATGAATTTCTATTTATCTATGAGTATAAATATACAAATGAATTTGCAATTCACAGTTCTAAGAGGCTATGGTGTGAAATATTGTGCATGGAAAGGATTTGGGGATCTTTCTGGCTAACAAGCAAATAGGAGAATTTACAATGAGTTCTCAGCTAACATAATGCAAAAATAAGCAGAATAATTCACAGCAGTACATACAGCTTTCTGGACAACTCCAGCATGTGTTCAGGAGTCCTGTGCACCACCAGAGTGAAAACAAAATGCCATAATTATTTGAAAAATGCTGCTTCCTTTTTTAAACATATTGCTTGCATATCTTTTGTCGTGCACAGACATATGATTAAAGCAAAACAACAAGCTCATACCTTTGGGGATCATTAAACTCTTGTACTGCACAAGGGGATTGGAACCCAGCTCAGCAGTGCTTGAATTCTTGGATAACTCAAGTTCTGAAATTTTGTCACAGCAGAGAAGGTAAAGTAGATTTGAGCAATGATCAGAGCAGACAAACTCTGGAACGTCTGGGTCAAGCACGTCCCTTTGGTGTATTCCCCATTTCCGTCCAGACGTGCAATGTTCAGCACAGAGCAGTGTTGATCTCTTCTGGAAGAGCTATAGTGAGTGGTTTATTTACTCATTTTCCAGCACAAAGAGGCCTTCTCAGACAGGGCTGATGCCAATGTCATTTCTCCAAACTAAAGCAAATCCTGATTTTCCTTTTAGAAGGAGAAACAAGATAAGGGAGGAAGAAAAGCAGCGTGCAGCTTTGGGGACTGGAGTTTCATTGTCCTCATAAATACAGAATTAAATAGATAACCCAATCAACCCAAACTCATGGCAGCACTCTGAAGGTGCACAAGGCACAGGGAGAAGAGCACAGTAAATCACTGTGCAGCCAGCACTCAGTGCTAGAGCGTGACTGTGGAGCCTTATTGGCCCCTGTGGGGAATGTGAGTGATGGAGTTGGTAAATCTGAACAGGCGCTGCAATGCTTGGCTCCTCATTTTGCAGAACTGTAGCAGCTCCCTGGCTTGCGGCTGCACTGGAATAAAAATAAGTCCTCCTTGGCTGCAGGGAAGCACGGCTCAGGTGTGCTGTGCCCACTTTGCTCCTGCCCCACTGGGTCTGATGCAGGGCAGGTGTGTGCAGGGATTGTAGCACTGTGCTGCTGCTTCCAGTCTGTAAGGTGTTGGCAGGAGCTCTTCCTCCCTCCTCTCCCTTTCCTGGCCAGGAGCAGAGGAGACTCTGGTACAGAGGCTTGGGTGTTCAGATGGGTGGATGGGCTGACTGCGTAGCATTACTTCCAGAAGCAATGAGACAATTAATAAATTAAAGAGGCTGCCCTGAGTAGTCGTATAGGTCCTGGAGCCCTCATGCCTGCTGGGCTGCCAGTATAGAGTCTCCACTGCTGTGCTTACAGGTAAAGCACTGTCCTGCCTCCTCCTGTTCCTCTTATCTCTTATCCTTCCTTAGGCATTAAGGCAGCCACAGAGACCATGGAATTCCCGAGACAGAGCAAAGCAGTCAGGGTGGGACAGCCCTGTGCTGCGGCTGCTCCTGCACAGCCCAAGACGCTGCACTCTGGGCTCTGGCACCTGGACAGCCTGCAGACCACAGCCTGGAAGTGCAGCCCCTCCTCACTGCTCACCCACCTCTTCCCCAGCTCAGGGCCATCCCTTGATGTCAAAAAGGTGTGTTGAGCTTCAGCCGGGAATGAACACCTTCACTACCACCTTTCTCCACGGAACAGCGGTGGCTGCTGGAGGAAGGAGGGACAGCGGTGACAAGGAGCATGGATGGGATGAGCTCACTGCCTGCCCTGATGAAGCCCACAGAAAGCATACAGGAACAGCAGCGGGAGCCTGGGCCCAGCTCAGCCACTGCTACACCACGCTAAATATTTCTTTTTGCTCTCCTTCTCCCTTGCACGTGTACCCATGCTCATGGAAACAACTCATTGCATAAGCCAGTAGGAAGCAGTTTCTGGAGAGGAGGTGTTCACAGGCTGCTTCGGGAGGTGCTGCATCCTGGCTCTGTTTGCGCTGCTGGAAGCAGGAGGGTGCAACAGGAACCTGGGATCCGTCTCCTGGCTGCAGCAGATGGCCATGGCCAAGGAAGGGCCTCACTACTGCTTTGAAAGAAAAAAAGATAATTTATTTCAATACAAGCACAACTTTGCTTGGACAAACTTGCAAAGTCTGGCCCAGAGGTGAGAGGTAAAGGACTGGACTGAAACACAGGGTCTCCCAGCAGTGGTGCATGCAGCTTCAAAGCCAACTCCTTGTGTTGGCAGGGCACTGAGCTCCATCTAATTAGGTGAGTGGGTAAAACTCACTATTATTGGTTCTTCTAGGGCATCTGAACGTTGTAACTTCGGTTTTGTTTTTTCGCTCTTAAAGAGAAATAGGCAAGCAGTGTGTAGGCACATGGGATCACAGTCCACACTAGCAATTGGACAGATCAGTACAATGGGAAAGGCATTACAGCAAAGCTGTGGTGATAAAAGGACCAGCACAGTAGAAAGGTGCTATAAAGGAAGGGAAGAAGATTGCTTACCTGTATCAGAAGATTCTAGGTTTGCAGGGGAAAACTTCACCAAAGAGAGATCTCCAGAAAGAAATCCTTCCTCAGTGGCAGTCAGCCCTTAAATGAGGTCTAAGAGAGGTGCAGCCAGGCTGCAGCCCTTCTGGTCACGCAGCTGAATTGCCTTCACCTGTGCTCCCAGGGCTGACCGAGTCCTTTCCCCAGGTGCTCAACTGGTTGTTCAGGCTGTGACTCAACAGTTCCCATACACAAACAGAACCAGCAAGGGAACAAAATCCTGAAAAAAGTATTTGGATAAAAAAAACATGAATTACAAACATGTCTTCTCAGCTTATTTTGACCAAATTTCAAAGTGAAGTGGAAATGAATCTTTTGTGGCAGTTTTTGAACACAAAGGATGCAAGGCTTTGGCTTAAAACTGAATTTTTATTTTAGCACTAACTACACCATGAATGTCCTTCTGAAAGATTTTTTTCCCTTTACAGATATTGAACAGATTTTTCTGTAGATGTTCTGTGATTTTTTTCTTATCACTCAAGGATCATTTGGGGAAGAATTTCAATGGCAGGGTATTACTGCCCAAAGGTATACAGTTATTTACAGAAAATCATCATAGAATAATAGAATCACAGAATGGCTTAGGTTGGAGGAGATCTCAAAGATTATCTCATTCCAACCCCCCTGCCATGGGCAGGGTTGCCAGCCACCTGCCTGGGCTGCCCAGGATCCCATCCCACCTGGCCTTTAATGCCTTCAAAGATGGGGCATCCACAGCTTCTGTGGGCAGACGGTTCCAGCACCTCACTGCTCTCTGACTAAAACATTTCTTTCTAACATATAACCTAAATCTCCCCTCTTCTTGTTCAAAGCCATTTTCCCTTGTCCTGTCACTATCAGACTGTGTAAAAACTTGGTCCCCCCTCTGCTATAAGATTCCTTCAAGTACTGGAAGATCACAACGAGGTCTCTGGGGAGCCTTCTCTTCTCCAAGCTAAAGAAGCCCAACTCTCTCAACCTTTCTTCAAAGGGCTCCAGCCATCTGACCATCTTTGTGGCTCTTCTCTGGACCCAGTCCAACAGCTCCATGTCTTGTACTGAGGGCCCCAGGTATGGACCCAGTACTCCAGATGGAGACTCACAAGGGCAGAGCACAGGGGGACAATCCCCTCTCTCTCCCTGCTGCCTCCCCTCTGTTAATGCAACCCAGGGTACTTTTGGCCTTCCAGCTTTTACCCATCAGGACCCCCAAGTCCTTGTCTGCAGGGCTGCTCTCAAGGAGTTCCTTTCCCACTCTGTACTCATGTGCAACACTTGGCACTTGACCTTATTAAATTTCATTAGATTCTCACATTTCCACTTCTTGAGTGTGTCCAGGTCCCTCTGGATGGCATCCCTTCCTTCTGTTGTGTCATTAGCACCACTCAGCTTGGTGCCAGCAGCAATCTTGCTGAGGGTGCACCAAATCCCATTGTCAGTGTCACTGATAAAGATGCTGAAGAGCACCAATCCAGAATGGAACCCTGGGGAGCACCACTCATGACCGGCCTCCACCTGGACACAGAGTCATTGACAACAACCTTCTGGCTATGATCATCTAACCAATTCTTCATCCACTGAATAGTCCAGCTTTCAGATCCATCTCTCTTCAATTTGGAGATAAGGATGTGATGCAGGATCATGTCAAAGGCCATGAACAAGTCCGGGTACATGACATCAGTTGCCTTTGCTTTGTCCATTGATGCTGTCACTCCATCACAGAAGGCCACTAGTTGGTCAGGCATGCCTGCCCTTGGTGAAACCATAATCGGACCATTATGGCCAGAAATTCTGCCTGGCAGGAACTGCCTGGGAATTTTAATGGTCCAGCAATATGGGTCAGAGCTCTGACACAGTGCATCATCTTCACTAGAAGGTCATTAGCCACAAGATGGATCGTTGGGATTTGTACTGCCGTTTCCTTTATTGCTTCATTGTTTGCAGTTCCATGCTGGATTGCCATAGATCATTTTGGAGGCACACTGACACCAGCAGACGTTGCTGTGCTGGTGAGCAAGTACAGGCTCTGGAGTCTTAGGACGCCAGCTGTAATTTCTCCAGCTGTCACTTACTATTGGGAGCCAATAGACAAGAAATTCATGTTTGCAAAGTAAACAAAGAACATTCCCACTAAATTCTTTTTAGAAATTTTCTGACCAAAGGATTGAGACATCCCCCTGACATCTCCATCCCCCATCTTTTGCTTCCATGTAATTCCTATTTTAGACAGGAATTTTTAATTTTTGATGAAATACTGACTGGGTGCAGCTAATGTCTTTGCATGTATCCAGACTGGGATTTTGAGTTTTGTCCTTGTTGACAGGGATTTATTTTGCTTCACCTTAGCAAATTGATGCAAACATTATGTTTGTATGCAGGCAGACTACAGTGCTCCACTCTGCAGTGGCTGTAGGACCAGATAGGAACCTCTATAAGGAGTTCTGTCCTTAGGGATGCTCCAGTTCTCAACAGGAGGCACAGGAGAAATGAATGAACTTTTTCATCTAATAGAAATCTGTTGGTGGACTTCTCTTTAAAATGCAATAGTGACATTTTTGGTCAGCTGCAGGTGCCTGGGTGAGTTGTGCTGACATCTATGGGTGATGTTAGGCAGACCTTTTCATCAGGACCGTATGTCTGTGAGTACAGCATCAGGCGTGGCCAGAAGTATAACCCAGATAGTCCAAGTACTGAAGGAAAGTATCATAGGGTTGCCCAGGGTCTTTCTGCTCAGTACTGAGCTGTGGCAAGGAGAGGTACTCCATCCAAGATGTGATGTACTGTCATGGCATTTTTAATGAAATCCATAGAGGTGACGAAGACCAAAACATCAAGAACATTCAGTTCATTTTAACACATGCCCTGAGCTGATCCCACTGGGCAATGCCACCAAAGACTGGAAAGGGAGAAGCAGCATTTGAGCTAAGGAGTAATGCTGGCACAAAAAAAAAAGAAAAAAAAGATAGTAAGTGGCCAGGAATAAATTCAAGCATGGAATCAGAAAAAAGCTTCTGGCCATCATGGCACTGGTGTTTTGAAACAAGCTCTCCCTAAGACTAGTGGGGGAAAATGGCTGACTTTTAGCAAGTTGAAGCTTGATGAATATGCAAAAGTCGTATTGTTGTATGATATGATTGTGTCAGCAGCTGGGATCCCACAAAGCCCCGCTTTGCCCTTAATTCTGATCTTTGTGGAGACCAGAAGCAGTCCAAAGGCTCTTGGTGGTCCCCAATAGCCTCCATGGCCTCCAAATATGTTTCTTTATTTGTGTCTTTACTCTTATTTCCCCATTTATTTTTCAGGGTGGCTATCTGATAGTGTGTGTAAAACATACTGATGTATCGTCTCCTTCTGCCATTTAAATCCAGGCTGGGCAAAGTAGTTAAAGGTAGTATGGGAAGTGGACAATTTTCTACCAGGGAAGACTCAGACCAGGGGAATTAAGAGTACAGCATTCACTAGGTCTTATTCTTTGTTGATAGCATTAATATTTGTCAGGAGATAATCTGGTTTTCACTTGAATTTTATTAGATGCAATTCCAAAAAGGTATTCTATAAAAATATATGAGATCATTAGACTCAATAACAGATAAAAGAGTTCTGTAATTTCGAGGAGCTTTCTTGTAGTTTTTCATGAAGCTTTGCCAATATTTGCAATCAAACTTATGTTCAACTTCCTTGGCACGATTTTACAACTTGGCAGCAATCTTCCCTACAGTCACAGCACTCACAAACACTGACTGGCAGTGTGAAGGCTCACAAGCAGGACAAGGAGAGCTAAAAATACCTGGAGGAATGTGATAGCTCAAACAGGAGATACGGGCTGACCAGGAAATGCAGGGTGAGATTATGCAAGCTGTTATGCAGAGAACACGGGGATCTGGGAATTTGGCTGTTCAACAGCAGCAAAAGTTCACACTGTAACAATAAGAGAGTTGAAAACGTGGAGGAGTTGTTGTGTTTTGGTCAGTGCAGCATCAAAAGGCCTACAAGCCAAAAATGTCGTCTTCTCCTTCCTTTCCTCTCCTCCTCTTTTGAAGTAAGCTGCATTGATTTCTGTTTCTCCTGGCCTTTACACATCTGGGTGTGCACAGGGCATCTTGTGGCCCATGGCACACCAAGCTGTTCCAAGCAGCTGATATGCACCTGGTGCTTCTGCAGCACAGCCTGGAATCCGGACATGAGGAGAAGGAGCACAAAGGCCAAGAGCTGCAAGAGGAGGAGACCTCCAGCATGGCCTGGAAAATGAGGAGTGTGATTTGCACCACTATTTGAAGGCAGACACCTGGTGTGCAGCAGGATATTGCAGCTGGGAACAACAGTGGGAGTGCAGCGGTGTCAGGGCAGCATCCCTGCCAGGCTCAGCCCAGTGTTTGGGCTGTTTGGGCAGTTTCTGCAGCACAGCAGCCACCAGCATTGCAGTATTGCAGCACTGCAGCATGCAGTGCACCTCCAGCTTGTGTGGGGACCGGCTTATTTTTTTACTGTGGGTGTTTTCTAAAGTTATTGCTGAACCCTTTCTTTTTATTTGTAAATGTGATAGGCTTTTATTGAAGTTGGGCTATCCCCAGGGTAGGATGTCGAGACACTAATTTCTTCTCCCTCAGCTGTCATCTTTCAAGTGTGGGGAAAGGTTCTTCCTCCCACCTCTTCCCTGCTTTTTCTTTCCTAGAGATCTTTGCTAAATTTAAAAGCAGAATAGAGCTTGGATCTTTCTTGACAATTGAAAAAGATGGAAAAGGATGAAAGTGAAGGAGAAGGTGTGGTACAACCTCAACTCCCTGCATTGGCTCCCTTTGCTTTCTGTGGGCGGTGTGCGAGCCCATCACCCAGCCTTTGGTCCTCTCTGACCACTTAGCAGCCCCACCAGCTCCTGCCAGTCCCCACCAGCCCACCCCACTGTCCATACCAGTACAGACCAGCTCCTGCTGGTCATCCACTGATGACTGTGTTGGTAAGGCCTTCCTTCAGTCAAAACTTGCCTGTCTTGCCCATAAGTACACATATAGTGGGCTGAAGCCTGGTGCACAGCTCCAAAAATATCTCGGCAGAGAAAAAGGAGAACTTTTGATAACAGTAAAGCTTCTTGTAATTGTACAGAATGAAATCAAGAAATTTGTCTTGTTTCCTACAGAAGAGAAAGGGGATTAAGGTTTTAAAATACGACAGTTTCCTTCAATTTCAGTAAGGTAATCTCTTTCAATATGTCTGTATATTGGAAAAAGATTAGAACTATGATAAAACCCCTTTTGTTATTTGGCCTAATACAAGACTCAGGATCAAAAGTTCTGTTCTGCGTTGGTTTGTTGCTGGTAGGGAGACTGAGGGGTTGAAGGACACCTTGAGCTTGGAAGTGACTGAATGATCAACTAATTTTTGTCAATTTTTAATTGCATGGCTTGTGCTTTGGGTAACGAAGCCTATTCTTGTATCCTGGTGGGGTAGAATCCCCATTACTGCTTACTTTTTGGTGTGAGATTTACTTCTGTAATTTGTTGCCCTGATCTGTGCCCTTCTGAGGAGCGGCTGACTCCTGGCTCAGCAGCATGCAGTGATGGTGTGACCCACACAGAACATGGGGGTCCCTGGGAGAGCCCTTTCTGCAGGAAGCCATGAAAATAGCTGCTCCCTGGGCTGCTTGGGGAGCTGGGCTGCTCCTGACCTGCTCGTTCTTTCTGCCCATTACCAGCAGAACTTCCATGGCTCAGCCCCACTGCTCCGTAAAGCATTGCTTATTCTGTTTATCACCTATGAAAATGGAAAGTAATTTGGTTTAATTTGGAAGTTTGCAGCAACCCAGCTGTGAGCAGCCCCTGCAGTGCTGTCGGAGGACGGTGCTGGAGGGAAGGGTGAAAAGCAGCATGAAAAGCCAGCAGGGGAAAGAAGCCATGGGGATGGCCAGAAATGCTGCAGGTCAACGTCTCCTCTCTGTGCAATTACTGCTGGGTTTCACTTCACTGTCTCTCTTATTCAAATGGAAACTTTAAGTAACTTACATTACGTGTTGTCTTTTCCAATTAAACCTCTCTGGCCTTTCTCATGCATGACTGTTTCTTATTTCTCTCTGCTTTGCAAAGCCAGCTTGTGTAACAGACAGTGCATCCCCAGTTCTGGCTGTTGGCCTGGAGCAGGAATGCCATTTCCCAGGGGATGTGATGTGGGGGCTGTCCCCAGGGCCTCATCCCAGCCATGTCTCTCTGCTCTGGCCTCCACAGCTTTCTTCCAAGTTTCCTTTCCTCTCTACTGCAAGACAACACAAGGAATCAGCATGGGAGTGCATGGCAGGAGGGATGTGGGACTGTCTGCCTGGTGGACACACTTTATAAAGATGGGCTGGATTTCCACATCTTCCATCCTTACTGGTCTCCTGGGAGTAAAGCAAGCAGTTCCTTTCTGCATGAGGCTATGTGAATGGTTGTTTAAATTGGTTTGGAGGTCTCATTGAAGAAACCGAGCAAGATCTGTTTGGAGAAGCTCTAATCTGATTTCAGCTCAGTCCTTGCAGACAGGAAGTACAATTATAGGACTGCCTAATTTAATCCCAGCCCTGCTTCCTGAATCAGCAGCACGATGCTAGGGATCTATTCAGGTTTATACACCTAAAGCAGAACGATGCTGCTGAGAAATGAATTCTCACTCATGCAATGACATTTTGCTGACCCCAACAGCACTGCATCCTGTGTTGGGAACATAACTTTTCCGAGAGAGCAGTGGGTGCTGGGAGGGTGCGATGAGATGGACAGAGCTGTGTGCAGGGCTCTGCATGTTGCAGTGAGCAGCCTGCTGCCTGTTGCACTGGGCCCATCGACCACAAGAGGAGCTCAAGGAGGGTGTACAACTAATTTTGGTACCTGAACAAATCCTCCTTTGGATAGCAATTCACTGTCCACCTACTTCCCTTCTGTGTATCTCCCAGCTGAGACCTCTGCACAACTCTGCTGAATGCTGTGGACCAACTGTTTCCCACCTCTTCACATTTTGTCAGCCAAGATGTTCTTAGACAGAGAGCTCTGCATGCCATAGGGTTAGAAATGCTATATAAATCCAAGTAATTATTATTAGATTCTATTATTCATTGTAGCAGCAGTTATCTCTAAAATGCAGGGCTAATTGCTTAAGAGCATTTTAATATTAGGTTAACTTATTTATTTTTTTTTTCTTCAATTTTAAATAACCCTCTTCCTTTCTGATCAGTATACAGAAAGCTTTCCGAGCTTTTTGAAAAGGCTGTTCATTTACCTGAATGCCATAAGGATGCACATGGGGAATATTTCAGGATCCATCCCTCAGGCTCCCCTATCCCCTCCCAGCAAAGGATAAACATTGGCACAGTGAACAGTAACCAGAGGGCAGAGATCTTATGGACACGGAGAGTGTTATAAGCACATCTCCTTATCACTTGTAAAACATACTTTGCTTTCTCTGAATGGCACTGCTGTTTAACATCTTGGTTTTGAGATTTGTTTTCACTTTTGGCTGTGAACCTTGGTGAGCTTTTCCAATTTTTCTGACCATTATCTTTGGTTTGTAAATTTTGGCAGAAGGCAGCCTTAGCAAAAGGATGTACTTATAGCACAAAGTCTCCAGCAAAGCGTAGGTCTCCCAGATTGCCAACCCATCTAGATTTGCCCGCTGCAGCTAATGCCACTTGTGCCACTTCGTACACCTGGGACAGGGACAAGCCCTACTGCTCACAGACATTTTAGCCACCAATCTGGTATCCCAGTGACTCTCACCACACCTGCTGCGATTTGACTGCTTGTTGCCATTTTGCATCATTTATGAGCATTAGCTGCTGCCTACATTTCTGATTGCAGGGCAGTCACCAGACCCAGCCTGTCTGGTCCCAGTGCTTACCAGGTACAGGCAGCAGTTCCACCTGCTGTGAGCCTGTCTGCCGTGCTCACCCACCTGTGATTTCAGCTCTTAGCCAGCTGTGAGCATCTTTCCATCCTTAACTGCAGTTTCAGAACAGTACATTGGCCATTTCAAGTCTTTTGTTTTTATTTATTAGGCATGGCAGAGATTATTCTAGCTGCTAACATCTGCTGTTCAGTGTGCATTTGCATCTTGAATAGATGACCTGACATGTAAATTGATGCAGACGTGCCTTTGTTTTGTTTTAGTCATCAATAAAAACACAGTAATTTTTTTTTCTGTATGCTTTTGGGAGTGTACAGAGTCTTGCAAACACCAATATTACACACAGCTCAGTAAGTCTAATGCTGCATTAGCTGATGATTTCCAGTCCTTCCTTCTGAATTACTTTGCTCTTTGGCGAATGCAGGCTACCTTGGCATCACTATCATCCATTATCATCCATAAGATTTTTAAAATTCAGGTAGCTACATTTAGAATGTGGTTTTATAACTCATCTTTGTTCTTCCTGTTTTGCTGTGCTTTATGACAGCATCTTTATTAATGTGATTTATGCCTGGCTTATGATGCCTCCATTGTTCAGTATACTATTAATGGGGAATTTTTCTAAAGAGCTTTCTTTGAAGAGTGATTCTCCCTTTGAACCTATGTCTTCATTTAGTCCATTTAATCCTGATTAACTGACATTTTTCTTGCCTAAAAAGCTCATTAAACTACACATTGCCTTTCTCTTACTGGTGAGCTGTAGTCCTCTCCTTTGCAATGTATGAGCTCTTCAATATCTGAGGCTTTGTTCATACACTGCAGGGATAAACCTGGATAAATTTTCTTCCATGAATGTCAAGCCTTCTGAAATCCTAGAATCTGATGTCAAATTTCACTACAAGCCTTTGCATTTTGCGGGAAGTGTAATCCGAAGGGCATCCATCCCTTGGCTGAAACACATCACAGTTCCAAGAATATTAGTGATTTCATTGCTAGGTGCTTTTTAAGTTCTTTCCTCCATTTAAGTCTCTTTTTTTTTTCTTTCTTTTTTTTCTCCTCAGTTAACTCATTTATCAAAAATGTATGTCATTCTTGTAGTTTAAATTCTTGGCATCTACTACTGCAAGTCTACATAAGTAGCTAGTACAAAGAAAGCTAACTATCCCATTTGTTCAATTCATATTTGGGTTTAACCTTTACTCTTCTTTCAAAATCAAACGCTGTGAACTTCTGAAGAAATCACTGAAACACACAGAACATTATTAGCACATCCCATGACCAGGGTAATTAATTGCACTGTGAGATGTCAGAAGGAGGCAAGACAGACTGTAATCCTGGAGCAGCTGGAAGGAACTCCTCCAATAATTACTGTCGTCTTCTGCAAACTTGAATTCTTATAGACCAGAGATAGTGGGTGAGCAGCAGTAGCTGTACAGCTCCAGGTGTGCGCGGTGCAGCTTTGGTACGTGCAAAGCTCATCCCTTCCCCAGGTGGTGCTGGGGGCTGCTGCTGGGCCTGGCAGGAGGCATTTTTGTGCTTTGCCTAGATGTGATGTCACACCATGTGATGGGACATCCTCATCGAAGTATTATGGTATTCTGTAAACCTCACCTCTCTCAAAATGTCAGCAAAGGACAAAAATCCCCTTGGCCTTGAACTATCCCAAGGGTTTGGGACTTAGCAGCATTTTTTCCACCTCTGGAAAGATACACAACGGCTGCTCAAGTGCACAGATAACAGGAATATACTCTTTTTGAAGAAGGAAGCAAAGCAAACACCGTATGTGTTTATCACTTTGGAAGGAATGGAAGGATATCACATTGCTACCAGAAATGGAGCACAGCCAGATGTGATTATTTGTACCAGAGATTTAATGAAAAATCAAGAAACTGGTAGTGACTTACACTAGTAATATGTGTGAATAATCTTACCATTGATTGGTCTCTAAGCTGACTGGTAGTGTGCAGAAACAGAAACTGTTTATGTTAAAGTATTAAAGGCAGATATAATTTATTCAGTGAGATTCATGCCCTGTGGTGCTTTTTTTTTGATTTTATTGCACCACAGTTGCTATTTATTAGCAATGAAAGCACTTTATAACACTTTGATGCAACATTGAGACAAGAAGAGCACTAAACGACTACTTTGTAGGCAACAAAGCAGCTATGAATGGCACATCAAGAAGTGTTACCAAAGAGATCTTCAAAGAGCTCAGCTTCACATCACTGAAAACACAGTGCTGTCAGAACAGAAGATGGGAACATTTGTTCAGTTCTGTCCAGCAGGAGATGCACCCTCAACATCCCTCATAGACCCACTCAGCTGGGACAATCCATGAAGGAGCAAAGAACATGGGATACAAGAAAGGAGTGGGCATTTAAGTTGGGCTCCTTTTGCTATGGGAAATCAGCAGAGAAAGACAAGTTCCTCCGCAGGGGAAGCCAAGTACCAAAATGTCCAAAGCAGGGCTGTGTGGATGCCCCACCTCTGTGATCGAGTGCATCACGCAGCTGTACTGCGAAGCCTTCCCTCCAGAATCACAGAATGGAAAGGGTTGGAAGGGACCTCAAGGATCATGAATCTCCAACCTCTATTTTAAGTCAGCAGGAGGAGAATAAAATCCTGATCTCAACATCATATAACTGAATGTAAGAAGGTGGTATGATGCTCTCAAAATACTTGATGAACAGATGCAGAAGTTTAAGCATATTGTTGGGCTCAAAGGAAAAGGCTGTTATTAAAGGTGTTAAAAGAAAAGAAGTAAATGCAAAAAATAAGCCAGGCAGACTGCTCGTGCAAGTCTTTTCCTTCTCACAGTTAATCCTTTTCTAATTCTTTTCCTTGTCATTCAAGAGAGCTGTCAAGTGCATGGCTCCAAGCCTTCTACAGCCTATGAAACCTTCCTTGAATCTACAAAATAACATGTATTTCCTGACTTGCTCTATCCTTTTCTGCTTGGCAAATAGAGTTTCTACCACACGCTCCTGTTCCTGAACGTACAGCTTTATTGAACAGGTTTTGGTTTTGATAACTGTTACAGAATGAGGCCTAGATCTGCACTTCCCAGAGAAGCAAAGGCTATAGCTGATGCTTACATTTTTAAATAAGTATATGAAAACAAAAACAAAAAAATACCTTCCCCTTCTTTTCTGCTCAGGTTCTTGTGTTTGTCTCTATAATGCCATGAACTTGTGGCATTATTTGTCCCCTCCACAGCCAGGAAGGGGTGTGCAGGTTCATTCATTCAACTGCTGCTGAATTTCCAGTACTTGCTCCCCTCAATTTCCCTGAACTCCTTTTAGGATGGGTGCTGGAGGATCAGGGTACCCTACCCTGCTCCTGATGAATTGTGTCAGAGGATGATCTACCAGGGGAGGGACGGCTCTGTAGCAGATAAGGCTGTGTGCAGCCACGGATGGGCAGCTGGACGTGGTCTGGCAGCAAAACACACCCCTGGGTCAGGAGGACAGAAGGTTCAACTCATGTCCACGGATGAAGAAACTAGAAGAATATCAAGGAGAAATAATGAAGTGACCTCTGTATATGCTGTATTGAGTTCTGATGTGCCCAGAACAGGAATGTGAAAAAACAAATCAGAAAATTCAAGGAAAGCAAAGCACACAACGTAATGAAATATTTGAAAGCTTACCTTAAGCTTAAGTGAGCTTAAGTGAGAAATTAAAGAATGATCTTACTAGAAGCTGGTCTTTAATCATAGCTTACAAATAACATTCTTCTGTGTAATGTGCAGTGAAAAGTGGATCCTGTGACTGCAAGTTGAAACTAGAATATTTGTACTGAAAATAAGGCATGCATTTCTAACATTAACTATAGGCACTAGAGAAAATTATCAGCTGCTTTGTGGTTTTTCTTTCTATTTATATCTTATGAAAAAAGATTAGATCTCCTTCCTTCTTCCTCCTTCTACCTCCTACCCCCAAAAAGCCATCAAGAAATCCCAAATACTCCATCTAAACAGTAATAAAAAAACTTGGTTGGAATTTTTAGCAAGACCTTGTGTTGTAGGCAGATGATAGATGCTTTCATACCTAGGTCAGGCCAAGTCAAAAGAACAGTGGCTTCCAAGTCTACATCAGTGACCAAGGTCTACCTGTAAATCTCTGAGCATATGTCCAGTGGGGAAAGCTACAAAAAAATCAATCAAATTGAATACAATTTCTATTTATGAGAAGGTCTAAGAAACTCTCAACTTTCTGCATCAGAACTGCTGTTGTTGATATGTGGAAAGTGTTCTCCCTTTGTGCTTTATCAAGCTTTCGTCAGAAAGTCAGGGGAAAAATGGAAGACTAGGAATGGGAATTACAGTAACTAAGTGCTTGAAGAGGCACTGATAATTCTCTGCTACTTCAGAGAACCAGTGAGAAACCAGTAGTACCTTGTTCACAGCCAACAGCAGTATATTTTCAAAGTTAGTACTGGGTGTTGGCTAATGGCCAGGTGTAGTTATAACTTCACTAAAAATTAAATAGTAACTACCATATTCCTGCACTGCAGTGTGACAAAAATCAAGGAGCTCGACAATTACTCCCCCGTCTGTACTTAGAACACAGACCAACATTTCCAGCATACTAAAGCTGTCAGCTGGCTCGAGGATCACCAGCCAGGAATCCACGGCAAATCCACATTCCTCCATAGATCTAACTTCCTATGGTGAACATGTGAGTTATTGTGGCTGGAAATTAAAGGACCCAAATACTACCCTCTAGGCTTCTTATAATGAGGTATGGGTGGCTTCCACAAAAGAAGACCATCAAATGAAATGTGCCGGTGCTCTTCCTGAAATCAGCAGAAGACATTACATTGCAACCAAACCTCTCCCTAGAGCACTGCTAGTGAGCTGTCAGAATGTGTGCTCAGCTGAGCACAGCTAAAAGTAGATCAAAGAGGGTATTCTCAAGGAGCTGAAAATGCTGAAGGATTCCCAGTGAGGAATATGGAAGAAAATGAACTCACCTGATGTTTCATACAGTTATAAGTCAGAAACTGCTACCATAAAGACAGGTTTCCCTTTCATTAGAAGATCTGGGAACATAGCTTTAGCTCTGACACTATTAAAGGTAATTTCTTGGTGTTTTAATGCCAGGCTAGGTAGAGAGCATTTCCCTATTAACTGTTTTTTTTTTTTTTCCCCCTTTCTCCCTTTACTACCTCTTCTCTCCTCTCTGCACTAAGTGTCTGTTCCTCTGTCTCCAAGCTCCTCCTGCTGTTCTGCAGTAGATCAGTTCCCATCTAGCCATGACCATGCTCTCTAAGATTTGTGGTGTAGAAGCAGATACTCCGGGCACATGGGGATGTTTCTCCAGGACACTGAGGGTTCCAGCTGCAGAGTGCTGTGGAGCAGCAGTGCTGCGTTTAGATGCTGGTTCTCACTGTGTCGCAGGAGGATCCCACCATAAGTACCACATAAAACATGTCAAGACAGAGGGCAGTAATGAGCTGGTATTAATTTCATGTTGGCATTGCACAGCACCATATATCACATAGCACACTGAGAACAGAACAGCTCTTTATGACCCTTTGCTAGAGCAAGCCCCAACCATACATAAAACATGGGATATTTAACAATTCCAAGAGCTTAGATATAGCTATGAGAGTTTCTCAAACAGCTATGAAAGACTAATGACACCAGTGCCTTTAAGTCAGTCATACCTTCTGGCTGCTGGTAAGTATCCTCTTTCATCAGATGAGGTGTGTGCTTCCATTTGGATTCCCTTCACAGAGGAATGGCCCTGGGGCCAAGTACTTCAAAACATAGCTCCAATTAGCTGAAAATTAATCAGGAGGTACTGTGAAATTGGCTTTCTGCTGGAAACAGAGGTAGGAAAAGGAGAAGAACTCATTTCAGGACCAAGAAAACCCTGGAGGTCATGAGGACCTCCTTATCTTGAAACTGGGATGGCAAGTCACAAAAGCTGGTATGTGACCAGCCTCCTCCATCAGGAGTCACACACTGTGTGGCCCCTCAATGTCACACAGCCACAACGCCTCTGTGTTACTGATTGCTGTCAGCTTGTTTTCTCTGCATTGAGCTGGCGAAGCCACAGACACTGGGGAGACTTCACCTCCCAGTACCAAAAAACCCACAGTTATCTCAAGACATTTGTGGCAGACAATGAATTTCCCTCCTTTGCCCCTTCAAAGATTTTATTTATTCCCTATTAGGACACTCACATATTGGAGAAAGACAGCAGATTCCAACAGTTGCTTTAAGAGTGCAGAGTTCGAAGTGGAGGAAGCAGTTTCAGGTTCCACCATCTGCTGTTTCCCACACCCAGGTCTCCTGAGTAGGCTGCAGTACACACAGGATCAGACTGCAATCTGCTCCCTGCATTGGTACCCAACTTGCTTCTGAATTTCTGTGCTGCAGAATTCCAAGCCTCTGGTGGGGAACTGGCATCATCCCCTCAAAGGTCAAAAGAAAAAAGAAATCCCTCAGGAACAAGGGAAAATGTCTTTGGAAAGCAATTAGTAGAAATCATGTGAGGTGCTAATTTAAAGTGAGACTGCCATGAAATATTCTTCAGATCCAGAGAGAAGCTCCCATGCTGAACAGGAAGGGATAGCTGAGCACAGTAATGGAAAAGAAGACGAACATTAATAACTTCCATCATCCTCTTATCCCTTACTGAAACTTGAAGGGTTAGAAGGAGAATTCAGAGTATTCCAGAGCCTGTAAGACTATGCCCTGGATTCATGCCCAAGTACAAGATATTTGGATTGGATGTAAAGAAAATGTGGTGAGACGCTGGCATAGGTTGCCCAGAGAGGTTGTGGATACCTCATCCTTGGAGACACTCAAGGTTGGACTGGACAGTGCTGTGAGCACCTGATGGAGCTGTAGGTGTCCCTGTTCATTGTAGGTGACTTGGACTAGATGGCCTTTAAAGGTCACTTGCAACTCAAATGACTCTATCATACTTGCATTCAGGGACTTAAGGGGATTTGAATGCTTATACCAAGACGGCTGAGCAGACATTTCTCAAGTCCATCAGATAGTTGTGCTCCATCTTGGCTGCAGTTTTTCCAAAAAGCTCAGCTCAAAAGAGTAAGCAAAAGAGAAAGGTAATCTACCTGCTGCTCCCTCTGCCTTACAGTGAAATAATTAACTCTGCCTGGGACAGCCCAAGCTTGCTGAGGGGCTGCCAAGACCTGCGACTGGCCAACACTTCCTGTGTTGCTTCCATAGCTGCAGTGTGGCAGTAGGACAGAGTGTCAGTTTGAAGTTGCAGAAGCAGTAAGAGAAATGACAGCTTTCAAAGGAAAAAAAGAAAAAAGGAAATACAATTGCTCTTTTTTTTTTTTGCCATATTAGTACCAGTGAGGAACAACTTTACTGCGATCTGTGCCAAAACAGAGCAGAGTGCAGAACCATCTCTGCAAAACTTGCTCCTTCTAACCATCACGTTCCCTTCCCTTTGCCAGTCACAGAGGAAAGTCTTGATTTTCCATTATACAGTCAGTGATATCTGTGCAAAACAGTTATGAAACCTCCCCAGCCTGGTCTGGTGGGCTTTCATGCTTTGCTGGTCAAAGTCAAAAATACCTCACTGGAGAATAGGACAACAGAGAAAGTAACTCCGTTTTGGGAAGCAAGAAGGAGCAAGAACAAAGCAAGCAGAACTCTGTTGTCATAAGCCAGCTCACATATGTGTAAATCAGCAGAATCCATTGCCTTCTGTACATCCCTGCCTGGCTCTGCACCCACGGCCTTGACCCATGGCTTGGCAGGCTCCTTCACAAGACTGCTGCTGTCCTTGGTGTGAGGTGCACAGAGCCCTATTTCACAATTTCACATTGATAAAGCCTATCCTTATTTATCACAGCCTTTGAAAGTCCGCACCACTTTGGTTAGGGCCTGCAAAGAAAAGCATGCATGCTGCCAGAGCAGTTTCTGAACCAAATGATTCATTCGGAAGCAAATTTACCATTCCAAAACATGGAATTGTGATGAACTGAGAAACCTGACTGACTGCTGTTATGGCATTCATTATTGGTGCTGTGGTTTGGTGATGCCTCCCTGTTCATCATGGGCTGCTCCATTTCTTTTGTAAAGGACTTTGCCTGGGAAAGATAATTAGAGGTTCATTAGGCAGAAAGTTCACATGCACTCAAGAACAGATAGCATTGAGGCTAAAGGTTATCCTACAGTTAATTTGCAGAAGTAGGCAATCTGTCTGATCCTAGCTGGGGGGCAGACACGCAAAATGGCAAATTGTTTTCTTTTCCATTTCTAACATTTTGAAACATTCAATTTTGATTTGAAATCTAGTTTATCACTTATTCACTTTAAAATAAGATTTCAAACTTAACTTGCTTTGAAAAGGTTGAAATGAAGCGTTCTGAAAATATGACATTCTTGGGGAGAGGAAACAGAGAAGTTTGATGTGGAACATGACAAACAAACAAAAACAACAAAACAATTCATCTTCTGCAAAATGGGATTTTCTACTGAAAATCTCCCAGCCTGTCTTCAAGGCTGGTTGTGCTCCAGAGATTCATAGCCCCTTGTCCAAGGGAGTCACTTTGTGAATCCAGCAGGGAGCTGGAGCATCCTGGCACCTTGAACCTGCTCTAAAAGATTTTGGTACATGTATGCTGCTGTTAAACAAACAAAACCAACCCAACCCAAACAAACCCAATCCAACTCAAACCAAACTAACTAAAACCAAAACAAACAACAGCAAACACACAAAAGAACCCAAACACAACAACTTTTACCAGCTCATTAGAGCAGGAAGCTCCACTTTCTGGGGTCATCAAAGGGAGATGGTCAAAGGGAGAAATTTTCCAACAAATTCACTAAGCCATTGCTGAGCATTCATGGTTGCCTACAGAGACAGAGCAACAAAAATGCACAGTTTCACCCTTTGGTCCCTTAAACAGTTCTGCGTGAAGCTTTAACAGCATATGTTTCCTGAAATACTAAATAAAGCAGATCCAAGGCCTAAAAAATCTTGTAGTCAAAAAGGAAGACTGAGCTCTGGAAGGGTGAGAGTGTGGAAATTGAGGGCCAGAAGCTGTCTGGGGCAGAGGGGTGATGTGGGATGTGTCCCAGAGCGGGGCTGGAGCTGTCACATCCCACCTGGCTGCCCTGGAGGATGGAGACAGCGCCCAGGAGGCTGCTCCAACCCATGAGCTCCCTGGGGCTGTATCATGGCCAGGTGGGGCCTTCCTCACATACCACAGGCAGGGCATCAGTGCCAAGGAGCAGGAAAGGCTTCTTTTTGTCTTGCTCCCTACTTTCACGAGGCCTTAGGGTGATGACGATAATATCTGATGGCAGTTACGGTTGTAGTCACACAGCAGTTGTCTTGGAAGGTGTCTCAGCAGCACAAATGAGAATCAGTATCATTTTCCAAAGCACAAATCTTTCAATTTTAAAGACTGCTCTCAATGAGCAAGTGGAAATATCCAGCCAAAAACTGGCTTCCAGCCGAAAAGGGCGATAATAACTATCAAGGTGGCAGGTATTTCTCAACCCAAACCGCACCTCCACTCTCATTTAATCCACCTTCTGAGGCAGGAGTGGGACAATGGAGCAGGTGGAAGAGCAGGGCTGGGACCGCCCTGTGCTGAGCCTCCAGGGAGCAGAGCCACGGCCGTGGTGCAGATGGCAGCGCCATTTTCAGAGCTATAAACAGGCTCATTGTCATAGCTCTTTGAATGGTACTGCCATATGTACCGGAAAAACAGCATCTATGCTTGGGAGGGCTTGGGGCCAGCTGGATTTTCTCCCCATTTGGATGAAGCTGATTCCTGAAGTATGAATGAAAGCTGCGCACTGCCTGGGAGTAATTCCCTCTTGAAGCTTGTTTTTGAGTCTCCGAAGATCATCATGTACTGCTCTGTCTCCTAGCAGCAAAACTCATGTGTCCTGCGTGTGGAAGGGCTGCTGATGCATCTAAACCACCCTGCTCAGTTCAAGAAGCAGTGCTGAACATTCATGGAAATTTGGGTAGAAGATCAGTCAGGCTCTGTGTGCTTTTCTTCAGCGTGTGCTGCAATGAGTGTTTGACTGTGTCTATCTGGGGCAGGAAGACAATACTCATCACCCCGTTGCAGTTCCCACTGTGCACTTCCAGTTGTGTTGCTGAGGGAGCAGCCAGTGCAGCACAGGAAGATGATCATGGCAGAAAGCTGCACAGATGGAAACCATGCTGTGGGAGTCAGACCCTGACCCCAGAGCTGGGACGCAGCAGGGCAGCTCTCAGGGAGACACTTCTGGAACAAGAGCAGCTCGTGAGTTTGTCTGGGTGTTGGCCAGGACTTCAGCTGATGGAAGCCAGATATCTTCATTAAATATTTACTTGATTTCTGCTTCAGAAGAACCTACAGAGCCATGCAGTGCGTTTCTGATTCTGTGCAGTATCAGCAATAGATTATGATGGCTGACGAGTCCAGGCACTTGTGATAAACTCACAGCTTAATTAGCCATCCATTTAGAGACATATTCTAGGAACTAATTAATTCTTTCAGTTTCTGGATTAAACCATTGCATAAAGCATCCCTTCAAACAGAGAACATTATACGTTACGCTACTGTAATTAAATAAAGAGTTAACTGAGCTTGAGAGATGCCCACAACACTTAATGAGGATTAATTAAGCAACATGATTTACAGCTGGAGAAGATGAAACTGAGCATTTCCAAGCTGGCAAGGCAAAGCAGCTGTGGCTGCTGAATTCATGGAGGCACACATGGGGAATGTGCCTCAGCAGGAGCTCTGCTATAGCAATCTCACTGACCAAGTTTGTCTATCATAGATTCATTAAGTTTGGAAAAAAACAGTAAGATTACCAGGTCCAACAGTCAATCCATCACCACCATACCACTAAGCCATGTCCCTCAGTGCCACATCCACCCTTTGCTGAAAACTTCCCATGGCAGTGACTCATTTAGTAAGGTTGCATTCAGCCCTTGCAGTGCACCCAACTGTTTGGCTGAACACATACCTCACTATTTTCCTGCTAGGAGGTAAGACCTTAGCAGCAGGAGGCTTGAAGGGCAGATAAAGCACAGCCAAAATTCATACAGGTTTTCCTCTAGTAGCCTTCTCTGAGACAGCCACTAAATTAGCCTGTTATTAATTTCTCGGATCTTTTCATCTGATGGCAACACAGTTTATCTGTGTAACAGCATCACTACACTCCAGGCACACCAACTATAGGAAATGGTTGGCTGGTATTGGTCTTCTTTGGCCTGGTGAGTACAAATAGTTCAAGTGATCAGTGTCATCAGTTCTCACCTCAAGAGATAAATCCTATGTTGGCTCTCCCGTAAACCAAAAGAAAGAAGCTCGGTTAATATAGGCTAGATTAAGAAAAGAAAAATCAAGTGAGAGATTTTTTTTTTTTATTTAAAGAACCATGGGATCCTTGTCCTGAAACGCCATTTGGCCTATGATATCATCTGTGCCTCAGCCATGATGCAGCCCATGTGCTCAGTGCATGCCCATGCCCCAGCTAAAATCTGCAGCTATTTCTTGGGCATCCCTATATTTTTTTCTCATATTTTCATTCTGCAGTCCTAATGCCTATACAATAGATTACCTGAATAGATGGACTCTCTCCGTATTTTGTTTCCCAGGCACGGCAGTCTCATTTTTTGAGAACAGCTGCTTCCTTCATCCATACATCCTCCTGAGTCAGGTGGCTCATGTCCCTCTGTGCCAGTGTTGTGGTTTTGTGGCTGTGAACACACAGAAATCCTGATAAATTTGGGAATTCCCACAGAAATTGAGCAGCCATATATTACCAAGTTTTGTAGCCTTCAGACTGCTGTTAATCACTGTGAGATTTTTTTCACTCACTCCAAAGCTGTAAAGCTCAGCGAGAAAACAACTCTGCATCAATATAGACAGCTGAAATAACTTCAGTGTTGGTAACTAAACTGCTTTTCTGGATGTATACCAGATGCCAGCAGTCCATCTGGAGCCAACAAAAATCTTAAGTTTCCCTGCTGTGAATGGCTGAGGGATTGACTCTGTCCTCCCCAGATAACTCTGGTCTCAGCCATTGGTTTTAAGACAGCTCGGTTCTGGATAGAAGACAGCACCGCAATTTAGAGACCCAGAAGTAAATAATTGGGTTCTCTCACTTATGAACAACGTGCGATGAGAAGCACAAGCAAAGGGCTTAGTGTGTAAAATCCAGCTCCAGTGAAATCAGTCTTTGCTCTAGAATAAATAATTCACTTTTAAAAACAATTAGTGGTGTCAGACCATTCTAAGAAGCAGCAGAAATGCAAGCTAAAGATTTAGGATGAGTGCTAATAAAATTATAAAGAAAAATGTCTGCAAAATACAGCGCATCTCTTATTATTTCTATTATACAGGCTACGTCACGTTCACATTTTTATAGAAACTGAGATGAGTTTACATAAAAAGGGAAAATCCTGTGTATTGTACCAGTATGTAATGCAGGTGAGTGATATTTTGCTAGATAATTGGGCAAATTAAACCTTGGATTAGCCTCAGGGTGACGCAGAGAACCATATGTACAAAACTGGGCTGATTTCTTAAGAGGATGAACAGGCACTTGCTGCAGTTGAACCAAAGTCAGTTACACTGGAAGCCTGCTGGCTAAGATGCAATTTTCTGTTCCATTTGCTACGTATATCATTGCTTCATTTTTCCTCAAGAATGGGAACAAACATAAATCTGAGCAACGTTTATTTTTCTAAGGCAAAGGCTAAGGCAGGGATTTATAGAACACATTACATCCTCTGAAGCGGAAAATACAGAGGCCCAGAAGCAAACAAGGAAGAGGATATCACAACCTTCAGAAGTTGGAACTTGTTTGTTTACTTTTGCACTGTAAATTGGAAGGTGCTCTATAAGGCCATGGATGGGCAGGGGGTGATGGCTTGGTGAGCCCTTGGGCAGCAGCAGACCAACAGGCTACAGAGGGCAGAGCTCGGGCAGCTCAGCATTACCTTCAGTGAAACATGGCCAGAACACGGGCAGAACCCACCCCCTAACACAGACCTGTCCAATATAAGGTCTTCGGTTCGTGCTGAAGGACCTAAAACTGCACAAACTGAGGAAAAGCACACATGGGGTTTTGCTGATATAATGTCTGGTTTGGCTTTACACTGTAAGTATTCTTTGTTTAAATAAGAAACTGGAATTTCTTGTGCTGGAGAAACTCCAAAGAAATCTCTTAAGTAGACTATGAGCAATTCTCATGTAGATAGAAGGGTAATTGTAGGTAGACCAAAGGGATGCTTTGCATCTGACCTTGGTGGGTTGCCCACTGTTCTTTCCTGGCTGCTGTGTTTGGGCTTTTACATGCTTCTTTCTAGACTACTTCTGCTACAGAGAGTGCTTGTATCAGCATTAAGAAGTAACCAGGCTTTGACTTTAGACTTCTCTGTCCTACCTGAAGTAAATCAGTTCATTCTAATCTGTCCGATATTTAAAGTATGTAATGAATATTGCCACAACACAACTGACAAATGTATTTATTATCTGTCTTGACAGACAGCATTCACGTTTAGGTACCACATTCTGTTGTGGTGGTTCTGTCATTTGCAAATATAATTATGACAAGTGAATCTCATGCCAATGAAAATGTGTGTGCTACAGACCCAGCAAACAACATGCTCCTGAGGGACTCTTGACCTAGTGGTCCAGAGACTGAATATTCATAATGTATTTCTGGGTTATTTTCTGCCAGCATTTCACTTTATGCCAAACAGAATAAATGACTAGTTTCACCTGAAGACTAATTTCTCCTTCTTGTATTTCTGCAATAAAGCTGCAAACTCAATCATGTCAGCAGGGGAAGGATTATGACTTTCCCAGTGATTCCTGTGTGTGTCTCTCCCAGCTGGTCACCAGGTACTTTGTGCTGGTTACATCCCCCCATGACCATGATCAATATATTGATCAATACAGCTCTGAATTTTATATTACAGTCCACAAGGAATTTGTGTAAAAAAGGATTTCAAAAGGGATTGCCCAGAGTTCTTTTGTTTATGAAATCCACCAGAAAATAAATCTCTGTAACTCTGAATGTACTTCCCAGATTCCTGGATTCCCCTAATCCTCTCCAAAACGTCTGAAATTGTTTGCAGTGATGTTCTTTCCTCCTGGCTTGGAGGACACCTGGAGATGGGCTCTTGAATATGGTGCATTCAAATGTTCATACTGAGCACAGCATTTTTCCTTTTGCACATGTCCAGAAAATATGCCTTTCTGCTCCCTATGATGCTAGGATGAAACCTTTCCCTTAGGCCCTTCTTGCGCACAGAAGTTCAGAAGGGCTGTGAGCTTGGAGGTGACAGTTGTACAACATCCTCACTAGCAGATGTCCAGGAACAATCCTGTTGAGATTACAAAGGATGAAGCCAGATAACAGACTATTATCACAGGATGTTTGGGGATGCAGCTAAAAGAAAGTGGAGGCTTAGCAACCTCTGAATCATACTGAAATGAAGAAGCTATCAAAGGTGCCTCCTGTGCTCAGCATGCTCCTGAAGACAATCTAACCTAGCTGTGAGATAGCTCTTGGCAAGGGAGGTGGATGAGCAAACACAGCATCACGCTTCCTGAGGAACAATAGGAGTGGCAGAACAGCCACTGAGCAGAGCGTGCTGCTGCCTTGTTTGGGTATTGCTTTTAGCCAAGCTAACAAGGAGTAGCGCCTTTCTATGGATGCAGTGCAAGGAATTAAAGCCTGCATGTGGGGGGAGTGCAAGAGGGGCAGAAGAGGGATGGGGAGCACAGGGCTCTGCGCTGTCCTTACTGCACTGTAACAACCAGAAAGATCAACGTGGTGGAAGGACAATACATGAGGTGTAATAACAAAGGGACTAGCAAGAATGGAAAGGTGTTACAAAGGGAAAGGAAAAGCGCTCACCCATCTCTGAAGATCCAGGCTCACAGAGAAAACTCCACAAAAGGGGGACTCCAACCAAAAACCCTTCCCAGTGGGGGTCAGCCCTTAAATGAGGTCTAAGAGAGGTGCAGCCAGGCTGCAGCCATTCTGGTCACACAGCTGAATTGCTTTCACCTGTGCTCCCAGGGCTGACAGGTCCTTTCCCCAGGTGCTCAATCAGTGGTTCAGTCTGTGACTCAGCAGTTCCCATACACACACTGAGGGAAAGCTGAGGTGTGCTTTCATCAGATATAGGCTGTATGGAGGAAAATATGGAGATTTTACTCAAATTAAGCACCCACTCCCAATGTCACCATCTGTGAGATGGCATTTCATCCTAATAACACGCTTAAAAAACAAACTAGTTATGAGCTCAGCCTAAAAATTTGCAATGTTAATATTTTTTATGATATGATGTGTAAAATTTTACAAATTCACATCCAGAGATCCGTAACAGAGAAGCAGCCTAAAGTCAGGAATGTGCTGGTTAATGCATATCGTAGAAACAGAAATACTGAAAAAAAATCCTTTCAGGTCTTACCATCGGGTGCCTTGAGCAAGGGCTGGATTGCAAGCACCCCTTCTGGGATAGCCAGAGATCACTGGGATGCACAGCACAGACAGAACGTGGGTGCACGTGGGAAGCAGCCCCACGGAGCACAGGGAAGGCAGCGGGGGCCCTGGGAGCCGAGCTGGGTGGAGGAGTGGGAGGGAGCACGCGTGAGCCCCAGGTGCTGTGCGATGGTTTGTTCTTCAGGAACTTCCACTCCTGACTGACATTAGCTGCGTGCATATGCTAGAGTTTTGTTATAAAACATATAATTGTTTAGGAAAAGTCTCGTTCTGGCACACACAGAGTTCTGCGTGCACAAAGCAGACACGTGAAATGATTACGGACTTTTTTTAGGAGAGGATTTCAACAAACTTCTGTTGTCCCTTTCTGTTGGATGTTTCTCATTTCCATTGGGTATGGGATAGCTGGGGCTGTGCAGCATGGAGGTTAGAAGGCTCTGGGGAGAACTGAGAGCTGCCCTTTAGACGGGTTGTAAGAGAGCAGAGTCTTAGCAGCATCTGTTGTGACAGTACAAGGGGAAATAGTTTCAAATTAAAAGAGGAGAGGTTTAGACTATACTATATACTATAGACTATAGTATATATACTGGATATAAGGCAGAATCTTTTTACAGTAAGGGTGGTGAGGCTCTGGCACAGGTTGCCCAGAGAGATGATGGGTGTCCTTGGAGAACTGCAAGGTCAGGCTGGATGCACTCAGCACTGATGGAGCTGTGGGCGTCCCTGTTCACTGCAGGGCAGTTGGACCAGATGGTCTTTAGTGATCCCTTCCCACTTAAACAATTCTGCAAAAAAAAAACCAATTTCCCCGATAGCTGCAGTTCTGATACCACGGCACGTGCTAGGAGCCTGATGACTCTTGCTAAAAGGTGTCCATCTCTCTCCATCAGCCATAAGAAAGGCCTCAATTGCTTAAAGCTGGAAAAAATCCAGCTGCAGGCCAGTGCTGGGGCTCATGGCCGCTGGTCTGCAGTACTCTTGAAAATGGTGATGCTTCCATTGCACAAGGAAACAGCTCCAGTTTCTTCTGCCTCACTTTCAGTTTAGACAAATGGCTTGTTTCTCTTCAGCTGATGAAAAATCCAATTTTCACAGTTATGAGATCTCCATTTAAAAAATCGTTATAATCTATTTGAATTTTTTCTTAATAGATCCTTTCTTGTACTTCTGTAATTGAAACACCTTACTTAAAAACCAGAAAACTGTTGTGAGCTCTCCTATCTGTAGGCAGCTATAAGCTGCTCTTAATGTGATGTTACGTATATATTTTTAACATAAGTGAGCACTTCCAACTATTCTAATTATCACATTTGTGCCTCTCATGAATGTTGCATTAGTGATGGTGCAAAAATGAAGTGTAGGCCAAAATTGACAGGTGATTACAATATGTAATGTAGTGCCAAACTTAACATTAATGAAAGGAAAATACACAGTTAATGTGAGGAGGAAATTGCCCACCTTCTGCAGCATGGCATTGGGTGGCCTCTCTCATTTTCTTGCTTGTTTTCTCCAGGGCATTCTGTTAAAGTTGAGCTGAATGTCCTGCGATGGAAAATAGGGAAATTGATAAACATCATTCAGGTCATGTATCTGAAAGACAGAAACATGAGCGGGAGGTTCTTCCCCTCACACCTAGGGGAGGTGAAACACAGTCTGCAGATCTTCCTAGTGAGGGGAGCGTGAGGTGCAGGTGGGAAGTGGTGGGGAGCACAGTTCTGGCAGGATCAGAGCTGCTAACGGTATAATGAGGCTAATTATTTTGAAAGTGAGCTTTGTGGTTTGAAAGCTGCCGTGTTTGACAGCTCTGGAAGGCACAGGCATCTGCTTGTGCATGAAAGGGAAAAAGCAATTAGGCAGGAGCACAGGGGCACAGCAACAAGTTCAGCGTCTGCATGGGGAACAGAAACTTCCTTCTCAGCTTCTTTATTTCTTGGTTTCATAGAATCACTGAGGTTGGAAAAGACTTCTAATATCAATGGGTCCAACTGCCCACCAACCACCAATATTGCCAATAACCATGTCCCCAAGTACCACATCTCCACATTTCTGGAACACCCCAGGGACAGTGACTGCACCTCCCTGGGCAGCTGTGCCAGTGCATCACCATCCTTCCTGAGAAGAAATCTTTCCTAATAACAAACCTGAACCTCCCCTGGCACAACAGGAGGCCATTCCCTCTCATCCCATCTTGAAAAAAAAAAGGAACGACAAACCCAGGTGAAAAGAACCAGAGGAAAGGTGAAATCTAAAGAACCAGCATACAGGGGAAGTATTCTTGCCTCTTTCCATGGTGAAAGGAGGCTCAGAGAAGTTGCTTAGCTTGCCACAGGAATCTTTGGAAGCCACCTCTGAGCCTGGGGCTGTCCTGAGTAACTTCCTGTGAGCAATCGCTTCAAACAGGTCTCTGAAGTATGTGGTAGATCTCCATTCTTATAAGAAGCTGTTGGGTTAACATTAACATACCTGTTGTCATCCCCCTGGTTTTAACTTCTGATACCTATCAATACCGTAATGATCTTCCAAAGAAGGTATTATCATTCTGTACAAAAATGGGACTTTACGACATCATGCAAAAGGCTGTGGAGGATAGCTGGAGATAATGACATACAAAAATGTGCTCCTTCAGCCTTATTTTTTATTGAATTTGATTCTTTGCTTCTTTGCTGATCTATGTGGAATGCCTTGGCTGACTCAGGCCAGGCTCCCAATTAGTTGCCTTCATTAATCAATCTCTTTCCAATCTATTTCCTGTGCCAAGTGAAGGGTTGTGTTCAGCAATCTACCAGAGAGCCCAAATGCTTTTCCTCCATTCATGGAACAGCGGAGCAGAGGGGCAGTGTGCTGGGATTAGCTGTTGAAGTTGAAGTCACTTAAATGAGTTCCTATAAATTTTCATTGACCAAATTCATTAACAGAGCTTGGCAATAAAAAGAATAAGGAGGGAAGATGTAACGAACAGTTTCTGTTCCAAGGAAACAAACTGGTTGGGTCAAATTTAGTGAATGTTTTCAGCAGGAGAAAAAGGAAACAAGATCCTGAAGTGTTTTGACATTTTATTTCAAAATCATATTTCGGTTTACTATTTGCCTACACTTCAAAAAGAAGTTAAACATCCTCCTCAAAAAAAAATAAATGCTTCTACCGTAAACACAAAAGTAAATGAATGGGAGGGTATTTTGCTAGAAAATATTTTGAAACATTTCTATTGGCAACCCTGCCTGCAGCAGAGGGCTGGGAAGGGGTGATCCTTAAGTCCCTTCCACCCCAAGCCATCGTATGCGATTGTATGGTTCTCTGAACGTCAAGATGAAGTGCTGTCTGTGTGCCCATGGTTGTATGGCCAACACACGCTATGTGGGAATACCAGGACCCGTTGGACTGAGGTGCTCTGGGAACACATCATGGGAATGTGGGTGGTGGGAGCAGGTGGGAGCCCGGGCTGCTCCGTAGGAGTGAGAGGGGGTGGCTCAGCCGAGGAAAGCATCCGTCAGGAATGATGGAATAGAGGAAAGAGAAAGGTGAGGAACAAATGCATTGATTGACGCTTCCTTTGTTTTCTGTGGCTTGTCAGATAGAAAGCTTTTTTTTTTTTCCAGCTGTATATTTCTCTCACTCAAAGGCTTTGCTTAATTAGAGAACTGTCTGCTAATTTTAAACCTGAGGAGGCATGCAGAAACCTTACAAAATGTGCTTGAAGGCTGGATGATGTGGGCTGCAGACAGCTGTTCTTAAAACCTCTAACTGAAGTTTAGTAGAGAATGATGAGCGCTTAATTCCAGCTCGCGAGGTCTGAACAGCACTATTTGATTTAATGATAATTAAGATATTCAGCACAACTACTCAAGATGGAAAAAAATAAATGCATGTCAAGAGATAGAGATAAATTTGTATTTATGTTTGACTACAAAGGACTTTAAATAAACAGTGCTGTCAGCTCCATCTAAATAATTTAACAATCCTAATGTTTTCCTGAGATCTGGATTTTCACTATTCAGCTGCACTCTTTTGGTGGTATCCCCGTGGATTTTACCTGTATTTTCCTAAAGGACCGCATCACCATAAGGAGCAGCAGACAACCAATAGTTGTTCCTCCTCGTTTTTTAAAAATCAGGTAATGAGTAAGATTAGCACAGGTCAGCCATGCCTTTGGATTTGGCTTGGGCATCCTAAGAATTCAGGGCTACATTCTCTTTGGGGATAGATGGATACTGCTTGAGACAGCTGGGCTTCACCAGCCCCTGCCCAGGGTCGGAGCAGGGGAAACATGGTGCAGGTTAACCTCATGTTACCAGGCTCACTGCAGAGCGTGGGCTTCATTTTCCTCTCCTGGTCCTGGCTGTAAAGGGGCACACAGACAGCCACTGCGTTTGCTCACCCCCCTTTGGTGACGGGCTGTCCTCAGGGCTGCAGGACATCAGTCACAGCATCAGGATGACACAGAACAGGCTTAGGAAATGATGTACTGTAAGCCGTTAGGAAATCCTGCAAGTATCACGCTCATCTTAGGAGCAAGAAGAAATGAAAATCCCACAGAGAAACAACAGGAGCTATTCATCCTGGAAGCGTTAGATATATTGCTGGCTTTGCAGCACTGAATATGGAATCAATTTATGTTGTTCTGCAGTGTTGATACATAGCAATGAGAAGACAGAATGAGCTGTAATTTACTGCTCCCTCTCACCACGGGAATCGTGTTGAGGGGGTGTGGGAGTTGTTCTTATCTCGCTGTGTATTTTCTACTGATGGTCAAATGTGGAAGTTCAATTTAGAGGCTGGAAGCATGAGTCACTCAGCCCAGAGATGGCAAGTTTTATTTCATGAGGCCTACGAACCTGGTCATTGCGAGAGGACAACTCTCCACTGACCTTTTAAAAATTAAATATGCTGCTGTACTGAAATTGGATGCTTCATGAAAATACATTTCATTTGGATCACATATTCTTTTTTTCCAAGAGAAAATGGAAGTGAAACAATGCATTTTGTTCATATTTCATGCTGACATCTAGTGTATTTCAGGTTTAAGAAAAAAATAAGACTATTTTTTGCCTTTTTCAAAATGAAAAATGTCACAGATTAAAAAAGCAAATCCCAGAGACTGTTGGATTTTATGCTCACTCTTCCCAACTTTCTGATTATTCCCCAGGATCTCCCAGTTTTCCAAATTGCTGAAAGCATCTTTTCAGGGAGCAAATAGCACAGTCACCTTTGTTTATCCTCAGCTCCTGCAGCCCTGGATGGCACTCCAATGCCACAGACACATTCAGTGCTGCTGTTCTGAAACACGAGTTCAAGGTTTACTCCTCATCCACTGAGACACAGGACGGTCTGCACCATCTTCCTTAGGTATTTTTGGTGTAGGCATGGCAAATCATGATGCCAGCCATGAGCTGCACTGAACTGCATTGCCATCCTCTGCCATCAGTTGTTTACTGTGGGTTAGTGGCTGCCATAATGTGCAGAGTTAAAAGACTGTTATCTACCTGTTCCTGAAACAGGAATCAAGTAGGCAGATGCATCACTTTCTGGAAGAACTAATAAACACTCATCTTAAGCTGTTCTCTTTTACCCGTACGTTTTTAGTGCATTTATGAATTATATTGTTTGCGTTTATAATTACAGAGCTGAACAGATGGTGGAAGGCTTATTTCAGAATGATGTGTTCATTAAAATAACCTGCTCCAGTCTGCCAAGTGATTGTTAACTGTGATCCCAATTTCATGTTGAAAAGAGTTACTTACACTTTATAAGTTCACCTGAAAGAAATGGAGCTTTGAGAGACGGGCACCATATTGAGCATAAAGCTAGAGCAATGGTGCTGTGTGCTGTCAATGGCAAAGCATCAAAGGGATTTTCAGCTGTGACAAAGAAAAAAAAGGAGAATTTGGAAACCACATTTTTCAGGTCTAAGAAAAGATTCAATTCTTTGGAGGCTCTATTCCACTACAGTGGGGCTAATGCTCACTTCCACCTATGCCCAGACTGATCCAAATACATAAGGCTCAATAATAGTAGTTTCCACAATTAAAAGTGACTTGAGTCAAGACCTAAGTCTTCATAGCTTATGACAGTTTTCCATCTTCCATACCTGCCTAGTGATGTTTTGTCTCCCTCTGGTCCTAATGAGCACTCACTGAGTGCACCTGCAACTAACTAGAGGTTTCCTTATGGAGCTGGGAGTGCTTCTTTCTTCTTTGGAAATCCTTTTTTCCTAACCACACTGCCTTCCAAGGCACTCAGTGCATCCTCAGACATTTCTTTGCTCTTTATCCTACTTTGCAGTATTTCATTTCTGAGATTTCCTGCCCCTCCTTTTTTTTTCCCCCCACGTTGAGATTTCAGGATCTGGTCTGAATATGGATGAATGCAGGACACAACGTCAAGGTTTCTTGGAGGAGCATCTATTTTCCCAGGTCTGGTCCTACCCAAGTTCTAATTCCTGGCCCTCACTCCTCCTGGTGAACACATCCTACCTGGGTTACCTCCAGGCACTCCACTGCAACCAGGCGATTTGCTTCAGTGGAAGTCTGCTCAGAAACATTTACAGCTCTCCTACAGCTGAAAGCTTTGCCCTTCTGCGTCAGAGCAATTGGCAGCACTGGTACCCCCACAGCCACGGCACGTGGTCATCAGAATTTTGCAGGCAATGAATTAGTGGAGGCTAAGATAGAGAGGAGAGGGATCAAGGAATGGGAGAGCAGTGGGAAAGGTGGCTGTGCTCACTAAGAGCAACCAGAAACATTAATGTTTTCTCCTTGTTCAGAAAACATTTTCCTGAGATCTGACTGTGAAGGCTTCAGAGAAGCAGTTCCATTTGAAACCCTGGTTCTGGTGGGAACCAACACATAGGGCTGCTTGGCTGGAACAGCATGTGTCTGGGAGAATTTCTGGGGAGTGGGAAAAGCATTTCCTACAGCACTCTGATTTTAGCTTGCAACTTATTATTTCTGAACTATCCGTGTCTCTGTAATCACACATTTCTCTGATACCTCAACCTCCCTTAAACGACCACCCCGATCTGTTCGGCCTCCTAGCTGTAAATGAACTCCACTGTACATTTTTTACAGGGAATGGGTTGTCTTCAGAAGAAGCTAGGCAGCACTCAGCACAACAGATTCATGCTTTAATTTGGACCACAGCACTGCTGGCAGGAAGATGTGGCTGGATAAGGATTGTTTGTGATTTCTGTTTTGTTGAAATTTAATGCCTGCTTTAAATGGAAGTGTTCCATTTGGAATGCAAGCAACTGACACGCACACACGTGTTAAAAACACTAATGAAGGACATTTCCCAAAGAACAACAGCCTGCAATGCCTTTGCGTGAAAATTTTCCTCAGTCACTTTTACGAATTATTGCTTATTGCATTTGTTTAAAAGACAAACTCAGAGAAACCAGCACAAATTCAGAAGACCTTTCAGTGCCACAAAACGCACAGATCTATTTCACTTCTCAACAAAAAGCCAGTGAGTTCTTTCCAGTTGATAAGAAATTGACAGCTGAAGCTCTGCTTCCTGCCTTACGGAGGAGCTTAAAGACTTATTCTGCATTTACAATATACAGGTTACCAAAAAGATTTACAAATACAGGGAAACTTGGTGCTCATCAGCTTTCTCTAACCATCCCCAGAATCTGTGGCAATTGCGCCCCAGCCATCCCAGCAATGCAAACAGCTCACCTGAGTCCCCATCAAACAGCAGGAACCACCTTCTGCCAGCTTAGAAATGGAAGCAATTAATCATGTTAGCAGATGCACTGGGAGAGGATCACTAAGCAGAGAGTGGGGACAGCTGTGCACCTACAGTGCTCTGTGACAGAGCTGCTTCCCCCATTAATCTGCCTTAGGCCAGCTGAGCGCTTTGCCATGCTTGGGCAGTTGGGGCCGTTCATTTTTGCCATTTTTTCTGTGCTATTATTATGGCTTTTGAAGCAAAATTATTTCTCCTGGCCAAGGTTAAAGAGGCAGAGGCTGATGAGGCAAAATGAAGCCCAGTGTTCACGGGCAGGCAAAGGGCAGGAGGTGCAGTAGACCCTTAGCTCCTCAGTGAGTCAGCTCTAGCTGGGGAGGGCTGTGTTTGTCCCTTGTCATCAGTTCACTATTAATGAGCAGCACTACCCTTTTGGTTCTGCTACCTACCAGAGTTCTGTGCTCTGCAGTAGCCCGGAGGGCTCTGTGGGGATGGCAACTCCTTCATTACAGCTGGGGAAGCTAAAAAACAGCACCTTTGGCTGCACTTCCATAAGGAATTGTGCAAGTTGGTGCGAGGGCTGGATCTGCAGAGAGCACAGAGTGCGCTGCGTTCTGGCGGTGCGTCCTTCCCAGCTCTTGCTGTGCTCCCAGAACAACGCTGGAGCTTTGCGTTCTGGTCGTGGGCCTACGGGGGGTAAAACCACATAACTCCCCACTGCTGAGCTGAGAGCTGATCCAAGCAGTTAATTAAAGAGTCCATTGGACTGTCAGAAACATCAAGAGACACAGAAGCAATTATCTCCAAATTGGTCATCATCACAATTAAAGTACCATTTGGCAAGTATGAGAAACGCCTGCTGTGGAGTCCTTGTATGGCTAGCAGTGCCTTTCGATCCCTGGGGTCTGTGGCTGGGTGGCAGTGTTCAGATCCGAGCAAAGCTGGCAGGTGGCACAGTGGGACATGATAGTGATGCTGCTCCTTGCTCTGGGAGCAACCAGGTGCAGGGGCAGTGTGGGATGCTGCCTTTAATCAAGTCTGGTTGCTTTGCACACCAGTGTATATAAATCTTATCTAGGAACTCATTATAGGCAGAAAAGCTGAGCAACTAATTTGCTGCAGATAACTTATTTAATGCATTTAAATCTCTCTTTTTCCTTGCTCACAGATTATATCTTCATATCCATTACTCAGATCTAGCTGACAAATCTGGCAGCATTTAGCCCACACGCACAGGGTCCAGGCATTGCTTTCTGGTTGGGGAGACAGACCCTGCAGTGCACGGCTTCTGGGCAGGCTAAGACATGGGCTGTGTTCATATAGGTGAGACAGAAGTGATTCTCAGCTGCTGCTGTGCTTTCTCTTTGAAACTTGCTTCCCATCAATTCTGATGCCTGAAGAAATAATGGTGTTTTCAGAACGCAGATCAGTTGAGATGTGGTGGCACAAAGCAAGGCAAGGCTGTTACAAAGCTGCCCTTTATCTGACACTAACTGTGCCATATGGCAGGCAGCTTTAACTTTTATGTGATGGGAGAAACTACCATACGTGTAAACAAACTGCTCACACAAAATCCTGACAGCAGAGGACTCCTTTAGCAGTTTCCTGGAGATGTGGGTAAGTTTTTGGTACAGAATCACATGCTGCTACCAAATCATGCACAGCACAGCCTTCATACCCCACCTGTAAATGCTCTTTCCTGCTCTCCTACCGCTCCTCTTTCCCCACAGGGTAAACAGCTGGAAGTGCTGATCTAATGCCAGCAGCTTCAGGCAAACCCTGTGAGCCAACAGAAATGCTGGGACACCTCAATGACTCCTCTGTAGCTTAATCAGCTTTGTAACAAACGGCATCACCTGATAAATTGCCCAACTGTTTTCTGATTCCTGCAGAAGAAAAAATCACAGGTTTGGTTCTTTGGCTGTCCTCTGTGAAGTCAGCTTTCAGTGCCTGTCTGTTGTGCTTCTGAGCAAGCCGATATACCTGCCCTGTTCTCAGAGTGAGGGCTCTCCTGGCTCTTGTCCCGTCACTGTTCATAGCAGGGATTTTGCTGTCTCTGGGGTTTGCTGGACCACTCCACTCCATGTGCTGTGGCTCACTTGGTATGGGAGATCAAACTTGCATTAAGGCTTGTATGCGTCATGGTCATCTAATCAGAGTGTCTGTTCGGTGTCAGATGCAAACTGTCTTCTTGTTTCTTACATCAAGCCTCTATCTTGTTGGTAGAACAAACGTGGTCTGGGAAACTTGTATGGTTGTTATTCAAAGTGATGGAGTCCTGTGGGAAGATGTTTCAATGGATAGGTCTGCATGTACAATAACCTGTATTAAGTCAGTCAAGCCTAACAGTGTTGAAAAACAGCATCTAGTATGTTGTCAGAGGGAAAATTCCCCCAGCAATATTCACTAGGACAAATGTGGACAGGCAGTGGATTCTATATCATGGCTTTTATCTTGAGCCCAATAGCTGATCTACTGGAACAGGTGGATACATCATTTGGAGGATTCTCACCTCATCTACTTCAGACATCTCAGCAGCACTGTAAGCACTATGCTTTAGGAGCTTAAGTCCTGAGTATACTCAGTGGAATTAAATGTTAATTCAGTTAAATCAGTTAAATGATTCCAAGTCAATTGATACGAATATTTAGAAGATATGATTCTGCGTTCTCAGGAGCTCATTGTACATGGGCTTGTGCTTTTTATCTAGCACTAACGAAGCTTTGTTTCCCCACTCTCAGGTACGCTGTTTTACATAATGGGCATCATCAGGAACATCAGAAGCTTCCCATCCACAATGACCCAGAATCCCAAGAGTCCTGTTTCTAGCCACAGTTCCAGAAGATAAACAGCCCAGCTGGAGGAGGAGGTTCCTTTTAGGACACCCAAAGGATTCCCAGACAGCAGATGAATGAACACCCATTCATCTGCATTGTCGGGGGCTGCCTGCACTGACCCTGTATGAAGGCCCAGCCACACGCTGTGTGGATCCATGGAGCCAAGGAAGGTCCCTGAGTGCTGTATGGTGTGGCCATATGACTGCATTAGAGCCTGCCCTCGGTGTGAGCAGGTTTCTGTGAAGGAACACCACAGATGCAATCTGCCTAGAACAGGGACTCCTGTTACTCCTTTCCAGATGCCAACTCTGTACGAGCCATCACTCTGTCCTGTGCTATCCTGATCCTAAAGAGTTCTGAAGCCCTGGCATCATGTGAGATCAATTGCTTTATCCCACCGGTGACTGAATGCTGCCAGGAGAGAAACAGCACTGTTTTCTTTAGCCAAACAGGGGAAGTGTTTGCCTTTTGACTATTGTTATGGGGAAAGATCAGCACAAGCTGCTGATTTACCCTGCCTTGCAGAGCTTTTGTTGTAAATGCTTTTATCATGCTTCCTGGCCAGGTTCCTTGGAGCAGGATTCAGGAGGTGTGTATAGTACCTGGCAAGCTGGAGAGGCTACAGAGACATTCTCCAGCTAACAGCAGGTCCTGGACCACTGTTGCAGTCCACTGCTGAGCCCAGCCACACGCTGCTGCTCTAAGGCCTCACCCAGCATGCGGCCAGCACTGCCCTCATCTGAGCAAACTTTGGGCACTGCCAGCAAGCAGAAACGTTGGTCAAGGGACTGTCAGTCTGTAATACGTCACTAAGTGCCATCCTGAAAAATATACCATCTAAGAATCTTTTCTATCTCCGGTAGGAAGACAGACTCCTACTTTTCCATCTTTATTTTTTGTGTTTCCTTCTGTTCTCTTCCACTTGGGGCAAGAAGTTTCAAAACATTAAGATAACACTGTACACACAGCTGTTTGCCAAAACCTCGGTTCTAAGCTGCTTCCTGCATGTATGTGTTGCTGTGTTCCCTGTGAGCTGCTTTCACATGTGCACATAAATGGTAGGCAAACTGTGAACATCACAACTTGGGAAAAATGATTTTCCTGCAGTGGGAAATATGTAGGATCAGGACTACATGCCTACTTAGCTGAAGATCTAACCCAGAGATGTTACCCTGAACCTAGAAGATAAAATTGTACTTTGTTATATTGTGTAGTCATGTACAGACATTTTTAATGTAAAAAGTTATAGTGACATTATTTATTATTATTTTTTATCAGGAATGTGTGAGTTTTGTTCATTCAAAGCTTCGAGACCCAGGAGCTTAACATTATATATATTATTTAGTAATATTTCTGTTGCTATGTGACAGACATTTACTGTAAACAAACAAATCCTGCCTTGAACAAAATTGTTGCTCAGTAGGAAAAGAAAACTGTGCATGCTGAGAATATCGGACTTCTTCACCTTGGTGTCTGTGTTCTCTGAAATGCTTCTTCCACACCAAACAGTCAGTGATAGCTTCACTTCATCTTCCTTTAGGATCCAAAAGAACTGTGGGCAGAAACAGCTCTAATTAGAGGAAGCCAGACACATCCTAGTGTAGGAAATCCCCGGCACTTAGGAAGAGACCAACTACTGGTGCTTTGGTCACAGGTGCTGATGGGAAGAACACGAGCTGCTTGAAAAGAGATGGTAAGTGATGGTTTGTGCCAATTCCAGTTCATCATTAGGGACAGTCCTTCAGTGACCTGTTTTTAAAGGGATTTCCAAAAGAACTCAGTGTCAGTTCACCTCTACTGTTAACTCCAAGTCAACACTGGTGGGTGAAAAAGTAGGATCTCATTGAAAGTTTTGGAAGAAATGCATCCAAGAGAGCTTCAGGCCTATGATTTATACCTCTGTGGAACTGCTCACACAGGTTCTGTCTGGACTTGGGTACTCAAGACTGCAGAACAGGTTGCCTAGGATTAGCTCCAAATATCAATTTCTTAAATAAATGCTAGAGAAGAGTTCATCTGTCCTCATTAAAAGGCATCAAAATATGTTGAGTGATACGGAACCAGCTGCATGGGTGTTCTTTGTTTCTGGTTGTCCCTGAAGCATTGTTTTCTCCTATACTTTAATGTACTTTAGTAATATATTCTTAATTTAAAATGAACTTCTCAGCACTGAGTTTTTCTCACGAGCAGTGTTCAGAAAGCTTTGTCAATGGGCTCAGTAGCTCACTAACCAAAATGGTCAACCGAAAAAAAAAAAAAAGGATTCAATTCTTAACACTATTTAGTGTCACCTCTGCCTAATGGCTGGCTGGATTCAGCAAAGCTGTCAAGAATCACTTGGCAGCTTCTGCTTAATAAGTCAATAATCTCAGCAGTGCTTCTGCAAACACAGTAAATGGCATTGTTCATCATCAGTAACATCAGTATTTCTCTGGAAAAGGAGCTGTCTCAGGGAAAGAACCTGTTTTTGATTTCCTTCCTCTGCTCTTGTAGCCTCTGAGTTCATTTTCCCATTGACCATTTTGGTTAGTGGTTTCAGTGTCTCTGCCTGTGCTGAGTAACTTGTAATGTATTGGCTGTTTCGAAAAATAAAGATCTATGTACATTGCAAGAAAGTCTAGCTCACGCTCCTCTCTTGTATTTTTTCCACTCAAAGCTTAAGACGTTACCAGATAATGCCTTCAACTTTCCTTGCAATATACTGAAACTGCTAGAATGGGAAGGGAGAATCTGGCCACATTGCTTCAAAAATACTGATGAACCATTGGTTATAATACAAGCTCCTAATATTTATATCCCCTAATACACCATAATAATCCTCCAGCACCTCCTGCTCTGTTTCTTTGAGTCTCCCAGTGAATTTGACTGAAAAGGGACTTTCTTTCTTTCTTTCTCACTTATCCTTCACTTCCCTATCTCACAATTCACTCTAATATCCACATATTTTGTACATAAAGATAGTAGCACTCACCAACAAATTGTCCCACTACCACATTTATAGTCTAGGAACATTGTATATTCTTTCAAATGCCTCAGGAAGCCTCAGAAGCGTTAAGCACAGTGCCTACTGTAGCTGTTTTCTTGGACTACAACCGATGACACTTTTCCTTGCCAGAGACAAAGTGCTAGCAGAACAGCTAGCTAATAAGAAATCAGTTGGCTGGGCCTTTGCTAAATAGTCTTCAGGAGACTGTACTATCAACACAGCTGTATTGCCATATTTCTCTATTTTTCCAGGCTTCAGAGGAAGCATTTCTAGGATTTTGCATGGTGTTTGTTAGTAGCCCATTTACCCAGACCAGCAAACCCAAAACAGTTATTGCACTGGAAGAGGGAAGCAGAGAAGAGGTTGATCACCTTCTGAGGCAGACTGTAAACCTGGTCCAACACTATAAAGCCGTGGACCATCTGATTTTAAGAGGGCCCTACAGTGCAAGGATGCACAACGTGATTTAAGTCATCACTCCAGCTCAGCAGCATTCCATGCTGCCACTGCTCAGTTTGCTCGGATAGAAGCAAAGGCTGCTGCAAAGTGAAATTCTGAGGCACAATAAACATCACCAACGGGAGGCAGTGTTCAGCAGCTCCATGGAAGAGTGCAGAAGAGGCCATACACTTTAATTAGGTGATGATCAAGACTGTCTGGAGGGATGTGAAACAATACTGGGTGACACACCATAAATGTCAGTGCTAAAGGCAGCCAGCAGCTACATTGCATAGTGAGATGTACGGAGTTATGGCTGCAGCCCAAGCGTACCAGCAGGTCATGCTCATAAACGCTGTGCAGAGAGATGAATCCTTATGGGAAGATGTCCCTTCCAAATTTATCCTTCACAGTTCTTGCAACACTGAATTTATTTTTAGGTTTTAGAATTGGAGAGGGGAACAACTGGAAAAAAAAGGAGAGACAATCTTGTCAGAACAACCTGAAAAACATTTTCTAAATCCTCAAAACCATTTTCACGTAGTTAGAGATCTAGTATGTGACCTGATGCCTGCATAAGCACAGAAAGAAAGGAAAACATTTACCAGAGCAACTTAAAAATGAAGGCAATGATTTCCACTCGCACAGCACTACAGCACTTTGCCTTTGTGCACAGCTGAGACAAGGCTCCTGTGGAACACACTCTCGGTGCTGGAGCAGAGGGGTATCTGTACTGAGGAGTGGGAAGCCCTTACTCACTTCTCATCCACACAGTGCCTGGCTCCAAGCTGTGTTTTTCATATTCTGCTTGTTTGAATGTTGAAATCCCTGCAGACGTGAATATACAAATACATGCTTCAAGGAGATGGTGTATGCAGTGTGCACTAGCGGAGGACTTATGTGGATAAAACAAATCCAGCACACTAGAACTCTCCCAGTGCTCTCCTCTGTCACACATTGCAAGTCCAAGCAGCCAGCAGGGTACCTGCAGCCACTGTTTGTTTGCAGAGATACTGTCATATTGATAATCTTATTTTATTACTGGTTATTAGTACAATAATTATAACCAATAATACTAAAGACAACTTGCTTGCAGCCATAGGAGCCCACACCTTGGCCTAACGTGCTGTCCTGGTTTCAGCTGGGAGGGAGCTGATTTTTCCTTTGCAGTGTCTGGTATCATGCTATGTTTGGCTTTAGGAGAAAAACAACATAGATAACACACTGATGTTCTAGTTACTGCCAAGCAGGGCTTTGCAGACATTTCAGTTTCTCAGCTTCTTGTACTGTCATGCCAGTGAAGGCTATATATATATATATATATATATATATATATGTATGTATGTGTGTGTGTGTACGTGTATATATACTCACACAATAATATAACTGTTATTCTTTTCTCCTTCTTCTATTTCTGTCCCAGTTTTTATCTCAATCCATGAGTTCTCCCCCATCCCACTGGGCTCAAGGATCACTGTGATGCTGGTCTAGCTTGCAGAATGAGTGTGATCAAACCAAACTCACACAAGCAATGAAAACCATCATTAGGGTCAATTTAAACTTGAGCAGTATGAATCCCTGTCTCCAGCAAGTCTCTCTTTTTTTTCTCCAAACTTTGATTCTCTCTAAGTTCCTGTTATAGCAAATGACATTTCAGGGAGAATGTATGTCAGATATGCACATGGTAACCCCTGAAAACTTAAATATGAGTCAGCACTGAGAGTGCTGAATGCTACTCAACTTGCCTTTGACTTCAGCACACTTCAAACTAGCTTTTATTTTACTGTCCTCTCCTACTGCCCTCTACATGAGATCAAGAGCCCTGTGAGTAATCATCACTAGTGTAGCAGCTGTACTTAAACACTTTCGTGCAGCATCTCAAAATGCCTCTCAATTTAGATATTAACTAACAAACGATCTTCAACCTAAGGACAATATGACTGGAGAATGTGGCTTTCAGAATCCAATACACTCAAAAATGTCTCTGCTCAGCAAAGATGAAGAATCAAAAAAGTACTTAAGGTATGCACCAGTGTTGGTCTGAGTTAATAGAGAGGAACAGAACAAACCAACTGGGTCCAAATTTCATCTATTTTACTTCTAGCGTGGATGAGAAATACAGAGCAGTGCCAATAAAATGATGGTTCCTTGATCAGGCAGCCCACAGCCAGCAGACTGAGTCATCCTGAGTTTTCTTCACCCATCTTTGTAGATGCTAAAGCCAAAGAGATCATTTCCATTTCTTAACTGCCAACTGTAAATCCTTCAGTTGTTTAGGATCCCATCTTTTCCTTTGCATTAAGCTTTCCTCAGCCATCTCTGAGTATTAACATGCCAAAAGTCAATACGTCTGATGTTCTTTCTACTAATTTTAGCACGGAACAACCTGAGTTGGAAGGGACCCACAAGGATCACCAAGTCCAACTCCTGGCTCCGTGCAGCACCACCTAAAAGTCACACCACATACCTGACGGTCTTGTGTCTGACACAAGCACTTCTTGAACTCCATCAGCTTGGGGCTGTAAGCAGTGCCTTGGGGAGTTGGTGCTGTGGCTGACCACCCTTTATATGAAAGATTTTAGCTCCTTCAGTTTTTGGAGAGTTTAAATCTTGCAGAATCCAAAATCATCACACATTTACTCAGCATCTTACCAGGTGCAATCTTATTGTCGGAGATTTCTCACAGAATAAAAGAGATATAATTTCAGTAGGATTTACCCAATTAAAATGTTAATGGACCTACATTCCTTCACTTCCTGTTAAGCTGAACTGAAATTGCCCACACTGTTGGACTTCCTGTCAAATATATGCTTATTACTTAATGAATTTAGAAGATTTGGCAGAAAATCTTAAAATTATTTTGGCACACATTATTTGTTTTGACAACTTACAGCTTTTTTTTTTTTTTTTTTTTAATTGTCATCTTCTAAAGTCCTTGAAATCAATTAGAAAGAAAAAAAATACAAAGAAAAAAAAACCCCTCTCTACTGGATCACACCAGAATGGGCTGCAATGCAAGATGAAGCTCCTTACACAAGCTCTGCAGTGCCAAGGTCTGTACTCTTTTAGTGATGCTGTGAAGGAGGCTTCTCAGTCCTCTGGGACAAGAGAAAAAATGATTTGCTTGCTGACTAAGAAGCATACTTGATGACTTGCTTGAAGATTTCTTCAAAATCAAGATCTGGGAGGCCCCAAATGAGGACCTACAGCTGCCATGGGGTGCGTTTCAGCTGGGCAATGATTCAGATATCAGAACTAAATCTCTATTGCACAGTCTCAGTAATTAATCTCTTATCATACTCCTTGGCTGTTGAATCCCACCCACCAGAGCTCCTGCCACGATGAGTTTCTGAAAGCCCTATCATCAGCCATCTGCATATCGCTGATTTCTAAGCCCAGTCCCTCTCAGGGGCATCTCTCTATCTGTAAAAAACAGAAAACAAAGCAGAGTCAAAAGCATTATTTCAATAACAGCACTGTTATTAACTGGAAAAACAGCTATTAAGTCAGAGATTACTTTATGGATGACATAGATTAACACAAACAGGCATGAAGATCCAAACAGATTAACACAGGTATGTTTATTCCATGCCAGTTCCCATAATTGCTCTCCACTACTACATCCAACCCTTACTCACTTGCTACCACTCCCACGGCTTTCAACGAGCAGCCCAAGATCAGTATCAGCAATCACCTTCACGCAGAAATTCAAGCTGTGGACATCTGTGCTCCTCCTGCAGAAACCTAGAACAGCCTGGAGTTGTGTCACCCACCCCAGGAGCCTACACTGAGTTCTGCTTTGCCAGGGTTGGCTCCCTGTAGACAATCGTGAGCACAACCCATTTCCCATTTCAAGGACAGATTGTTCTCCCTTTGCTAGACCATGAATGCTTAAGCTGATAACCTCTACTTATGTGCTCCCATCCTTGCTACTACTGAGTCAGAAAGAGGAGTGCAGTGAAACCAGAAGCTAAATCCATGATTTTTGCGTAGAAAAAATCTTTGCATAGAAGTACCCTAGAGAAAGAAGAGCTTGAAAGAAAGATATGGAGATCAAACTAATATTGTTGAGTTTTATGGCAAAAAGTCACTATGCCCTCTCACTCTTGCCATCGGACTCTTGTGTTCAGCCACACATCTGGCAGCTTGTCCCCACAGCAAAGCTATGAGCAGCAGATTGACCCTGCCACTCCTCCTTTTGTGCCAGAGCTGCAATGTACAGCTCTTTGTATGTCCTTCACAGCACTATTTGTAAAGTTTAAGATATAAACTCTAGACCATGAAGAGAGATATTTGCTGAAGGAGTACAGTGACCTCTTCTGCGCCTTTCCTTTTGATTCATTTGTCCCATGGAAGCATGGGTATTTTAATGGTCCATTTTGTCACAATGCTGGATATTTTCTTGCAAATGAGTGTTATGAAAAGTGTTCTTCAAGCACCTTCCTTAGCAGAAATTCATCCTTTTCTTATAAGCAGCTCTTCTTCAGAATGGCCTATCCCTGAAAGCTGTGGTTTGCTCTGGGTCTTTAAATGAAGCACTTCAGAACAAGCTGTATTTATTGAAAGCTCTCAGCCAAAGTTTTTCTTCTGAGATGAAGCAAGGTTATGAGAGGATACCTGCAAAAACCCTTAGGTACTTCTTGTGTTGCTTTTCTAACTAGTTTCATCTTCCTGTCTCATCTTTCCTTAGAAGCGTGTGATATAGGTGGACTGCCTAACTCAAAGTCAGCATCCTTGGTTCAGGCTGGATAGATCCTAACACTGAAATGTCTCCTTACCTCTTGTCACAAACAATGCACATCTGTGCACTCATACATACCTCACGCTCTCATACTAAATGCTAGATTCACCTTTGAACACATCATACCACAGGAAGCAGAAATTCTTTCCTGCAAACACAAAGCTAGTGGGTTTGCTCTGTAACAACAGTCTGCAATGGAGAAAGCTTATCTCACCCTAGTTTGAGTTTTGTTTTTTTTTTGGTTTTAGTTTGTGCTGTTATCACACACAGTGCACATGTGTACATACAAATGTGCTGTTTTCATTAGACAAGGGATTAATCTTGAATTACCAGATGTAGCAACTCTGCAGAAATCATGGACAAGGGCATGAGCATGCAATGGTTTCTAACACCATCTAGCAACTAGAGACAACTCTCACCTCCATCATTTTTTTCCTCAAATAAAAACATACCTTCAGAATACTTTCCATAACCCAACACTGATATTGTTTCTTTATCCTAAAATGAGTGAAACAAGCAAGAACCAGCATACTGCCCATCTTGGAGACACAGTGCTCCACCATTTCTTTCTCCACAGGGCTCATATCCCAAGTCTGTTTTATCTGTATATTTTATGTACCCCTACTTGCTGTGGGAAAAAGAAGCACAAAAGAGCTTACAGACTTGTAAGCAGTGGCACAAGACACCTTGGTCTTGCATTGCAATTAGCAGAGAGTTAATCAATACCTGCCTTTGGTCATCAAAATTATTTCCTGGAATTTTTTTCTCTTCATTGACTGTAAGAGGAGATCTCTGTGACAACTTCAGCTGCACTACAGGCACATGAATCTAACAGTGTATCTCACCCAGGAAGTCTCCTGTTGGCAAAGTCAGAGCTAGCCAGGAGAGACAATCCTTCCTGTTTAATTGTTTCCCTGAAACCACATGCACTGCAAAACGCATGGAGGAAGAAGGGGATAGAAATTATGCAATCACATCAGGGTTTCCTTTATCACTTTCATTACCTACCAGATTTAATATTTGCAAAGCTGCCCTTGGACTGAAACAAACAGCTTGCTTTGATATCTAGATGCAAATATCACTGTTAAGTGTGCTGTAAATGGATTTTATTGCTCACTCCAAAGGCACCGTATATTAGCACAGTAAAGCTAAAAGTCCCAGCTGGATGGCTTTCTGTGGGAGAAAGAAGAGCAGAGCAGGATCACCCAATCTGCTGCCACAGACCAACAGCGGGGCTTTGGTGTGCAGACGGAAGCCTGTTGCACACAGACAGGCACCTGGGCTGCATCCTGAGAGAAGTTTAGCAATCAGCCAGAACAGTGCAAACCTTTTTGTGCCCTTCAGGGTTTGACATGGAAATTGAATAACAAATTGCCCCAATGAAAATGATAAAGGAAACCCTGATGTGATTGCATAATTTCTGTCCCCTTCTTCCTCCATGTGTTCTGCAGTGCATGTGGTTTCAGGGAAACAATTAAACAGGAAGGATTGTCTCTCCTGGCTAGCTCTGACTTTGCCAACAGGAGACTTCCTGGGTGAGATACACTGTTAGATTCATGTGCCTGTAGTGCAGCTGAAGTTGTCACAGAGATCTCCTCTTACGGTCAATGAAGAGAAAAAAATTCCAGGAGATAATTTTGATGACCAAAGGTAGGTATTGATTAGATGGGGAAGCTCAGGTGCAAACAAACAAACCTGCTTACAACCAGGAAACTGCACAGCAGCATTTCTCAAGTCTTGCACATCTATGTCTGCTTCTGTAAGTCTGGTGGCAATGTTCCAGATGCACACAGATATCTGGAGATGTATGCGGGACTGCAGAAAATGCAATTGGCAGATCTTCTGGATCCACCAATCTCTTTTAAAACAGAATGTAAAAACAGTCCATGGCACGCAGGGTATTTAGCACAATACAATAAATCATGTTTGTGAATGTCTAAATAAACTCCCTTGTACCTTTGTGACCTGCTGCTGCTTGAGCACAAAAAAAAAAAAAAAAAAAGGGGAAGGAAGCAATCGATGGCACGGGGCTCACCCTGCTCTGATAGGCACATATGGATCAGTGCCAGCTGCCCTGATCTGCACGGCTCAAGAAGAGATTGCAAACCTGTGCCAAGGACGGACCTCTCAGAGCCAGGGAAAGGAAACGCATTCCTTGAAAGAAAGAAAAAAAACGAAGTTTCACTTAAAGTAATAACAAGCGAGCTGCTCTTGACCGTGAACAACGTCATCTTAAGCCACAGCTTCCCCTGAGCAGCCGACGAACGCATGCCAGGAGTTCAGAAAACGGAAGCATCTGAAGCCTTGCGGGCGATACGGCCTCGCGCACCGAGCGCAGCGCTCACAGCTGGACGCCAGCTGGGCCGGCAGCGCAGCACCGCGCAGGCAGCGCCTCGGCGCACAGCGCCTCCTGGCGGCCGGGAGCCGCGCCGGGCTCCGTTCGGTCGCTGTGCGGCGCGGCTCCCCGACGGCTCCGGTTAGATTGGGCGGGTAAATGACCCCTCAGCGAGCTCAAATGCTAACACTGGTTGCTCGTGGAAAAGGGTTTCGTGTAGTTTAAGAATCTCAGAGATTTTAGCACACAAACAAATAGTACGCCCATCAAACTCCCGCTCACTACCACACTCTGGCTCCATTGCAGCTCCAATAAGCCATCTTTAGCTGACAGACTCAAAAGCAACCTGCAAAGAAAACTCTTGCGACTCCCACACACCCCAGCAGTGCATTGGGCTGATGGCAGCATGACCCGTCCTGTTAACACGTACCCCAGCATGGTGACACAAGGATCCATAAGGAAGAAATCAAACACCCAGACCACAACAACAGAAAACAAACCAGGAAACCTGCAGCCCTCACACCCGGCGCTGGGACAGTGCTGTGTGTGCATGGCAGCCTACAACCCGCACAGCAGTTACTGCTCACACAGCAGCTCCCACTGATGCTAACTGTACCCATCCACGAACCAGCAATAACAGTTTGAGTTGGTGGCGAGGACCTCCAGATGTGTTTTTGCTAATATAAGTTAAACAGGAACATAATTCATTTCATCTGCTTTGCTCCTTTCCTCAATTTCAGCATCTGAACTCAAGGAAGAAAGCAGGTTCCCTGCCAGCACCCCAGATACAACCTCAACCACCTCCATCACCCACAGCTTTCATATGGACACAATGAATTCAGTCACTACGTTACCACTCTGTGCAAAACGGGTGTCATGTTTAAGAGGTACTGCAAGTTTCAACTGCTTACACAAAGGAATACTGAATATAAATAAGTACACTATTTGTATAAATACTTCCTCAAAAAGCTCAAGTTACCAGAGCTGGTGCAATACTCCAGAAATGCAGCACATTTTCCTGTACATGCCGGATTAAAATGGATTAAAACATGCATGACTGACTCAGATTAATTGAAACACTTCTGGGAAGGGTCACAATCAGATTTTACGTTGTTATCTATGGTTAAATATACTTATCACAATGAAACCATTAAGTGTGATCCTGTATTAAAGTGACTCTATTAACAGCATTGACAGTTAGATACCTCTCTCTTGTTGTTTCCATTACGCACCATTCTCTTCCTCTTACCTAATGTACTTTTAGTACCTCAAGAACTTCTGCTGAGGGACAGATCCAGAGAAAAAGAGTACTGATTTTGCTCTATTGAATGGCTTTGCCTCTTCAATCCTACAGGGCTGTAAATCCTTGTTAGTCACATTCACACCAATATTCAAAGAAGTGAAATCACCGACAGCGATGAATACAGTCTTATAATAGCACAAACTCATCTGCTTTACAGCTTTTACCAGTTGTATTTTGATAGGATGGCAAGTTTTTAACTTGGAAAAAAGCATAAGCAATACAACAGGCCGTAGCTGACCACATGGAGCATCTAAGGGTGCATTTGTGCAGTTGTAGCTATGTGTGCACATAGATATGTGTCACACTGTGCTGGATTTTAACAAGTCTCCCACTTCCATAAGAACTTCAGTAGTAGGATACAGGCCAGACAGTTTAATACTAACTTATGCATTTTTGTATGGTATTGCTGTGTGGGTGGAGTTACTCATGGACAGAAAGGTAATGAATTTTAATTTGAAATTAAGTATAGAGTTTTGCTACACTATATTACTAAAAAGAAACAACAGAAAAGCAGTATTTGTCAGTGCAGGGAAGAACTGAGATTCTATATATGTTAGTTCCAGCTTGATATTGCTGATATATGCCCAAAAACATCCCATCTCTATCACAAGGACTTCAGTGGGGTGTACAATGAGCAACCCATATACAGGACTTGTAGCAAATTCTGGACATACACACAAAACATCTCTGAATACTGTGGGAAGGAGAGGTATTTTCTAACTACAATGAAAACAACTATTCAGGGGCAAAGCACAGCAATATTTACTGACTATATGGAAAACCTGCATTCATGAGCGAAAATGAATCAACTCAAAAGCTCACTGAGTCAGATGACTTCTGTGTTTTTTATAGTTGCAGCCCTCACAATAGTTACGTATCCCTTTTCCTGCCTGCCTTAAAGAAAACTCTCATCTTAGCCAGTTAATATGCAGATTTACGTGAGAGAATGAAGCCAACACATGACTAGCTTATTTTGCGTATCACAAGAGTCAGTACACTAATAAAATGAAATCTACAAGTACAAAATGTATAGAATTTATCTTGCACAGCGCTAAATATCTTTTTTCCAAACTGTTTTTTTATGAACTCTAGAAACTACCACAGATCACCAGTTTTGCTACTTTCTTCAGCTTTTGGCCTTTGCAACCATAATTCTCTTCCTTTGAAAAATGCACACAAGACACAAAATTTGTGCTCAACAGGTTTACTCAGACTGGACTCTTAAATGCTCAAGAAAAAGGCACAGATTAAAAGAGACTGTGATGACTCTTTTGAACACAGCAAATGGGATTTTGTTTATAAGAAAAAAAAACTGCAGTGAATTATATGGGCTGAAAAATTCAAATATTCTTCCCTGTTCCTAATCATTGGCCTTCATTAAAATGGAATTTAAATTAAATTGTATAAACATATGAAATAAAGTCTCAGTATTAGGAAGTTTTTTCTTTTGTTTCACCTATGTACAAACCTTAGTATACAATTTTTACTTTTCATTATACATTTACTACATGCTCTTTCCAAGCAGAGTAAGAGCAACTGCAAAGTATGTGTTTCAAAAGACCGCTTTGCATTCAGAACGAATCCACCTGCTTCTATGGCGGGCAGAGCCAACCAGAACCGAGGAAGAGATGACAGGGGATCCACTCAGATGTAATCATCCTCAACTGGCTCGCCGTTGACGTCACAGTAATGGATGAAGATAGCCACCACACGCTGGAATACCCCCTTCTTCATCTGGCGCAGTTCAGAGATCTCCTCTCCTATTGTTTCCATACAGATGTCTGCAGACAGCTGTCCTTTCCTCCGGGGTGCATAAATAGTAGCTGTGGAAAGTGTAAGAATAAAAACTGCAATCCTTCCTGCTGTGGAATTCATAGATTTATTTTGCCTTCCCCTCCCCTCATTTAAACTTTTCAATAGCTCTAATCCTCATTTAATAGACACTAAGTCTCTGTGCCTGTGGGTGAAGGGAACCTGAAAGCACAACAAAGCCTTCCTCCTGATACTTATCTGACATGCTTTCTGGTTCCCTGTTTCATCAATCACTTAAATGTTGTATAAACAAGAGTAATTAAGAACGAAGCAACTGTCTTGTTTATGGCTTTAACACCCTATTTATGCTAACTACACCTTTTAAACGAATACATATCATTTTTTGACATTTCAGACTGCATACTGAACTGCAATCATAGAGTTTATGAACCAGTTTAAAAAAAATATTACAGAAACGTATAGCCATGACTCATCCTCTTGAGGTTCATCCTCTTTGAAACAGAGCTAGATACTTACATCTGAAACCATGGCAGTTAAGAATACTTCTAAAGAAGGAAATTCCAAGATTTTCCTAGTTAGGTAGTAAAAGAACATATTTATCCCTGCTACCAAACAAGCTTCTTATTTGAAGCCCTAGGAAGTGTCCCCTGTAATGTTTTACAAGACAAGCTCCTGAGCAGAAAGAGGCTTACCGTATCCTAAACTCTATCCCACATATTCTCTGTTCCAGAGTTTTCAATCAAGTTCTTTCCCCATTTCTCCCAATGCTTTGTGAACCTCACTCCTCTCTCTGTTGGACTTTCTTTAGCCTACCTTTTCACTTCAAAACACCAAGACAGAAGCATGACTGAAGCTGAGCTCTGACTACTAACACCAGGAAACTCCTGAGAACTTGAATTGCTAGATCTACACATCACAACATTAGTTTTGTGTACATTTAAGTGCATTCACTCCAGCTAAAATATTACCCTTCTTTGTTTTGCTACTTGTTCAAACTCTGAAACACCGCTGTACAGAACTTATTCTGCTGAGACTGCCTGCATTATTGATTCTGCCCACTGAACATTGGTTAAGTTAATTCTTCTGGGTATGACACACTTGTCACGTTTTCAGGCTAAACATTAGAGTGCTTTTCTGATTTGTCATAACGAGGAGTCTCCAAGCTGTTCAATCCACTCTCGCGCTACTATACTGTCAGTCCCCCTTCTTCTCCAGCTCTCAACACTTTTACAAGTGGTTATTTATAGTCTAAAAAAGTAGTATAAGAATTAGAAAACAACATCAACAACAAAAAAAGAAACACTCTGTCAGATTTGGACCAAGCAACAAATGAAAATTCTTTGAAGTTTTCAACAAAAGACTGCTCACTTCTCTCATCATCCTCAAAGTCGTATCTGGCATAGCTGTTTGGCTCTGCTGTCCTCAGTGATCTCAACCATGGGAAGTCAGTAATCATGGAGTAAGGGGCACCATCCACAATGCCTAGAAGACAGACAGGATGAAGATACAAGGGAGACAGCAGCACGCCTGTAGCATCAGCACTCTCAATGCAGAAACATCTTCTCAACATAAACTTCTCCACTCTGTGCTAAAGGTCCTCCACTTCCCTCACAAGAATGATTATTCATGTCTCTTACAACGTGATGCAATCAAAGTTACTTATCTTAGCAAGAGAAAGAGCATCAACTTTCAGGTCTCTACAGACACACACCTTCTAGAGTGTAAATATCTCGTCCCCAAGGGTACTTAGTGTATTTCTTCAGGTCTTCTTCAGTTCGTGTTGCTTCAGGGAAGAACTCATATTTAATAAGCTCTCTAGAGAGATGGATGAAAAGATTACAGCCAGTATTGCTAGGAAATGTGAAGGGAGGAGGAAGAAGAACCAAATGGGAAATCTTACTGCATAACCTTTACTTTAATGAGCCTGAATCCATAGAAATGCTCCTCTAAGACCTTCACATAAAGCCAGTATGAAGTCCCTCCACTACTGAGTAACTACGGAGAATATGACTTGTTTAGATCAATGAGTTAAGGTAACTTTTACACATAGCCTCTATCTGCAAAAAACAACCCAACACAGTTGCATCTAAACAAACATTCAAAAATACATTTGTTCTTTTAACCATTTTAGTGACAAACCTGGACAACAGAAACACAGATTTAAAGTATGTGGATAGAAGTCACTGTATACAGTTGCCTGCTGCTGGGAATTTCTGCTCCTCAGTAATAAAGTGAAATTGACTGTACATCATCTTCTCCAGAAATATAATTTTTTGAAGGAAATCAGTCTTCTCTCTTTTTTGAAAGACAAAATTTGGCTTCCCATTTGAAAATATTTCTCAACCACCCTGACTCCTTCAGTGTTAAATTGCATTACTACTGTGTGGAACAGAACTGGAGAATTCTACAGCATTTTTCATATGACCAGTTTTATTTAATCTAAGTTTTCTGTTGGATCTATCTTAACACTGATATTATATCAATACACCATGTAGAATTCAAACTTCACCAGCCAACAAACTAGGGTGGTTTTGTTTGCTTTTTGTTTTTTAATGTTGCAACTGAGTACCACAAGCCTACAGCTAACTGTAGCTTTGAATAAGGACTGAGTATATTTTCCATAAAGCTCCTGAAGGACAAGTACTCACTGGTTAATATTCGCTATCGTGTCCATCCAGCTCCGAATGCGCACCTTGTTGCGGACATTAGGAGGGTTACTGAACTCATGAATTATACAAATGTGGTAGGGATAGGGGCCACTAAATATCTTTTGCTCAAGAGTCAGTGTGTCGACCTGTGAAAGAAGGCAAATAAAGACTTGTAACAAAGAGATACAAAGGAAGGTGATTTTAGAGTCAAGAGCAGACATCTATAAAATCTCCCAAATTCTGGGGGACAATTAAATGAAATTTCAACATCATACATCATGTAATATATGAGTAAAACTTTCCTAGCACAGCTTTGCCAATGACGAATTCTGAAGGAAGTTGGTGGGATATGGTATTTCTGATGAGGTTTTCCAACTCCAGTGTGTATGTATCCTTTACAAAACTATGTAACAGTCTGAACTTGCTCAGAACTGTCTTTGGTCCAGTTGTTTTCAATAGTATTACTACTCTCCTTTAAGATCTAAGACTCAAAGAAAGCTTTCATACCAAATCAGCCTTCCCTTGTTGGTCAGGAAATCTGACCCAGAAACTTACATTACATTGCACAAAAGCAGGAGCACCACTATATAACACAGAACATTCTAGCTTGAGTGCAAGTCAAAAATTAGTCTGGATTTTAGATCAAGCTCTCTTATTTGCTTGTCAAAATGACCTCAACAAATCACTAATGCCAGTGCTTAGTTCTCCTAGGAGTAATCTGAGGGAGAAAAAGATGGCTGCCAGTACCAAAACTTTATTCTAACATTGTTCAGCACTAAAAGAGGATGCAGCTTTTAGCTTTACAGCAGCATTCAAAACATTAATTGCTAACAGGACATCAGTAAAAGATTTCAGATACCTACACCTATGTCATGCTTCTGCTTATGTGTAACTACAAGCTGTGTTAGTAGCATCTAGGTTCTTAAAGTTACCTTTAGTTATTCAGTTGGGAATTAATTCAATGCATCATGATTTTTTTAATATCTTGTAATGCAATGACTATTGGAGATATTAACATTAAGTCTTAAAATTCAGTATCATCCAAGTTCCAGAATCTGCAATAAAAGCCTTGATGGGACACAGTTTTAATAAACAAGTTATTGTAACATCCACATTTCTTTTACTAATTGAAAAACAAATGAAGCCAAGAGAAGTGAAAAAATACAGGCAAAGAACTTCAGCTCTGTTTGTGATTAAAAAAGAGAAACTGGTTGTATACCTGCTGCATTGGACGAAGATAAATGATACGGTTTCTTTCAGGTGGCATCCTGAGAATCTGATCTAAGACCTGATCCATATTTAACTTCTTGCACTGGGCATAGTCAAACCGATTCACAACGGGTGCATTTTCTACTTTTAAGTGTTTCAATACCCGGCACCTTGTAGCTATAAACAAGCAAATAAAATTATCAAAAGAATCAAAAGAAAACAAGAAATAAACTACTGAAAAGGCTTTCTCCTTTCAGATATCTTCAAAGCAGACTGTTTCAAAAGAAGGCAAATAATGTAAGTAACAATTACTGAAGTAATTTGGATATCCGGCAACTTAAGTATATTGAAGAAATACAGCATCTGTTAATTTCTTCCATGTTCTGCTCGAACTTTAATAAAAGCCCATGTCAAATTCAATCTAGTACTCTTCCCTCCTCCTTTGTTTCTTTTTAAAAAGCCCCCTGAAACTTTCTGTGTATCTCCACAATTGAAATCCAATGACTTATCAATCAGATCCAATACAGAGTGTTGCAGGGTAAAAGAAAGCTATTTCCTTTCTAGTAATCATGCTCATGTCACCAAAATCTAGTCAAAAGTTAATTGATGTTTTAAGAAGAATTCTGGAATAAATGAAGAAATAATTTCCTCCTTCTCTGTTAAACAAAGATACTTCATCTCAGAAGAAAACATGTTGCTGGTGCCTATGTTAGAGAAAACAACAAATGACACAACGCTTCACTACAGAACTAGTCATACAACTTGGAATGTGAATCTAATGCATCTTAAGTGCCATAATTTAAAATAGATTTTTATCATGACAAGGAGGAAGACATCATCATGTCAGCTAACTAATATGTGGAAGCAGGAAGAAATGAGAGAAACAACAAGGTGCTTTAAAAATCATTTCATCAGCTTCCAATTGTTGTGTTATCTCTCTCTTCAATAAATATCTCCATCTTTGTAACTGTCATAATTTCAACTGTTGATTTTCCGATACTAATCTTTATTAAACCTGTTACAGTTTGTAAGGAAAAGGACATTCAAATTGAGATGCAATAATTCTAAATATCAGTTTGACTTGTAGCAAAGCAGCTAATAAATAGAAAAGCAATGGATTAACTTTCCTTCCTTCAGAAACTTCTAATGATCCTAGATGGAGGAGACAGGCATAACATTAGCTACACACCATGTATGAACATCATTTTGGGGCAGTCTTTCAGTACCAAATCCGTTATTCCACAATTGGTCAAAGTGATTCCAACAAGATTTTTGGATTTCAAAGTCAGTACCTGGTGAAAACAAACAAACAAATCCATAACAGGGTAAAATCAAATCAAATCTAATAAGCTGCTACTGCCAGATACACAAAGATACTGAGGGGATACTAATCAAAATGTTACAACTTGGGTTCACAGGCATTTGAGATGACTAGACACATAATGGCAGAAAAAAAAGACTTCCTGCTGACTAGCAACATCACAAAATGCAAAAGAATAACTTCACAGGATCAAAAAAAAAAGAAAAAAAAAAGATTTTAATCAGAAAAATCTATCATCTATCAGTTATTTGCATAGTAAGAAAACCCTCAGCTTGCAACATTACAATTGAGCTGCTATTTCTAGAGTTAATTATATACACCATGTTTCTTTTATCAGCAGTAGCCTATGCTGTCATTTCAAAAATAAAATGTCAGAGAAGAAAATTTCTCCTTGCACATCACAGACAGTATGGGAAGGCAGGACTTTATGCAGCACTGTAGCTGTGTGAGCATCTGAGTAGCTTCAATTTTAGCTTTAGCATTTACTTTGCTCTTCTCAAGCCAGCCCAAGTATCACTGCACCTAAAACAGAATTTTCCTATATACAGACAGGACCACATAGAACAACATCCAGTCTTAGAAGAAAGACAAGTCTATGCTACTGTATTGTTGTCCATGAGCACCCCCAGCTGATAAGCTTGTAGTGAGTAAGCAAAAATATCTTACTTGAACATGATCATCCTCAATAACTGGGTCACTTGTGCTTGTGGACTTGTCAGCAGTCCTTTTCCGCTTCGTGGTTTGCCTTGGCCTTGGTTTGGTCACTTCTGAAAGCAGAGTACCAGAACAAGTTCTCCTCTGTTCACATTTCAAGAGAACAGAGGCATTTCCTAGGTGAAAATATCCATTAAGAACACATACTTATTTTTTATACAGCTAGATCAAAATACCTGTCTGTCCTAAAAAAACTACGTATCTTTTCTTTGCACCAAAACATTTCCAGTACTTGAAGGGAGCATATAAGCAGGAGGGGGAACGACTGTTTACATGGGTCGATAGTGATAAGACAAGGGGGAATGGTTTTAAACTAAGACAGGGGAGGTTAGGTTAGATATTAGGAGGAAGGTTTTCACAGGGAGGGTGGTGAGGCACTGGAACAGGTTGCCCAAGGAGGTTGTGGATGCCCCATCCCTGCAGGCATTCAAGGCCAGGCTGGATGTGGTGGCTGATGACCCTGCACATAGCAGGGGGGTTGAAACTAGATAAGCATTGTGGTCCTTTTCAACCCAGGTCATTCTATGATTCTAGAAAACAGATTTTCAAATTTGTTGCTCTGAATCATTTGTGTAGAATAATCTGGGGACCAGAGTAGGTAGGAGTGCTGTTTACAGATGAAAACACAGGAATGCTTGACCTACTGTCCAAAATCAGGGACAACGAGCCAAGAAAAGAACAGATGGCAGTTTGTTAAGTTACACTTGGTTCTCTGCAGCAAACAATCTTAAATCCAGCAAGCTCTTAGCAAATCCAAGTAACAAAATACCTTTACTGTTTTAAATAGTAGAAATAACCTCAAACTACCTGAAAGTCAGTTCTTTATAACTCTGAGCTTTTCCTGACGTTGCAAACAATGCCCAGGTACAAAATAATCTGAGGTCCCCAAACTGCCTCTTACTCTATTAAAATGCATCAATTGTATCAAATTCCTTCTTCATTTAAAATACAAAGCTTTGAAAAGAATAGATCACCACCTTTATTTCCAACATGAAGAAAAAAAAATGCCCTATAATTAATTTTCTACGATTAACAGATCAAAAGTATCAATTATTTTACTAAAGTGAATCACTCTTTAACTTTTTTCTTTGTAAAACAGATGGCATGTTTACAAAGATTTACAATCAAGATAAATGTGCAGAATACTAGAAAATACTAACTATTCTATATCACTATTAACAGAAAGAGATCTTTATTAACATATGTAACATCATCAACTTCCAACACATGAGAACTATTAATTACAAGTGATACTCAGTGGGCTCATGAGTTGCAGAATTCTGCCTAATCCTTTAGGGGAGCCAGAGACTGAAAGATCTGATGTTAAGTAGCTTATGAACGAATGATCATGAAAAATGAACCATCATTCCCATGTTTTAGTTGAGGGTTGCTTGATTTGCTGCTGCTGTTTGTTACTTTTTAACAGTTCCCACAGTATTTACAGACAGGAAGCATTTCACTATCTACAACACAGGAAAAGCTCTCCAATTCTGTGTTGAATTGCTCAAGAATCAGCCCATGGCCTTACAGAAGGTTCAACACAACTTTTTTAAGCTCATGAAAAGCTTGCTTCACCACAAATGAGAACTAACACATGTCAAAATGAAAAGATTTATTACAGGAAAAGTTGTGGCTTGCATTTTTACTGAGGTAAAAATCAGTACTACACACCATATTTCAGTCAGTGGTCATTACTAGTCGGAATGCTTTCCAAATTTCACTGGCTTTGATGTTCAACTCATTCCATTGTTTAAGTAATTAAAAAAAAAAGAAAAAAAAGAAAAAAGAAAACTTTCTACTATCAAATATAGGTTTGTTACAGAATCTGAACATCAGTTTCATTTATACCAGAATAGTGGAAAGCAGTGACTTTTACTGCACATTTCCAGGTTATTTATAGAAAAACAATTCAAATATTTGAATTCTATAGCAAAATAATATTAAGATCCGACTGACTTATAAAGATAGAGAGGAAATACTTTCTTTTAATTAAGTAATGTGGATTAGTATTTAGTCATAATGGAGCAAAGTAGAAAAAATATTAAATGTAAAAATAAGATCACTTCTTCCGAGATGCGTTCAGCCATGGAACAATTTCCCACATGATTTAGGTTTTGTTAACACTTAGGAACACTAAGTTAAACTGGAAAGACATAAGGACTTTCTGTGTTTGAATTATTCCATGTTACCAGAGATATGAATCTGCTATCAATCCTTTCTACCTGCATCACATACAGCCCTGGAACCAGCATGCTACATTTCTCAGTTCCATTTTTATTGCCAGGTATTCTCAGCAAAGAATGTTGGGTATATGAGGTAATTACAAACTCTGCTATGCCAAACTAGGATTATTATTTTGGCAAGCAAGTAAATTCAGAAGAAATAGCAAGTTCACCTCTTGCATTTATTCTTCTTTCCCAATGTTTCCAACTTCATGTCAGCCCCTCAGGACTTTTTTTGTTGTTGTTTCATTCATATGCTTTATACTATGTGAAAAGTGAACTAATTTAATAAAAAACAGTTTTCAACACTTTTGATTGTCATGCCTTATACACTTGGAAATGAAGTCCAACATGCAAGTGCACAAGTTTGTATGTATTAAATCTCTATCCTAATGTTGGCTTCTGTTATTGTTTGATAAAGTATCAATTATTAACTCTCGCCTTCTTTCTGAGATCTGAGCATATCTGCTGTCGTCTTCCTTTTAAAGGGAGAATTTTAATAGGGGAGGCAGTCTTAAGTTTCAATAAATGACAACCTTCACAGGAAGAGAGATGCTATCAAAAGAAGTTGCATTTGGTAAATGAAACGCTGTTTTGTAGGTATGGATAACATACAGAAATACTTGCATGGAGAAAAACATCAATGGCATTCTTTAAAGAGGTACTTGTTATTTTATCTAGCTAAGGCAGTGAAGCCAGTTGTTCTGAACCTCTGAAAACCACTTAAAGTTATTATTCAGTATGTTTCATGCTTAACTTCAGTATTACCTGTGGGTGTTGCTGTTGTTCAACACTTTCTCATGGCACAACAGTAGTTTACTCAGAAATGAGCACTGTATATAAGCCATACCTGACTCTGACACCAGAGGGACATGTGACAGCTTGCTTCTAGCTCTCGTCAGCGGCCGGCGAGGATATTCTTCTTTATACTGCATCTCACAGCCTCTCTTCTGTGAGCCCAAGCTCTCCTCCCCACTAGCAGGCCCACAGGCACTCCCACTAGTCCTCTCATCACTTGCCTCTCGAGGAGACCCACAGTTTGGCAGAGTCCTAAGTGCAAAATCTGACCCAGTGCTGCTCCGTCCATTCCTGCAGGCACCACTGGTGGATGGGCATTCCCCATCACAACACCCACTAGTCCTCCGCTGCGTGTCCTGTGGCTTGTAGCAGGAACACCTGGAACAAACAGAGGTCTCCTCAGTCTCTCTCTCACTGGAACCTTCACTTTTACAAGGTGAGCAGACACATTGCCTGGATTCATCTGCAGCTGTTAGGCTGGTGGCAGCACAGTGGCTACCAGCTGTCTGTGCACAGTCAGGGCTAGGAGAAATAGCACTGCAGGAGCTGGATGATCCTGTTGATCCTGTTGCATTACCACAACTCGGGTAAGAATCTTTGCCTTTGTTCCTTTCAGGCATGTCACTTGCTGCTTTCATGTCTGCTTTAATCTGCTCACTTGTTACTTGACAACCTTTCTCACAGCTGCTTTCCTCCATATGGAACTGCTTTGCCTGGCCCACTTGGCTGGCACTGCATCTCTTCCGCAAGGGTGTCTTGCCTTTACCACTCACTGTAAGTTAAATATCAGAAAACAATGAGACAACCAAATACACAGTTCAAATAAATAGAGTGCTAGCTACTTTTTTAGGCTTCTTAAAACAGAATATAGCCTAGAGGACAATAACAAATCCTGTCACGACCATTATGCTATTCACAACTCCTTCAGATGTTACGTGAATTAACAGTAATTTGAGCGGTTGTTCAGTTTCTATAAAGTCTTTCAGCTCTTTTTGTAGTGGTGTGCTGGTGTGTATACTTGTGTCAGTAAATATGATATGTATTTGCCAGAAAGGTCAATATTTTGACAAATCAGCTAACCAGTTAGTTAAAAAGGCATAACCACAAAAATATGAAAAAAATTATAGGTTTTTTAATTATAGGTTTCTCTTTTCTTAAATATAAGGAATAAATCTGAGGATTTAAATAATAATGTAGATATGACAAAAGTTTGTGTTTTCACCAGCTATCCTTAGGTTCCCTCCTAGGCACAAAACAGGGTGTAGGTAGGCACTAGATATTTCAGTTTACAGATGAACAAAGAAACACAGTGAATAGTGTACAAAATCACAAGGATAACCTAAAAGTCTACTAACTTATTTCTCTCAGCTAATTACACTAAACTAGGCCCCCCAGAATATTACTGGCTCTACAGAAGTTCAATCCAATTGTCTCTAAATGCTTGTTGTTTTCTACTACAGGTTATTTCAACTCCCCAAAGGGAACCGACATCTACATTGTAACTACAGCCCTATACAGCCTCATGGAAATGTGCTAAAATGACAAGAGAGATTAGGTGTAGGGAGTATGATGGCTACAAGAAGATACCTGTTTCATTGCAGCTTTGATTCTTCCTAGGTCTTGCAGAAATGAAATCAGTATCAGACCAGTACATTTCTCAGTCTTTCACAATACAGGACTTTCATGCTAATTGCTTAGCTAGAACTCACCAAGTCTTAATACCACATGCACTTCAACTGTCAACTACTTATAATTTGACTTGGACTTCCTCCTTTCTTGCATACATATGAAACCACTTCACTTAGAACAAAAACTACAGGAAATAGTAAGTCATCTGTGCTGCTGGAAAGACAGCATGTCACACAGTATTGGACACAGGACTCAGAATTACTGCCACAGCTGCGCACACTATAGCTTTAAATTCTGCAAGAGAGGGAATGCCCTTTTCTGCATCTCTCTATAGTTGCCATACTACCACAAAGAGCCTCTGATTCTCAATAATACATATACTAAGAACACACACACACACACACACAGTAATCACTGTGAGCACTGTTGAGAAGTGGTGAACACAGAATACTGAACGTAACCCTGAGAATTCTAAAGTTCCTATCAAACTAAAGTTGACCTGGAAGCATCCCCTCCCTCCAGGACAATTCCACAGGTCCTGTATGAACCAAAAGATGGCCACAACTATTACTTTTTTTTTTTTTTTTTTTTTTTTTAAACCAGCAGCAATGCTTTGGCAGGTAATCATAAATACAAAAGACTGCAAATTTGGCTTCACAGACATGATAAATTATTACACACACTTGCAAATAAAGAGTGACAGATTTCTGCCTGCAGAGCAGTCCAGCACCATACTTCTGATTTGTATCTGTACAGCAACTACATGATCAGAGCTCATAGAGAGATGTCCTTGCCTCTCCATTCTTTACTTATAATAAGAAAGAAAAGAGTAGGAGGCAAACAAACATGCATGCCTTTTACAAAACTGTAAACAAGACTGAAAGACTGAAGAACAAATTTTGCAGAACATTGTCCAGCCCTCACCCAGCTGTTCCACACCTGAAGGTTCTTTAATTTCCACTGGATCTCTGGTTTTCTCTTCTCCATCTGAGTAATTCTGTGCAATGTTGTTAGTGATGCAGGCTCTTGTTCCCATGTTTTCTTCCTCATCCTCGCTGTCTGAATCGTGTACAGTAATAGGTGCTGCTTTTACAACAGGTTGAATGCCACTCGGTCCTGAAAACAGAAGAACCACAACAGTTCAAGTAAAAATAAGAGAAGAGTGGATTAAAAGTCTGAAGAACTTTTAGAACTCCTTGAAAAAAAATTAAAAGACATGAATTTAGTTCAATTTAGCTTCATTCGTTCAACTTCACCATTCATTCTGTGTCTCCATCATTAAAAGCAGCATGAATTATCAACCCTGAGTATACATGTATATTATTAAGTTACCTAATAACAGAGGCAGAAGAAAATTGGAAATTGTAACACAGACTTTAAAATAGACTAAATTTCTTCACAGAGATAAGCTGTACTAGCAACATAATTTCAAATGCACCAGATATTTCACCTGGAAAAAAAAAATTAATAACCAAATTTACACTGAAATATTTAACACCTTAAGAAGGTGATACCAAAAGGCAGTTTCTTACCAAAAGCATAGTTACCTGCTTGCTCTTCATCAACCTCCATAGGAACGACAGCCTGGCTGTGAGCAGGGACATCGCTGTGGCCCTGTCCAGCAGCCATCCCTTCTTCTGGTGCCACCTCCTCCATCTCATTTAGTGCTGAGAAGATTGAGGTACAGTTAAAAGAAGGAAATAAAAGTAACAAAACCCATGGAGAGAAATTCAATCAACACCTAGTAAGTCAGTTCCTTCACAGAGTCTCAAGGTTGCACACTGAAGTCCTGTAAAGACCTGTTCTACTTAAAAGTGCCCACAGCAACTTGTTCTATGTTTTCTAGCTAAAGTCCTAGACTTTTTAGTCTTTTTCATTTCATTTTATTTTCTTTTTTAGTTTTTGGGGTTTATTTCTCCCAAATTTTCCACTCTTCAAAAGTCTTCTACCATTGCAATGAGTAGTATAATCAGAATTTACATCTCCACTCCTTGAAATGACATCTGTCTTCACTGGTAAAGCTTAAAAATATACTGACACCATGACACACTCCCAAGCCCTGACCAGAGAAGCCTAGAAAACACCTCACACCTCCATGAATGAGTATCACGCTGAAGTTTTACACTGCTGACATCAGTACTGCCTCAAGTCATTGATTTTTAATGTCTTTGCATCAGCTACTAGATACAACAGAGAGATGGCTTTTATCAGAGATATCAGCGATGTGCAGTCAGCACTAAGAAAAGGTTAAAAAAATTAAAGTTACACACCAGGAACTGTAAGAGTTTTCAACATATACTGTATGTTCTCTATGACTTTAGGTAAGTAGAAATACAAGCATACTGACTGCCCAGTAGGGTTCACAAAGATCAGAGATTACCCTCAGCTGCAATCTGCTGCCCTTCAGCTTGCCCATCCTGCCGCAGCTCATTCTCCTCATTTTGGTCATTTGGATGTTGATGGTTGTTGTGGTGGATGTTGGGATTGTTGTTATTTTGGTGATTATTGTTGTTGTCATTGTCATTGTTAGAGTTCTGATTGCTGACTAGGGCAGATGAGACACCGATTCCTGTGCCTGCACTTAAGCCCACACGAGCACAGCCCTAAAAGCAAAGAACAACTCTAAAGCTTCGAAAACATTGACAGATTACCTCTGTAATGTACCCTACTGCTAAGAAAAAAAGCATTCTGTCAGTATACAGAGACCAATATCCATAAGGAGAGCTAGCAAATTACTCCTAGTATTTCCTTATGTTATACACTGCAAAGGTCTATCTTAAGTTTGGCAATCCAGAAAGCTTTCCTTGCTCTCAAAGGATCCTAATGAAAGGAAACTCTACAAACAATGTAATCTTAACTTACTGAAATATGTCATATGCTATTAGATGATTTTACATCAATAAATGAGCAGCCTATATAGTCTTCTTGGAACACAGCAGCCTCAAGATAGAACTAATGATCAAGGATCACGTTTTCTGGTCACATGAAAATTGACAGTATTAGAAATGTCACAGTTTTCTCTGCAAAAGCAGCACCACTCTCTCTAACAAGCTATAATAACAGCAACTGCAAACCTAATAATTTGCTCACCAAGCTATTCAATTTAATTACTAAAACTTTTAGAAGTACGCATAACTGCTAGAGTTCACTGTATTTCAAATGAGCAGGCAAAAATAAAAAGCAAATTAATTCCCCAAAATACACACCTTAGGAGGCTCACGGAACATCTGGTCCAGAGAAATAAATTCTAAGCTTGGCAGTAACTCAATGAACTGACTAAACGAATCTAGCTTTATCGCGTGGCATCGCACCAATGTGAGGTCAACCAATCGGGTCCATCTTGAATGATCTGCAGAAGAGAAGAGATCTATTTCCTTAAGAACTCCTATCTCATTTATTTTTCACTGTAGTCTTTCCAGATTTTAGAGTAGGCAGTTTGGTTAGAGTTTGGTATCCCCTTTTGACTGTTACCAGCAACATTCTGGTTCCAAACCATGCATCACCTATTGTACTTACGACAAAACAGAATAAGCAGTAGTATGAGGATAAAAAAAATCTGTTTTAAAATCACTCTTTATGGGGTTTTCATGTTGTACCAACCTTCGAATTGTAAAGAAGAGCAAAACATTAATTCTGTGGATGTTCATTTTAGTTACATTGTATTATCCTGTGTACTGTTCCTGTGAGTAATGTCACAAGTCATTTTATTATCTTATGGTTATTATTCAGTGATTGCACAAAATAAATTTGTATCTTCATTTCTAATTCATAGCACATCAGTACTGATATTGAAAAGAAACCTAATCTGTTTCTCACTCTCTCCCTAGTACTTTTAGCAGCTGAAATATTCATAAAATCCAGAGGGCCACAGGATTTAACAATCTTCCCACCACAAGACCTGCAAGGATGTGCATTCAAGAAGGTTAAAATAAAAATATGCATTCTTAAGATACGCATATAAAAAGTAGATCATATTGCCATTTTATATATTAAAATATGGTACTTTCTTGCCTAGCAGTGCAAACACTTTCACATTTGAATACAGAAAGTATGCATGTAGTCAATGAATCGTTCACACATTTACATTTCAAGACTTATTTTTTTTTTCCATCTGGTACCTAATTATTTTGCTTCTTACTAAGAGGATCTTATTTCTTAAAAGTTAAGATTTAGCATGAATTGCTCATAAAAATGTGAGCTATTCACACAATATTTCTAGAATTTCAGAAAGTGTGCAATACCTGTGATCCAATTATTTGGGTTATGTAGATGTGGACAGTTGTAAATGACCAGATACTTGATGCAAGAAAAAACCTCATTTACAGCTTTCATACCAATATCTGTAATAATTCCTGGATTTTCAACCACATCAGCCAAGCCATACTTCACCAAGTCCCCATTTGTCATTTTACCTATGGGAAAGACAGTAGAAATAGTGGTAAACTTTAGAAAACTGCCTTTCATAGCATGATTTTCTAATTCCCTATTTCAGTCCAAATTGCAAAGTGGATCAAACAATCACCTCAGTTGAATAAAGCTGAGACTTTCCTAACTTCAATGAGCATTTCAAGAAGTGAAAAAAACAAACACGCATTTTGTTGTATGAGATCAGCAGCCTCATTAAGAGTAAACTAGAATTCTTTATAATCACTCTTAGACATTGACTGAACATTGACATCAACTCTTTTAATCCTTGTATTTATCAAATAATTTATGTATATTAAAAATGTCATACACTGTAGTAAAAACTCATCAACATATCCTAGATGAAGAGTTTCAAACTGTGGAAATTCCAGTTCAGCCATCTTCAAAGCAGAAAAAACACCATCTTTGGTCAAGGAAGGCTGGATCCGCACTTCATGCAACCTGAATGCAATCAAGAATTATTCATATTATGAGGCATTCCCAAATAGCTGTCACAGAAACTACTCAAGAAGATGCACTCCAGTAGCACAAAGAATATATCTCACCAATGGTAGGATTAAGAGAACATTTGTATCTTTATGACAGTATTTTGCAATCACATGGCAACATCAGAGTAGCAAGACTAAACAGCACAGCACTTTCCAGACACAGTATGATTCAGATGCAGAAAGAACTCCAGTTATTTAGCCAAGGAATACAAGTACTCATTCCTTAAACTTCTGAATGCTGTTCTGCTTCTTCACGTTTTTGAAATTAGTTATTACTAATTTCTTATTTTGAAAAAAGAGGAAGAAGAAACATCTGAAGGGCCATACCTTCGTGCAGCAGTTATGATGAGGTAGCCAAGATCCACTTCAAGTGCATTCTTGCAAGCTCCCAGAACTATAGTGTGCAAATTCCTAAAACCACCTGACAAAAAAAACATTATTTCATTTCATCACACAACCTTAAGCCTTCTACACTTCTACCAGTGTTGATGTGACAAGAGAATTAACCAAATACATCTATAATTTTTTTTAAAATCTATTTATTTGAAGTACAAGAGAAGTTTCATACCTGATCTCCAGCTATCTTCTACTACATGCTGAATAAGTCCTCCAAGAAATGGAACACGAACCAGTTCTAGATGCTCCAGATTTCGGGCAGAAGCCAGGCCTGTCACTAGGGGAACATACTTCAGAGAATTTGTGGGTCCTACACAGAACAGATGAATATTGGTAAAAGGTTGTTCACGTAACAAAATTAAACATATCATGTTAAATAATTCAAAGATGTCAATAGAATTACACAGCATCAAATAAGAGAGAAATATATTCCTATACAACACCTTAAATAAAACAACTCCTCTCAGATTTCCATTTGCAGTTGATAGCTATGCAGCTTTAACAAAATCATTAGATTTGCAATGTGCTAAAACCATAGATGAATCCCTCTTACCTGCACAATTTCTCATTACAAAAGTGCGTAAGCTGATACAAAGGAAATCTTTAAAAGGCTGTGGTTTAGTGAGTCTCACCCACTTCAAATAAAGGTGCCTCAGCATTGGGATACAAGGAATCTCAGGGACATTCACTCCTAATAATACATAAACAAAATGAAAGTTCAATTCAGGAGCCACTTTTAAAAATGCATTTTAAAGTATAAACTCCAGGATAAATTTCTTCAGATTAATACTCTGACTTTAAAAATGAAGCATTTTCTTTGTCACATGAGATGTGATAAAAGCTGTACACGTTTTCAGCACAAGTCCTTCACCTCAGTTAGTGAATACAGTTTAAGACTTTACTTCCCTGCTATTATATTAAAACAGATATCTCAAAAAATTCCACAAAATCAAGTTTCCTCTCTTTAAAATAATGACAATCTCTCAGAATTAGAAAGACTTTAAATTCACCTGTGATTAAGGCAATACACATCACCATTAAACACTCACCTACTAAGTGCAAAGTCTGAATTTTAGCTCCTATAGGAATTTTCAGCTTGTTCTCAGGAGGGATTGGAAAAGCACCATTACGATTACGAAACTTCCCTAAAATATGAACCTGTGGCATGTATGTCCAGATAGCTTCCACCAGCTCTAAGTGGGAGGTCTCAACGCCCTGGAAAAAAAAGAGAAGTAAAGTAAATGCTTAAGCAACAATAAGCATGAGCAGTAACAGCAAGCAATAAATTTAAGCAATGATATCCTACTAGCCATGTAAATTTCTCAGTAACACACCAAATATCATGCAGTGTGTCATTTTACTGGACATTTGCAGTGAGACTTATCTTTTTAAAAGCAAGAGGAAACAGTTTAAATTCATAGCTGGACTTAGCATCACCTGTGTTTCCCACTGGTGCAACTAAACAAAGTACTTGTAGGCACTGTTCACTTACATATATGGTCACAATTAAATGCTGTGTTGTACAGCCAGATTTCAGTATAAGGTCAGTAAATATGGATGCAAAATCCTGTAACCCACACTTTTCTGTTTGGATAACAAGAATTATCTCAGCTGTTGAAAGAATCTCTCTCTTGAATCTAACCACTCACCAACAGATTTGGACAGGCCTGCAAAGCCTCTAGAACTCCAGGAATGCTGAAAGCTTCATGGCCACGAACTCTGCGTCTTTCAAGATACCTGGGATGAAGACCATAAAGTTGTTCAATGTCTGGCATCTTCCTCAGCAGCGTTAGGAAACTGGAATCAGTGAAACCTAAGATGACAACAACAGATTTGGTATTTGTGTAACAGCAGACACCCAGCTGTAAAGGGAAAGCCAAACGTGTTGTCGCTTTTATATGGCAGTGTAAATTCTAACGTCAAAAGATGTACTCAGTGAAGCAACAGCTTATCATCTGCTTCCAGATCATAGAAATTATGGTCTACATGCTTCTGCCTTGAATTCTGCAGGCTTGCTAACTCTCCTTCAGTGTATTTGCATAGCTACAGGGCTAACTGTACTTTCGCCCATTTCAGATGATGGACATCTGCAGACAGGCTTTGTGCCTCTATCTTTTCTGGAATCCCATTTATCAACTATATGGCTAAACAACACCCAACCAGATCAGTTGTCTGTATCTGTCACTATTGAGCACAGCTCATAACTCCCCAAAAAATGAGACAATTTTTTTTAAAGCAAAGGATTATTTTATTCTAACATAAGACAACATATAAGAGGGATTTTAAACCAGTAAATTATCTCTATATACAACTGTCTTAGGTTAGGTGCAATCACGTATCTGATATCAGTCCTAATACATCTAACTGCGGATTCTCTAAGTTTTAGAATTCACTTATTTTAGCTCTCACCCCCAACAAACTTCAACCAAAATTCTAATACCCACAGAGGTGACCTAAGTTGCCAAACTTATCTATGGATCTGAAGATAGCTTGACGTGTGACATCAAAATTTATTTATTCTTACATTGTAAAGTGGCGGCAGATGAGTTGCTCTCTCATTCCATTGTATTTTTTCCTGCCTGCATGCAAACAGACTCTTCTTGGATTAACCCTTGGTTTAATTCCCTTACAATAACCAGACAAACACAGATTGTATTTACAGACTGCTACAAAGAATCCCCATTTCAGCTACAGTAGCATCCAATATACATACATACACACACAAACTTGAGGAAGCCACCCAAACCTCACAATCAGACAAAAAGAATCCAAAGCCTAACACCTAACTCCTTTTACTGCTTTTGAAAATTCACCCTGTACATGTCAGTATAAATAACAGGACAGCATGCACAGCCAGCTTTGTTCAACACCACTTTAATGCCAGATCTTGAGTGAGTGAATTACTCACCAGTGGGCATGTATTCCCACCAACGGCCTGCACATAAATCCACAACCTTCACTACTCGCAGATAAAGAGTGACTGCTTCCTTCAGCTTCCGGGACAGGCATTCCATGCACATGATATCCTGCAAGGGAAGGTACCTTTGGGAGAGGAAAAAACACCCCTCTGATTTATCAAATGTGAATTCCTTCAGCTTTTTCCAAAATAAAGAACATCTCAAGGATGGCTACATGAATTCATACATTTCTAACATCTAACAAAATTAATTCAAACAGAATTTTCAGACAGCACTCTGTTAGAGTGTGAAATTTGGCTAGAGAGAAAGACAGACCAATTTTTGATACTAAATACAGGATATTTAAGGTACAAATTGAATACTAAAGCAGGGACGTGTTTTAGTTCTCTAACTAATACTGTCAACCAAACTATTTGCCACCATAATTTTTTCACTGTTTAATCAAAGCTATTTTCAGTTTCTGGTACATACTATCACATTCGAATTGCAAATATCTTGTGGGAGCTATTGTTTTCAGAGAACTTGTCACAAAAAATGCTATCTTTCCAATATAATTGGCAGGGTGAACACCTTGGAGGATGGCTGTTATGAAGGTGAGGTAATACACTCATCCAAGTTCCCCTTTGTATGCACTGCGAAGCAGATACAATTTCAAACAAAGCCTATCAGCTACGTAACACCTGAGATACATATTTCTGCACTGAAATAAATCGTTAAGCACTTGTCATCACATGCTTGTGAACAAAATTAAATCACTCTTTTTGTTGTTGTTTCTCACTTATTTTCCTATTCATCACGTTCACAAGTCAACTTTCAAAGCATCTAAATGAATTCTGCACCTGAAAGACTGATCCCTCACCCTTTTAAAGTCAGTTTTTATCCAACTCTTCACACACAGTACCTCAATACTTTCTGGGCAGTTTGTGACACAAGTATTAATGGAGGTAAGATTAGAAAACAAAACAAAACAATATAATAATAAACAATAAACTGACTTCCGATAAGCTGCTCACCTAAAGATGTGGCAAAGCACTTCATGGGAGAGCTGGTTCATGTAATCTTTTGGCTCATCAGCTTTGGTAGACTCAGAACCTTCTCTGTTCACTGAGCATGGTTTCACATTTTTCCGCCTGGGACCCATATTTGCTATGATTTCTGAAGAAAGAAAACGTTCACGTTACGCAAATTCTGTGCAACTGAGAGAGAAGGACTGAATAGAAGATACACCATCTTAAGCTTACTTTCTAAAATAAATAAATAAATAAATAAATAAATAAAAGGAAAAACAAACTACAGTGCAGTTGAATTAACTGAAAAATAGAGAAATTCTTTCAGTAAGTTGTAGTTTGCCTGCTATGTGAGGTCTCACACATGACTTCCCAAATCTATTGCTCCTCACAGGAAGTAGAGGTGCAGGCGCCTCATTGGTGACAGCCACAGGACCTGATGGAACTGAATGGAGTGCCAGAGAATGGTCACAAAAGTATTAGGAAAAGGTTCTGCCCCAGAGAGCACAGGACAGGTTCCCCAGGGCTGTGGTCATGGCATTGAGCTGATGGAGTTCAAGAAGCATTTGGGCAATACTCAGAAATAAAGCTTGATTTCTGTGGGATCCAGCATGGAGCCAGGTGTTGTACTCAACAAACATTGTGGGGGCCCTTCCAACTTTTGAGGAAATTGATAAAGAAGAAAATCACCACAGATTTTAGATTATCTCTTCTGTGTGAATAAAATGTCTTCAGTATCTTCACATACTTGTCAATCAAGACAAATCACAACAAGAGATTATCAAACACCAACTAGAGATCTCCCAGTGAAACAGCACAAGGCCTCTGTCCAGCAGAAAAACAATTTTCCTTTTTAAAAAAGCCAGGCTCCAGATAATTCCTGAAAAAAAGAAGGAAGTGGCTGCCTCCTCTGAAAGGTTACAATGCTAAAGAAACTACTCAGGTAGCTTAGTTAAAGATCAAAGTTGCTGAAAAGCTCAAAGATCTCGCTTCAGCAGCAGTGTGCAGGACATCCCCTCCCTACTCCCTTTACTGAATTCCAGTGTTTCTGCTTATACTGCCCAACAGCACACACTGGCACAGAAAGACTGGAATAAATAAAGTTTTATTTAAAAGCATTTATTCTAAGAAATAACACATAGCTGAAATAAATGTGAACTTCGTATTAACAACAGAATAACTGAGTTAACATCTTATACAGACAAGCAGCAAGAGAAATGTCTTTAGTACTACTGTTTACCTGAGGAATGCTTTCTGCTGAGTAGGGCAAAACAGCATTAACTCAGTAAACCTGTTTAACAGGTCGAATAGCAAAATTCAGTGGATGAGAGAAAACAAATTTAAAAAGATGGATTTTAGAAGATTTATCAGACGTGTTTCTGTTATAGTGCTCACCATGATTTAATACAGCACAGTACTTGCTTTTTATTATGTGCAAATGGCTCCTTAGCAGATAAACAAAGCATCTCCTGGTAATTAAAAGGAAAATTCTGTGTTCTGGAACATGAAAAATTTACATGCTGGCATAAAATTTGAAATAATGACAGCTTCGCTGTGATGTAACTGCTGAAAAACATGTGCTTTCACAAACATATATCTTTTTACACACTTTTCATTAACAACTGCACAGTGTCATAGTTAATTTCATTTTCAATACTGATATTAAAGTAGCATAACTGGCATCTTCTGCTACTGAACTGTATGTAAGACATATGTATCTCTTTGGATTGGCTGGGGCTTCTTCAGCCAAAGCTGAAAACTCTAAGGGTGCTGCCTGTACACACACTGCATTTCTTTTTAGTGCACGCTGGGAAAGTTCAGAGCATTTGCAATATTGCACTGTAGTGTTTTTCCACTTCAGAAAGCCTGCAATTGACTTCAAACTACTTTTGACACTGGGTTCTTATGAAAAGAAGTACTATAAGTGAATATCACCTGATCATTCAACTTGCACAGAGCCAGATACGTCAAAAAATCTTGATTAACAAGCAGATTTAGGACTAAAGTAGAGAAGTATTTCAAGTACAACAGAGTAAAAGATGGTAGACTGTGATTTGAGGGAAGAGGAAGATATTAGCAGACCAGCATGAAAGGAAGAAGCCTAGAAAAATCCAGATTTAAAGACAGCAAACACAACTTTCTCTGATATTGGGCTGTAGCTGCTCTTGGCTCCTACCAATAAGGAAAAAGAGCCTGAATCCCTTATGCAGCAGTGTTCTGCAGAACGCATGCTACTCCAGGCCCTACGCTGACAAGTTAAAGGTGCACGTATCGTTCTATGCTGCCAACTCGACTCAGTTTTCAAAAATAATTAAAAAAGATCACGAAACAAGCAAACGAGCTTGGTTCTTCCCTGCTCAGCTGCTGAGGGTCACCGTAAGCCCGAGCAGCTCCTCATCACAGCCGCCCTCAGCCGGAACGACGAGGCCCACCGCCAGGGGAGCGGAACGAGCCGGAGCTGCCGGCCCCGCAGCAGTGAACGCTGCGGAGACACCACGGAGGAGAGTTAAGCTACGAGCAGCGCTCGCTCCGCGGCGTACAGCTGATTTTGTGCTGAGATACGCGGTTACGAAGGCAGATTCCCTCGCTGCTCTCCCGCAGCCAGCCCCAGTGGGCACCCCGCGCCCACCCAGGGTCCCCCCGCTTTCCTCGGGGCCTGTCACGCCGCGAGGGTCCCCACACAACAGCAAAAGGGGACAGAAACGTCGCGCCAGGCCCGGCCTAGCGAGGGGCCGCACACCGGGCGGACGGCTGCAGCTGACGAACCCGCCATCCCTCCGCCCGGCCCGCCGCCCCTTACCTGCCCCTCAGCGCTGCCCTGTTATTGTGCCCGCGGGGATGCCTTAACCCCGGCAGGCGCTTCCTGCGCGGTCCCTTCCGCCAGCGCCGCCGCGCTTCCGGTCCCGCTTCCGGTCTGGGCGGAGAGTGGCGAACCTCGTCCCGCCCCACCGCCATCTTGGCGTGGCAGCGAGGAGGTGGAGCTATGCCGCCGCCATCTTGGATGCGTCCTCGCGGACACGGCCTATCGTGCGTCGCACGGCGGGCGCCATATTGGTGGTGGCTGAGGTGGGGCGGCGGCCTGCTCCTCCTTCCTCACTGAGGTGCGGGGACCTAAACTGTGGATTTCCAAAGAGATGGAACAGAGGAAAACTGTTCCCATGCAGAGAGCTGGCTAGACAATAGCAAGCAAAAACGTGTAGTAGTGCATCTGAGGTGGTGGAGATTAAAACAGCCCACACAGCACCAGTGCCTGTTGAGAGGAAAAGAAGGTGAATTATCAAAATTACACCTCAGCCCACAGTTCTGCATGAACTGAGAAGCAATTATGACTGCGCTACCTGCAGAGGCTGTAGCACAGCCCCAGGAGTACTGCTAGTTGTCCTTGGAAAGTGTTAGTGGAAGTCTGCTGGTCTGCATTTAGCTCATCATTTACATTTACAGATTACACTGAGTACTTTTTGGCCTTGTTTTCAGTAGCTTTTGTGCTACTCTTCAGTTTATCTGGGAAATTGAAGAATTTAGCCATGATAAGCCCATACAATGAAACCATCTTGCACATTAGAACCTCTTATTAAAAAATAAAGAGGATAATCTGTATGTGTACTTAATTGCCACAGTCATTTATGAACATGTGGTAACATTAGTGAGTTTTTATTTGCTTGAGTGCCAACCCATTCTTCCTTACACAAAAACAGCTGAACCACAGTAGGGCCTTTTTATTGCAAAGCTACAGTCTTATTTTTCATGTATTAGAGACAGGCTATAAAAATCACATAGTTTAAAGTGAACATTTGTAGGTAAACATTCTCACTGATGGGAAAACAAACTGTGGTCTAAAACACAGTAACCTGGGACAAAAACATCCCAAGTGCAGTCTACAACATCACTGTTAACTGCATGAATTGGCATTCATATTTACTGTGACATTACTCATTCATCTCAACTGCAAAGTGGCTTCAGGAAATGCTTCTGTTTAGTTTTTCCTATACAGTTATTGTATCTCCTCATTCTTCTGCTAACTTGAACACAGTTACAGCTACTAAAAAAGAAGGCTGCAGGAGCATCTACTGTCTAAACTGTCTTACCAATAGCCTGGCTACCATAGCATATTGCACTCCTATAAGTTTTTTTAATAGGAGAAAAAAAAAAAATAAAACAACAACTTACAGTAGAAGAATGATTAGTGGCAGAAATGTATGAAGAATAGTCTCCATATTTAAGCTAAGTTGGGAAAGGGAAGGGATGGATTGAGCATAATACAATTAACATTGGAACAGACCCTCTTCTTGGCAAGAAGTGTGAGTTTTGGATTTGTCAGCAACAGCATCCAAACATTTTGTCCTCCAAATATAAGGAAAGTAAGTGAGCCTTCCAACAGAAAACCAAAGTAAAAAAGAAAACAGTAGTCCGTTCAGCAGAAGGATGAAAATCTGATAGTTTTTAGTAGCACTGAGAATGCCAGTAGCAGAAGAACACCAGATGCACTCAGTTGAATTAAGGAATTTGGATAGAGCAGTTTGTTTATAAGAGGGTTCAGATGATAGTAAAAACAACTGAAGTGTGCGAAAGGTTAGGTGGCTGTAAGATTGTAAAAACCAAAACACCATTTTTTTCTTGGAAGAAACCCGACAACTTCTCACACAGATCAGTAGTATGTTGATCTTTGGAATTAGTTCATTGGCTCTGTTTCTATCTACTGTTACATTTCAGAAGTTCTGAAATTTGAGATACTTAATTATACTTAAACAAGAACCAAAAGTAAAACATTTAGGAAACAGAAGTAGTAGGCTAACATCAATTAAAAAAGTAATTTTCTGGTTTTGATCTAATTTAGAATGAGATAGCGTGCTACGTTACTGAGAAGTTTACATAGTTAAGAGGATACTGTTACTTAAACTAATTTTAGAGCATTCACTTTGCTTACTTTTATCCAGAGTGTTGAGACCTCTCATTTAGAGCTGAGGGATACTGTTCAGACATGCATATCACAAGTCCCCGTTTTAGGAAAGTTTTGTTATCTTGTTATTTAATAAGACTCTCAGTACTTACTGGTCTCCCAAAAGATATTTCTAACCTTGAGTTTTCTGGGATATTTTCCATTCCATATTAATTTTCTAAGATACTTTTCATCTCAATTTATGTCAGAATTAAGAACTAACCACACACAAAGTAGCTAACAAAGACTAAAAGATTCTAGGGAACAACTATCAAATATCCCCATAGTCACAATCAGAAACTACAAACTGAGAAAATCTTTAAAAGCAATGTACTCTCTGTATCTACAGCTCCTAATTAACAACTTATGTAACGCTTTTCCCATATCTGGTCTTTTCTCTGCTAACACAGTTTCTAGAAATTTTCTTCACCATCCCAAACTCTAAGATATCCTACTTCCTTTCCAGAAACTTTTCTTCGTCTTTTATAAAAATGTCTAATGAGTTTCACCTGCATCACTGAGTCAACAGACAGTGTTTTGCTTCTCTCTCCACAGCTGATAACTGCAGAAAGTGAATCGATAGGATTCTGACATAGACTACCTCTTATTTGTCAGTAATACTCTCACCCAGATTTAATTTCTACCCCCGCATTTCATGCTGTAAATCTCCATTTGAAGCACTGAGGTTCATCCACAGGAGAAAGTATCTGTCTACTCTTATTTGGACCCTTCAGAACTGTAATTACATTTTAATAAATTGGTAGACCTGGGAGATCATATGCTGCCAAGGTGTTGTGGCTGCACAGAATGCAATTGTCTTGTCCTCCCCAATAATAAGTCACGCAGAACTGTCCTCTGCTGCTGCCTTTGACTGTCTAGCTCCCCAGTGAGCTCAGAATAATAATTTATCTGCTTTGGTTGCTTGAAAATATAGAAGCTTTGGTTAGAAATTCACATAAACTGGTGGAAAGGCATATTTGGTTTGAGTTGGTTTGTGAAGGATTACAGGGAGTCCTTTGTAGAATGTGTTGTGGCACTGGAAGGTGGGATCTGCTGACAGCCAACAAGTGCACCTCTGCTCTCCTTTAAAAGGTTGCAGTCTGTTGCAACAACAGACTTAAGAGGTTGTGCTGCAGGGCAGAATTGCAAAACAAAAACATCTTCCAGAAATAGCATGAAGTCTTAATACAGTATATAACAAAAAATCAAATAGTATAGCATCTCTGTGTCTGACTCTTCCCTCATGCAAGTGTGGACTAAAGGAACTGGTACAGATGGTGTTTTGTGATATCAAATATTTACAAAGGATGCAAAAGAAACCTTGTCCTCCTTTGAGCTTCTGATTTTTTCTCCTGCTCAGACAGGAAAGTTACAGTAAGTGTTGGACTTAAAAGGGAGCTATAGTTAAATGTATTTTTGGACTTGAGTGACGGGCATAAATTCCCATTCCCCTGCTGCAAATTAGGTAGGGATGGATTGGGGCAGGGAGCTCAGGGGCTTCTAAACAAGAATTAAACGTTGGTCCTGCTTGTTTGTAAGAGCCAGGAGAGAGTTGGCCAGAGGAAGCTATAACTCAGCTTTTTTTAGGAACAGGGATGGAACTCCTCTGCTTTGTCATTCCCCTGCTGGGGAGGAAGCAAGTCCTTCCCTAACAGCATCCTCCTGTAAAGTTGCAGTTAAATCTATGAAAGTAAATGTATCTTCAGTCCTTGCAGTGCTGGGCTTGTCCACTGCAGGAGTGGAAACTAGCCACAGCCTGGAGAATCCTACAGTGAATACAAATCCATCAATACAGTGAAACAAATCCATCCTTTTCTTGTGCTCTATGTCACACAAAATCATCTTCTTCTCAGCTCTGCTTAAAGAGGACTGAGGTTAGGAGGTGTTAGGCGAGCACTGGATGTGCTGTGCTTCTCCCAGAAGATGGCACCTCAGTGGTGTGAATGGGAAAGCAGCCTTCCCTGTGCCCACATGGCACCTCTGCCTTTAGGGGCTGCTTCTGGGAGGTCTGAAGGAGCATAGTTGCAGCTTAGCCAAGAGAGACATTTACCTTTGGACATGAGATACTAGAGCTGTTATGCTTGCAGCTGATGTCATCTCGCTTTTTGTTCTGGAAGAAAGTATATAGGCCTAACAGGGGGACAGCTTCATAACTAGTGATGCCTGTGACCATCTTGTGCTGGAATTTTATATTCCAAGCAATGAGGGAAAGTTGTTTTCAGATTTTACATGTTTACCTACATGTGTTTGTTTGTGTCTCAATAGTTTAATACAACACGTGTCGCATAGAATTGGATGTTCTTCCAAACATCACCTTATGGGGATGGTACTAACATTTGTTATGTTAGCTCCTGTAACTCATATATAAAAAAGTTTTGCATTATTATAAATTGCCCAAACTATCAAAGCATTCTCATTCTGTAAGATGAAAGTTCAGAAGCTTACTGAGTGCTTATGAACTGTTTAAAGATGGAGAGATGCACAGTGTGGATTTGAATTTGATTAAACCTTTCTATTGAGTGATTCCAGTGGGAGGTTATTACTGCCTCAGTTTCCCCATTCCTCAAGGAAATGAATGCCAGAATTCAAATACTACCAAATTTTAATTTTTTGTTTATGGTCTATTTATTTATTATCTGCAAAACAGCAAATTTTTCTTCTTGAATGATTCTTGCAAGGAAGTTTGAAATATTTGCAACTGAGAAAAGGGGGAAAACCTGCCATATATGTATATGTGTGTACTTATACATATTATATTTATGTATATGGAATTTAGTCCAAAAACAGTCAAAAGTGTTCAAGTACATTAGCACAGACAGGGGTGATAATTTTGAATAATATTCTCTGAATAATATCGGAATTCATTTCATTTAAATTCACTTAAATATATATATATTTTTACATTCATTTTGCCTCTTTTGCCTTGGAGAAAAAAGGTAAGACAACCATTAGAGCTGTCATAGTGACAGATGAAACATGGAAGTCAGAATTCAACAGAAAAGGACTGACCATAATGAACTCCTTGCTACAGAAATGGTCGGCATAAGAAACCTCAGCAAGGCCTATCAGGCAGGTCTGTGTGTCTCACATTTCTTACATAATTGTGTCTCACAATTATGATGACTTTTTATTTTGGCTTGTTTTGCTTTTCATAACAGATACATATTTTTCTGCATGAAGAATACTTGTTAAATTCAGAGTATCCTGTCTCTTGTAAGTGAATATATAGAATCCTATAAGCATTGTTTTCCAGTGAGAAAATAAATCTGTACTTCCTCAGTCGTCAGTTTCTTTTCCTCTTTTAACAGCGTAGGACAAGAATTCAGATCCATAACATGTATAAACAAAAATGTATGTGGTGAAAATCAAATACATTAATAGCAGAAAATATTTCAAATGGATATGAGGTCCTGCACTAAAATGAGAAGCTATGCACTGACATATAACATAGCCGGTGTGTTCTCTTGAAATAACCAAACTTCACTATATTTTGGTGGTGGCATTTTGTTTACCAGTTCTCTTTGCAAGCACAAGTTAGTCTTACAAAGTGAGATGTTGTGATCTTAAGATAAAACAGCTTAAAATGTCTTCTGTGTATATTGTCTATGCTTGGGACACTAAAGGCCTGCTTCCCCCTGCCCTGAATATGTATTATTATTAAAAGATTGAGAAACCCTGAATAATTGTTGTAATTGGAAACGCTCAACAAGCATGAGATAACCTTTGAGCAATTTGTTGTAAACAGCCTGAGCAGTATCACACTATTTTTAGGGCAGGGTGAGAATCCAGCTCTCCAGGCTGACCAGACACTGATACTACCATAATGAAGCCTGTTGAATTATGTTCCATTATACTTCACCATTCAGTCATCTGGTATTATCTTCTGTTCAGAGACGTGGAATTCTGGTATGATCTAAAGAATGCTTTATGCAATAACAACTATGGAATACAGCTGGCAATTTTTCATGTTGCCACTGATGCCTTTAAGAAGGTAATTGATAGTGTAGGAGTCAGGAGGCCTGGATTTTGGTTCTGGCTCAGCTGCACACCTCTGGTATCTATGATTGAGGAGACTACATTCCCCCTCCACAGTTTGCCTTCCAGGTCAATCTCTGAGATATCCGGGGCAGCGCCCATTTCTTACATTGAGCATGTAGATCAACAGTGCTCCTCATCCTCTGTACTCAGATATGTCCTACCTGCAGCCCACAGGCCACGTGTGACCCAGCCCCGCTGGCAGTGCAGCCATGCCCTGCCCCACACCATCATGAGGTGGCTGTGCCCCACCGAATGGCCCGGCCCTGCAGCACCCACAGGGCAGCAGTGTGCTACGAACCCCGGCTGGGCTGGAACCGGGCATGGGATGCACTGTGGTGCCAGCTCAAGTGATATCAATATCTACGTTTGTGAGCAACTCTTTTGGAGGATGAAGTACAGGAAAAGTTATCATTTCCATGGAAACATATAGGAGGCATTACTTTTGGAGTGACCTACAAATGCACAGCCCGAGACAATTCCTTTTCACTCAATGCAGCCCGGGCAAGCGAAAAGTTTGGACATCCATGACTTACTTGCTACAACAATGACAGTAAAACAGTATTAGAAAATACAGTTTGGGCTTTATGGACAAGCGAAGTAGTTTTATTATAGCACTATCATTCTCTTTTCCAGGAATCCAAACCATCTGATTTTCAGGCCCATATTTCATTACCTCTTGTAACAGAAGGAAAAAACAAAGCATAAAAAGATCTTACTGTGAAGCTTCTACCTTCTCCTCCCCGTATGTATAAAGATACATCAATGATACATGAGTTCCTTTTCAGCAGGGTTTTGAAAACTTATATGCTCTTTTAGTGCAAGGACATGTGCTCTATTTTTGCATTCTATGCCAATATCTGGCTGCCCATGTTTTATTTCAAGCAAACAGGATCTGAGCATGTTTCATCAGCTCACTCAAGCTATGTACATTTTTTCTTCCCCATATTTCTATGTCATTGCTCCATTGCACAAGCTTGACTGTCCAGATTGTCTGGCTGCTTCAGCATTTATTTTCAGATGTCATTTACAGCAGTATGCAAATTCTTTGGTCTGGTATGTGGCAAAAGCTGATATGGTTCTCAGTGTTATCTGCAGCTATGGGCCACCACGTGTTGCTAGCAGAAGGAGATAAAGGGCACAAACATGCCACGTTGGAGAGTGTTGCTCTCAGATGCTCTCTGCTACTGTTTCTTGTCAGAATTGATCAGAAAAGAATTAGAGTTCCAGAGGTCTGTGGTGGATGTACATACTGTGCATTTTAGGCCTTCAAACCTAACAAGGTTCTGTCACCCCTGTGAATGTGCATTGGCTGTATAGGAAACTTGGTTCACACACAAAGTTGCTTAAAAACTTGAATATACTAAAGCAGGTGATGTGAATATTCACTTTGGCTGTAGCAGGCCAAGCTAAAGACAGAAGACATCCCTCAAATTGTCTGCTGGGTTTTTTGTCATTGTGATAAAAAATTGGAGTTTGACTCTGTTTACTCACTGTGATCTTTCTCAGCCAAGACACAGTCATAGCAAGATGATCTGTCCTGAGAAACTTCGAGGCTGACTGTCGAAAGCCAGAAGCCCTTGAGCTCTGAGAAACTTTTGCTTCACTCATCTGCATTCCTGCTGCCTCATTGCTGGGGCCTGGTTTCCGACAATCAAAATGCACAGCAGTGCTGGTTTTAGTCCCTGTGCTAGAATAGGCAGAACAGTTTTCTACTAACATCCTCCATTTTTCCTTCTCATTCAATACAAAGAGAATTAGGTTACTTACCTTTCTCATCTTACATATTTTAACTCCAGCTGATGAGAAATAACACGTTGGCAGATTTTTTTGTTGCCATTGATTTATCTTTAGTTTCACTATCTGCCTACACGCACATGCTTCATACATATCTTACTCCAAAAAACAACAGGCAGGGCTGTCTGACTGGCATCTTTCACTAGTCAATGCATTCAGACCTTAAGTCTCACTGTTCTCATGCCAGAAATGGGCACCTGTGGCCCTAACAACAACTCCTCCTTAGAACAGGTGTACAATTCAGCTCTTCACCAGCAGCATATCTAATTAATGTACTCATGTGAGCAGTCTGGCTAAAGGAGAATGAACGGAAGCATTAAAAGAACATGAATACTCTCATGGCCCAATGGAGGTATTTTTCTAGTCAGTTATCTTAACTGCAATTTCAAGACAAGGCAACTTAAAAAATAATTCAATATTAGGTGATGTTCCTATCTTTGGCCGGAGGGCCAAATAATAATAATAATAATAATAATAAAACACTAAAGCCCATTTACTCCAGTGTTTTCATAATATATGCCACCATTGCAGTGATGTCCAAAGACTGTGGGAAGGCAGTCATGAAAATCACTAAAAGGTCCATATTCCTCTGTTCCTATTAGAATTACAAGGATTTCCAGCCTCTTCTATTTTGTAGAGAAAATAAATAGATGCCATTTGTACCTAGCTCTTGCTCCTGAAGATGATGCTCTCAACCACTTTTCTCCCTACACACCACACAAGAAGTCTGAGTTTGTTGAGAAGAATACGCCAAGCAGAAACACACTGGGAGGTGCCATGAAGAGAGTGACCACACTCCTAATGCTGAGAGCTTACTGTTCCTCACATAAGCCACTTGTGTGATCCAGCATTCACAGCAGCAGTTCATCCCTTGACACATGAAGTTGCTAATTAATCTTGACTGCACTTTCAAAGAGAAGGGGACTGTGGTCTGCTCGGAAACCCTTCATCCATCTTCATTAGTCCGAATGTTTAAGTTTCCAGTTTTATCCTGGCACTTGGCTCAGACTGTTGATCTAAACTGATAACCTCAATAGGACATCAAAATGAGTATCTTCTGCTTATGCGTCACTTAGAAAATAACATGTCGATTTTCTCCCTTCTGAAAGATGAGAGTTAAAGCCAAGGTCACAGTTAGCCCAACATCAGTCTTAATGACGTTTGAATTATACAGAGGGATGAGAAGGTTCTTAATGTACTACGAGTACCACTGTCCCTTAGAAATGAGTCTGAAGCCTCCCACAGAGGGGAATAAACACCACTCTTGTTCTGTGATTTCAGGGGACACAGCAGTGAATGGGAATAGCATATAATAATGCTGACCAGGATTTCTGTGTGTTCAGTAGTTAGTGTTACCAGGATAGGTAATGCTTTAGGGAAATGGAGAATCAGAAAGAGGAAGAACTTTGTTAAATTTACTCATTTTTTAGAAGTATTTGACATAAAATGCGGAGTATTTTCATTTCATGCTGTTTTCTTGGTTGGAATATACTTTGGAATATACATTTTTCTAGAGTTACGTGCTTCAACATTTCATTACTCCTCATTTTTTCCTTTTTATTTCTTTTCTTTTTTTTGCTTGTTTTTCCAGCTTTATCTTTCTTTTGGTTGTTCATGGCCAAGGTCATCAAGTGCGTACAGCTCTTACTGTTGTTGAGCTTTTAAATTTCTTTTCCCAAAAAGACACCGTTAATGTTTTGTATTCTGAATTCTATGAGTACTAAGAGTCTCCTCCTAAAGAGCTGTTGAGTATCTGAAAGGGAGCAGATGTATAAGAAAGAGAATAGATCTTTGGGACTCCTTGGGATTAAGACCCCCTACATACCACATACTGTTCTGTGTGATGTTTTCATCTCTGCAGTTGAGAGCCAAAATCAGGAAAAAAAAGAAGTACTGAATTTCAAATCCATTTTGACCCCTGCCAGTTACTTAGCTATAGTCAGCAAAATCAACATCAAATACCAGAAGATTTGTATCCGATGTACTGAATATAATTAGTTTTAAAATGGTTCAACCAGTTCATATTATAAAACAAACTAAAGACTGGAATTGCATATGCATGTAGCAGCAAATTAAATGGAGCCTCTCTCCTGTGGAGGACAGCAAGTCTGCATATCAGCTAATTTCATAGCATATCTGTGCTATGAAATCTCTTTTGCCTTCCAGAACAAGGTGCCTTCATGTAGTTTCCTGTCTGACAGTGATCTCTAGCCTTCCAGTATGTGCCTGAGAAGTGTTGGGAAGAATTGTGATCCAAGACAATCATGCCAGGGCCAAGATAGATATTTCAAAATAAAGATGATGGAATCTCAGTTCTCACAGCTGGGTTCTGGCATGGTTTAATTCTATGGTAAAGTACTGACATGTGAAAGACCATCTCTTTGGTCATTTTCAGTATCACATAATTTCAAGTATCCTCTTTTCCTGTACAAAGCATGAGGATGATGTTCTCAGCTCTGCCAGGACAAGTGGCAGATACATAATGGACCAACAAATCCTCTCAGTCCTTCTGTGTCGGAATGCTGTCTGCCTGGTACTAAAGCGCCTTTCAGCCAGCAGTGGGGTGGCTCAGCTTTCTGGTATCTCATCTTCAAAGGCAAGGACAGAAGTTTCCTTTCTGATTTTATGCTCCTTTAAAGTATGAGTCTTACATTCCAGTTCCAAAGTTTTCTTCAGATGTAATCCCAGTAAATTCATTCATTAATAAGCTTTTAATTGAGGAAAACGTTCTCCCTTGGCTGACTATTTAAGTGTCAAAGACATAGAGCAGCTTAATAACGAAGATAATACGGACATAATAGTCGAACATAATTTTCTTCAGGTCTGAGAGCAGCCAATTTATCAGAAATTAAAAGACTCATTCATAGATCACATTACTGGATTTAACAGAGACACTGCCACAAGGCTTATACAGTCCTGCGAATTTGTGGATTTGTCTCATTTGAAGGAAAAAGTGGGCCTGATTGCAGGGTAAATTTCAATAACATGGGGCCATCTAGTGTGTCTTGCTAATATTACAACAACTGCCTTGAGCTCTTTGCTCTGCCAGCACACTGCCTCTGGCTCCTGCTCTGTAACTATTTTCTGTAACTCCAAGTCTCATTTGTGAATAACTGATATAACGAATTTATTCTCTAGAGAGGTCACCACAGACAAAAAGAAAAGAGCCTGCATTTGTTTTAATAAACATGCAACCTAAGAAGTTACACAATGTATGTGAATCACAATTGTACAAAGTCAAAAGAAAAACGAGAATTAAAAATTTAGCTACAAAACTGGAGGAGTCCGAGCGCTTCATAAAGAAGCTGAAGCTTTCAAAAGGAAGTATGTGAAAAGAGCAAGTGGAAGCGAGCTCCAGCAAGGAACACTGAGCAATGCCTGCAGGTGGCAATGTAGGGATTTGAACTTTCACTATGGAGGCAAATACATAACGCAGTGCTCACGTGAAAACCAATCTGCTACAGAAAGAGGAATGCTTATGGGTATCCTGAGGAAGATTTGCAGGGATAACAGATGTGTCAGTCCCTGCACTCCGGAGCAGGGAGGAGCAGGAGACATCAGAGCACAGCTGAAAGGTGTACATGGAGATTTGTTCACTTTTATTAGTACAGGATGAATGAAATTAAATTAGGAGATCATGATAAGGCAGTGTAAAGCTGTTCTTGGCATTCTTCTCTGTCATGCAGAATTATTTCAGCACACACCTGCTTGCTTCATATGTAAGGCTCCTCTGCTCTTCCTGCAAAGGAAAGGAAAGACAGTAAACTTTCCATTGTGGACTAAAATCTCTTTGAAGTTCTCAGCCAACAATTTGCTAACAGAAAAGACACTGTGAACATTTGCATCAGGCAAGAAGACACTGATCTGTAAAGCTTTTTCCTTTAAAAATGCTGTATTGAATACATAAGAAGTAAGAAAGCTCTGACATTTCTGATATTTCCAATATAAAAATATTTCCAATATTAGAAATTCCACATTTGAATTCTGATATCACCCAATTTGGTGCCTTGTTAGCCCAGTGCTGTTCATTGGACTCTTGTCTATTCCACTTCCAGTTTCTGCTGGAGCAGGAAGCTGCTCCCACAAATACCAAAGACACCTCTTTGGATTAATTGGGCTTATTGGGGGGGAGAAGCAGTTACTCTGTAAAGGTTAAGCAAAGAAACAGAGGAGTAGAGACCCTGGACAAAATGAAGTGGAAATACCAGATAGCTCATCTCAGATTTGAGCTAATTCAGAAGTCATTACTCAGTATCTTACTTACAGGACTGCCTTGCAGAAAGAACATTTGTTGTTGTATGTTTTCCCATCAGAGCCACAAAAAGGTTCGTAGAGCTTTTCGCAATAAATAGGTCTTCCTCTCTCTAACCTCCTGTATTCACTGCAGTCTACCTGCAAATACAATAACATTTTTGTTGGACTAAGCCTTTCTCACATTCATCATTCACGTACAGAAACAATGATAGACAAGATCTCTGGGCAAGGCTATCAGCTGCTGTAGAGCAGCAGTCAGTGGAGCTCCACCATCTGCACTAGCTGAGCCCAAGCCACAAAAAAGAAATGTATGATGGCAGGTATTGAGCACCTTTGGGAACTCTGCTGTCTACCTGAATAAAAAAAGGGAAATAATATAGCTCATTTTCCATTTACAAATGTTGAGTCTTAATATGTATTTTCTCCATGCTTGCAGTTGTCAGTAAATTAAAGTAAGATTATTTTTCAAAGATGTGAAGGTTTTCTGTCTCTATTCCACAAACACAACTTTTCACAATGGTGATGAGATCCAGCAGAATTAGACAAAGTCCTGTGTAAATGAAAAGAAACTGCTGAAAGGCTCTCTCTCATCTGACAGTGGGACTGTATTTGTTATAGAAGTATACATAGAGAAGTGGGAGTACGAACTAATAAAAGAAATCCCTGAAAGAGCTCCTGTCCTCTTTCTGGAGCTCAGTCTTCTTTTGTGAAATGAATGTCATTCCTGCTATTTGTCAGCTGAGGAGTTTCTTGTATAGTTCACATATTCTATTCAATGTATTATTTGTTATCCTTGAAAGCTTGGAGTTTGCTCGCCTAGGAAATCACCTTTCATTTTATGTGCTGCTGCAGCTAATATTGGCTCAGCTCTGCTCACTGCCAGTCTTGTGAGAATTTGAAACATTAGTCTTTGCAGGGAGGCTATGACTGGAGCTTGTTCTTACTGAATATCTATCAAAAATATCTATTACACACGTAAGCATTTAAAATAGAACCTGGCTTTGCTGATGTCTTTTTGTGGCCCCTTTTTTTTACCCTTCATCCCATCTCTTAGTGAAGGAATATTACTCCAACCAAGACCTGGAGCTTATTGCAGGTTGTATGACTATTTTTGTGACAGTTGTTGTCCAGGGGCTGCATGTGAGTGAGGAGCAATGAGCCTTGTGTGTCAGCTCCTTCAGCAGCCTGTGCTGTGGCTGCAGTGATGATCAGCAAATTGAGAGGGCTCCCCTGGCAAAAGGGTCATTAACCAATTACTTCCCGAGATAGTCTGGGCTCAAACCCATTGCCCCTTAAGAGAAGCCCATGAGATACTGGTTTATCCAGTCTTTTCCTTTGGTTGGTCACTTCTCTCTCCTCCAATGCACGTCAAATACTGGCCCCAGTCAAAGGAGGAGATCAGAGACCTACTGGACATCAGCCTTCTACCACATAACCCAGCAAAGGCAATGGCATGGGAGGGAATCCATAGCTCACAATTTTCAATATAAGGCTGCTTAATTGCTAGCCTGTGGGTGGTGAAGGTCAGATAACAAAACAAGCTAGAAACAAAATGGGTTTTCCTTCTATCTACATAACAGTTGGTAAAATGGAAAAGTGGAACAGGCTCCTCCTGGAAAAGACGTGTGCCTTAGCCTGGGTTCCAGCGTCAGAGGCTGTGTGTGCTGTGCTGGTAAGAGTGTGTGAATTTCCACACATCACTGCTGTTCACTGCAGTCCCCAGTGAACTCTTTCCTCACTTGAGGAAGGAGTTTTACTGCTTAGTGCCACATTTATCTCAGAGGGTGACTCCAGGATGGATAATCCAGTGCAGACAGCGGTTAATTAAAATTTTAGATATGCAATTTAGGATCTGAAAGTTACCAAGTAAGCCTTACAACATTGTCACCAGATAAATATAAAAAATCCTTATTTTTCTGGCTTACAATTTTGCCTTGATATTTCTTGCCCAGAGCGAGTGATACACAGCTACATCTGGAAACTGTCAGAGCGACTGAATGGAAGCCACATATCTCAGCCTTGGGGATTTCTTTTTGACTTTGGCAGCAATTGGTTAATGTGTTTTTTTTCCGACCTCATTGATCCTGGTGTGCTATCACTACAAACTATATATTTTTATCCAGAAATAAAGAAGAAAGTGACTCACCTCCTCCTTTTGGGCAGCATCTGCAATATAAACAGAATCACAAAAGATGAAATAAAAGAACACTGTTGTTGAATATTCATTTTGCACCTGCCCTCATTAGCACCAGCCCTTCCAGCAACTCCACCTCTCCTGCTTTCTTGAAAGTAAATACTTACAGAGTTCTTCAGTGTTGAATAAGTTGCCTGTGTCAGGACTTATCCAACAAGTAGATATCGTTGCCTTGTTTACCTTAGGAATCAGTGTCAGCAGCTTGCACAGCCTTTGCTATTTGGGGATTGGAGTCTATTGTTCCCCTTTTCATCAGAGAAAGACTAAAGAATCAGGAGTTATTATTATGTCAAATGGCTCATGTTCTGTGGATGAACTAGTTGGGCACGACTGGGTTTTAATTCCTAGGTCTTCCAAAAAACTCAAGTGATGGTAAGCAAGGCACGCATTCCATATATTATTTATTTTTTCTGTTTATAATGAGGATAATAACTATTGAAACATAATCTAGATTATGATGATAATGAAATTTGGATCATAGTACCAGTTTAAAAATGTGTTTTCCCTTACCTTTGGAAGGAGTGTTTCCTATTCCATATACACATCGCACCCAATATAATACAGCCCTGATTTCAGGTGGGGCTTCAAAAAGCTCCTTCAAAACACCTGTTCAATGTTAATTACACCTCCCAGAAAGTAGCCAAATAACATTGGCATGTCTCCACTGTGGTGACACATTCATAACTTTCTTTAGGAATGTATTTTGTTCTTCTCCTGTCCTGTGACTGTCATTCTATGGCTTCAAAAGGATAAAAGTAAGACAAAGGCTTTTTGTACAGAAGGAGCAGTATGCAATATGCTATAAAGAGCAATACAGGCACTAACCCTTGTTTTTGTAATTAAATGCATGCAGCTGATCTGGATCTTTAAAGGTAGGCAGCTTTCCACTGAACTTCGCTTCCATCAAACTGCCTACGTCTTCTGATTAAACAGTCATCCAAGGTAAAGAAAACTGGCATAAGTTACACAGTACATCAAAAAAGATCTGGTTCATAAAGTATCGATCCATAAAGTTTTGAAGTAGGTAAGATAAACTAGAATGTCTAAGGAAGGGATTTGCTGGAGTTCTTATGGGAGCAATGTTTGCTGCTGCTGCTGCAGTGAATGAAGCAGTCTGAAAGCATATTTCTCATTAAAAAAACATTAACATTAATAATGCCATTGGGCATCTATTCTAATAGCAAATAAGATTTGCATTCCTTTCAGTTATTCTAAGTGTGCTTATTTACTTATTATTCTCTCTCTCTCCTTTTTTTTTTTTTTTTAATATATTGCAAGTTTGTGTTCTTGAACTGAACTATCAAGTGAAGGTTCAAGAAATTCCTCTCAGCTCTGTATTTTATGATAGAGTAACTTGTGCCTCAAAGCAATCTCCAGTAAACTAACCCCACAAAGAGGCTGCTCACAGCATATTCTATGGCTGGTGCATAATCACCTATCTCCTGCTTGCTCAGTTTGGCAGAAGAAGGATCTCATTAGCTCCAAGCAACCCACTCAGATTGAAGAAGAAAATGAGTAGGTAAAAAACCTGTTTGAGTTCGGAGGCTTTACAGATCACCTTTTAGTTACAGTGCAGAACGCAGCTCTGATTCACACAGCTGTCAAGGAATAGGTTTCATTTACACAAGTTGGCAACTGCAAAACTGCTGAAATGTTGCTTGTAAATGGTGCATGAGCATAAAATTTCACTTGCCTTCTGCCACACAAGCCCAGCAACCACCGCTATCTATCCTAGCAGATCAAGAATTTTCGGTAATAAAGCATTATAACTATAGCATGTTAACCAATTAAAAATGTTACTCACTTGCTAAGCAAAGAACCGCCAGGGCGAGAAGCACAAAAACACCTGTTATCTTCATGGCAGACATGGGTTCTCGACCTGTTTCACAGTCAGTCTGTGCTCTAAGTATTCCAGTACAATCAGGTATCTGCTTGTGCATCTGTGAGTGCATATATATACACACACACACCAAGAGCAGAAACCCCGATGATGAAATCCTCCTAACAGAAGGTAATTAGAAGAAGGTGTTGCCCATGGGTAGTGGCAGTAAGAATGTCTTCTGTACAGCATGAAGGTCATAAGTACAGGGCAAAGATGAGAGTCACATCACGGATTGTGTTGATAAAGGACATGTATTGTATTTTGGCTAATCCCCTTGCCTAATTAACTGTTCCATCTCCATTAGCAAGTTTGAAGAGTGACTCAGTAAGGTGGTTACTTACTGCTGATCTGCTATTGCCATATTCACCCTTACAGCTGAATGTAGTTCCCACGGCAAAAAAAAAAAAGAAGTAATTTCTACTGTGTGTGTTCCAAAAGACTGATACGAGAGTAGCTGAAATGTTTATTTCCTATTCTCTTGAAATTTTGGAGGCCCTTGTTGCTAGCTGTGGGTAAATCTGATGCTGGTTAGTACGGCCATGTTCTGAGTCCTTCCAAACAAGTCTTCTGTTGATTGGAGAAGTGTATGTTTTGTGTGGATATGCACTCACCTTCACACACAGCACAGGTAGGATCCCCACATCTGCCTTCAGAGTTCCACTAGTCTGGGGATCAGTAAAACAAGGAGCAAAGATACTGTAGTACCTAGCCTTGCAAAGAGAAGTGATGAGTTCACAGAATCTCCACGTCCAGCTGAATTGCTCCCTGGTTTGCTGCAGTGGGATGTGCAGAAGGTCCCTCTCCCTGCTCATCCTTTCCTTTGTTGACCGTTCCAGCTCAATGGCAGTCATGTGCAGCATTCTTTAAACAAATCATCATACCAGTGTGTTGGTGACTTAATCAACTTTTGTAATACAGAGGAGGGGTAGCAAAAAATGGAGATCTCAGAGTTGAATATTTATTTTCATGAAGGAAAGGTTGGAAAAGATCTACAAGATCATCCTGTCCAACCATCCACCTATCACCAATAGTTCTCACTAAACCATGTCCCTCAACACAATGTCCAAGCATTCCTTGAACACCTCCAGTGTTGGTGACTTCACCACCTCCCTGGGCAGCCCATTCCAGTGCCTGACCACTGTTTCAGAAAGGTAGTATTTCCTAACATCCAGCCTGAATCTCTGCTGGTGCAGCTTGAAGCCATTCCCTCTAGTCCTATCAGCAGTTACACGAGAGAAGAGGCTGACCCCCAGCTCACTACAGCCTCCCTTCAGGTAGTTACAGAATCATAGAATAGTTGTAGAGAGCAATAAGTTGTCCTGAGTCTTCTTTTCTCCAGACTGAACAACCCCAGCTAATTCAGCCGCTCCTCATAAGGCCTGTGCTTATGTGGACTTTTGAACCCATATTTCTGTTTAAACCCATCTGTCTAGAATAGCCTTCTCTTTAATGACTTGGGATGTAGCTGTGCAAATTCTTATATATGAGGAATGAACAGTATGAACAATCCTTGCGCAATTGCTCCAATTCGCAATATTTCAGTGATGACTTTCCTTCCATTGCTAGATATCCTGGGGCCTTTGCACTGTTATATACGCTAGCTTCAGCAAGACAGAGGAGCAAAATATCCTTTCAGAAGAGGTTGCAGAGGTCACCTTCTCCTTGGATCCCACTAACTCATGCTTTTCTGCAGAGTAAAAGGGATACTGATGATCTTGTCTTTAAAGAAAGTAGGTAATGAATAAATTGTTAATTTCTCATGAGGAAAAAATGGAAAAAAGATGCCATCAGATTCCGTTTTCACTTTAAGATAGGAGAAGAAAAGGACAGCTGAGGATCTGGACTGAGCTAGAGGCCTGTAGATTTTTTAATGCCTTTACATATGTCATTTCATTATAAGTTTTTCTTTGTTCTTAATTTGGAAATCCAGGTGTGTTCCTATGGAGTTCAGTGCATGAAAGACAAGCTCTGGTTTATATTACTTGGATTCAGCTACTTGAGGCTGTCAGTGGAATTATGGTTCTGGGAAGCCCAAAAGCCTGGCCTGGGACATGAAGAAATTCATGAGAAGTACTCAGGAAATGTTTGTTGATTAATGCTGACTGCTCTAGGCAACAAGAGAAAGACCCAGAACAAACCAGAAGATGCTCCTGGTCCAAAGAGTTTGTTAGCAAACAAGACTTTAAGGGCAACTTGAAACTACAAAGCTGCAGCTTGACAGAACATGCAGCTTCCTTGACACCGGTATGAGGAAACATCCCGCTTCGGTTACGCCGCCTCGCCTCATTTTGTGCTATAGAGCATACTGACTCATGCAACTCTAGTATCCATCACATCGCTCTAGAAAAAGGGTATAAATGTCTGTTTGCAGCCTTCTGAGTTGATGTAGGAAGATTTTCTGAGGTCTAGTGAGGAAAGGAGTTCAGGGCATTTGGAGATGAGAGATAGCTGATGAGGGAGACAGATTTTGAATAATATTTTCTTGGTATTTGAAAGTTATCTTGCTGTCAGGATTTCTGATGGTTATTCTATACCCTACAGTAGCAAATCCATGGTATGAAATCCTTTCTTTCCTTTCTGTCAACATTTAGATATTTTGATTAGGGTTTTCATATCGAGTTGGCATTCACTTTCTGAGCAGCAGACCTGAAGCTCTGTTGGGCTTTCCCAGACCACTGACGGGATGGGAGAGAGACAGTTCTGATGAGAAGCTGTGATGTACTGTAGAGTGTGAGAGGCTGAATGCTGGAAGCATTCAGATGGGCATGGCAGGGAGTCAGTCAGAGTTCTGGAGTTGTGTGCATTTTGAAACATCAAATCTATCTGGCAGATTTAGGAGGAAAATGCCAAAAATAGAATGCAGTATTTTGTTTCACTTTCTGCAGCGAGGTAATACACTGACTCAAAATCTCAAAATTCTGTAAAATTAATGTCAGGCAGCATTTATTACGAGTCTGATTTAAAAAGTTACCAAGATACCATAGTATCCATATGCATAACTTCAAAAATGGGAAGAATTCATATCAGCAAATTGGAGAAAATATGTACCAGTCAGCTGAAAACGCCTCATTTGAGGCACTTTTCTGTCCAAACTTGCAGGCACTTGTTTGCCTTCGTAGCCTTTACGCAGAGCTGGTCTGACAACCTGAGACCTGTCATCCCCAGGCAGGCCACAGGTTCATCTAGGTCAGCATGCTGCCTCCAAGAATGCTCAGCAGATGGAGGGGAGAATATGGCGTCTTTCTTCTTGTGATAGACAAGCTGAACATGAGTCAATGGTTTGCCCCTACAGCAACACCATCTGATCCCACATACTGGGTTGGATTGCTAATGATGCCATTATCACATCAAAACAAATTATTTTCCCCTGTTAAGCACTTATAAGGCTGCATGTGGAGGACTGTGTACAGGTCTGGGTTCTCCAGCACACACAAGACACTGGAATACTGGGTCAATTCCAGAAAAGGTGAGAAGGTAAATCCTATTGTTGTCTTCAGCTGTTCTGCAGGGTTGGGGTACAAAGAAGACCAACTCTTCTTGGAGGCACACAATGAAAGGAAGAGAGAGAATACTGCAAATTGCGGCAGGAGAAATTCCAATTAGATGTGATGAAAACAAATTTCATAATGAGAGTAGTCAAACATTGGAATAGATTGCCCAAAGAGATTATGGAAACCTGATCTGTTCTAAGCTGGCCATGGTTTGGTGGTAGGGCAGAGATGTGTAGAACCAGGTGATCTCCAGTGCTCCATTCCAACCTAAGCTGGCTCTGTGATTCTTGAAGGTGAATTTGAGCTGTCGCTAGCAGTCAGCTGCTTATGTTTGTCCTAAGGAGGTAGCATTTCTTAGCTTGACAAAGCAGACACGAAATAGAGTAGCAAGTTGGATTGATTTTAGATACTTGAAAAATGCAATTTTATTGGCTGAAAAACACATCTTCAGATCTATTTGGTTATTTCTGCTTCCTAGAGATGGATGATTAAGAAACTCTGACTAGGAATTACTGCTTTAAATATATGCATATTACTAGGGGCCTCTAGTAGTTTTTTACTTTTATGGCTGTATCATGTCTTCTTCCAACCTCTCACCTTTCCAAGTTGTTATTTTGAAGAACAAAAAGTAATTGCTTACTGAGTAAATGTTTACTTGCTTTAATGGACCTGTTACATCTGATGAAGACAAAACACCTAGTGCATGCTTTTCTGAGAGTGATAATGTGTCACAGTCATTCAAATATTGCTTTTGTTTTCAGAGCTTCAAATGGAGCCAAAAGGTGATGCCAACTATGCTGCTGCAGCAGGTCATTAGTTAAGTGCCTGCTTTATTTTGCATGGGAGGATGTTATCTGGCTGCATTCCAGAAGGTATTGATGTACAGTAGCTTGTGCTCATTCATATGATGGAGTGCCTTACTCTGGTTGACATCAACAGCGCTGAAAACAATGATGCATGGAATAGCTAAAAAGGTACTCATGCAGCCACATGTATCTGGGAAGAATGTACAAGCTGGGCTAGATACTGAAATTGTCAAGAGCAAGGATTCTGGCTTAGTGATTCCACTGCATGTTTATACATAACCTCGTTCACAAACTCCTCCAGTTTTTTTTGTGTGGAGGTGGTTGGGGTTGTCCACCCATGTGCAATCAATTAAGATATTAAATTCTTGCTCAATTGAAGGCATGAGAATCAAGTGATGTAACAGCATCAAAGTGTGCCAAAACAGTTGGGTATTTGCCTGAAGGAAAGTGAGTTTCCCATTTTCCACACCTTAACAAATACGAAGTGATTCCTTCTGCAAAATTGCAGTTATCAAGCTGGGACAGATCCCAAATGAACATTTCATATATTATTTTAGAAAGCAAAAAATAAAAATAAAAATAAAAATAAAAATAAAAATAAAAATAAAAATAAAATCTAACAAACCAACAGTTTGCAAAGAGCTGATCATTATTGTTTTTCTTTATGCCTTCTGCCTTTACTATACATTACTATTGCCTTTCGTTTTGCATTTTAAGATGCAATTTCCAGATGTTTTGCACTTCAACTGACTTTGGTGTGACAGAAATTTAATCTGAAATACTTGAGTGAAAGTTTCTTCCAGCAGTGTTGAGAGAGAGGACACAGATTGATTTTGCTTTCATTAAAAATACTATGGTTTTCATAAAAGAGAAGATACAACTCACAAAGAGAGAAAAGGTGAAGATTAGCACAGAAGGAGGGGTGTATATGAAGCATTTGGACCTGAAATCTTAACATGCATTCTCTCATAGAACCCCTAATTAAATATAAGTCGTTTTTCCTTCTGATGTCAGCAAGTGCCTGCTTAGCCACCTCTAATCACTGAAGCACATAGAGGATTGCAAGATCCTACTGCAATCTATTAGTGCCTCATTAAGTACACCAACTATTTGTAAAACATTCTTCAGGATGAGGAGCACCCACAAAAATCCTTGCAGGGAATTACTCAGTCTCTGTTCAGAGCAAATTTATTGAGGTGTGGTAGGTAAAATCTAAAGTCTCGTGTTGAATGATGAGCACAAGTAGAAAGCAGGAGGAGCTGCCCATCCCCAGAGAAAGGTGGGTCACCAAGAAAGCAGGGGTCTCACAGAGGACTGATCGTGTGATCCTGTTGGACCATGAGATCCTCAGGAATGAATTATTTCCATCAGGATTTTAGTTCTGCAACAGTAAGAAGTTTTGGGGGGTGGTTTTGTGCATTGTACAATCCAATGAAGGTTTTTGAGATTATTTGCATCTCAATGAGGAGAGGGATCAAGAAAAGGAAGTATGAAGGTGAACTGACATCAATTGATATTTCCTTGGGCAGATGGAATGTGTTAGGAAATGATCTCCAGTGTACAGAGCCATGCTAGTGGAAATGTGTAGTGATATTAATGCCGTTTAATACAAATCATTGAGCTCCTCTGAGATGGGAGACTGCCTGAGAAGTCCTAGAGCAGGCATTCAGAGATGTGCAGCAGGTTCCGGGGAATGGATAGCCAAGAACTGAAGCCAACTTATTTTCGGAGAGCAGCCGGCTTACACGTAATTTGCTTTCTGCAAAAGCAAGTTCCAAGCTGTGCTTTGTTGGTTTTCTGAAGAATCTTAGACAATTCTTTGCCTCACTACGGGCTCCAGATCACCTTGTGATCTATGCCAGGAATGCTTCCTGAGGGGAAGCTTCTTTCACCTGACGAGATCACGGCACAGAAAGGTGTATTTTCTTTTGTCTGAATGAAAACCAGAGTGAATCAAAGTTAATAAGAGGCTTCAGTGATTGGTACCAAGAATGCTTCAGGTATCTGAAGAACAGGAAGGCCCCACTAATTCTGAGCACTGTAGCAACAGTATTAGAGAGAGATCTCAAGGACATCAAGATATATATGTCAGCTGGATTGCAGTTAAAAACCTTCTGACCACAAAGGACAGGGAATTTCAATTTACCCTCAATCTGCAAAAGATGCAGTCACTTGTCAGCCTGCAGAAGTGACTGCTAACACACCACCTTTTGGTGTTGTCCTGTACACTTCTACAGGCCATTGATTCGGTACCGTTACGCAGTTCACATAGGAAAAGACATAACACTTCTCTACAGATGTTGCCTCAGAAGTAGAACAAAGTTTTCCATTTGAAAAGTAATATTAATGTGATATTAACTGTTCATCTTTAAAGATCACAGGTAAATCAGTGTTTTTTCAGATGCGTTTATTAACTCCTTTATAAAACAAGCATGTCATGAAGTAAGTTGCATTTACAGCAGAAATAAGAATCAGATGCAGTAGCAATAAATAATAATATAATAAATAAATAGCAATACTTAAATAATAGAATAGCAACAAACACTTGTAGCTAGATTAGCAGTGGTTTTCTGAAATATCAGATACTTCCTATGTTTCAATGTTTAAATACTTAAATCACCACCCATTTCTAAAACTGGAAGAAAAAGCCACAACTGAGGACTCTTTTAATTCCAATGATCTTGTACCAAGGATAAAGCCCAAGCCCTCAAAGATATTTTGAAGCATTTTGTCCTCCTGAAAGCCACAATGTAGGTGGTTTGACAAAAAAAAAAAAAAAATTAAAAAAAAAATGGGGGCTTCAACACATGCTTGTGCTTTTTTTTCCAGACATGGGCACTTACACTGTAAGCAGTTCAGAATTAGGATTTTATTCTTTTCCTAAGGTTCTGTGAAGACACAATAGCACTTCTGGCAGTGCTACAGAAGTATCTCCAAAATGATCTATGAAAATCGATATTCTAAAATTCTAACTTTAATGACATACTTAACATTCACATATAAAACCAGTTCTCAATTGCTCTCTGAAATATCAGATACACAGCAGTTGAACTATTAAATAATTTCAGCTACCTATGATGTGCAGTGTTGACCACAAACAGCTGAAAATGTGCAGCAGTTAACATTTCCAGGATTCTGAGTCTGCAGTTCCTTCTAAAATATTAACTGTCAGACTGGAAGATGAAGATAGCCCGGATATCTGATACAGAGCTGCCTCGTGCAGCCAAGGCCTTCTGTGCTGATATATTTCAAAGAAATAAATAGTAATAAATAAATAAATAAATAAATATGAATGTAATTATATAATTTAACAATAAAATAATTAATAAATAGTTCTTTCAATAAGTTACATTCTGTATAAGTTAACACATGAAACATCCTGACTAGCAGCTGCCATCAACTGACACTGCAATTCATATCAAGTAAATAATAAATAGGTCAATAAATAAATGCAATACAAAAGTACATGGAACCAACGATAATAGCTGACAGGAATGTATCAAAATACCATACATGTTAATATAACATGATGTGTGCTAGTGGTGTTACTCAGATCTGGGGAATTTAAAAGATCTGTCAGAATCAGGATCATACTATTCTACTATGGAAAAAAAGATTGAGGTGTGGCTTCTTAATAATCTCACATGCAGATTTTTCTTCTAATAAGCATATTTACTTGTCTTAATCCATCCTTTGCTTTCTTGAGGAGCATTACACCAATCTCTTGGTGCTTATCTGTAAAATAAATGAAAGGCAATTACATAAGAATTATCTTCATTTTCCTCAGACCTACATTTTTAGTCAGTTTCTCAATGAAGCTGTGCTGATCTTAGCGATCTCATGAAGTACCACTGATCTCTCTAAAAGACTCAGAGGCAGACAATGCCAGGCTCAGAACTTCCCGTTAGCCAGGGATTGGGAATTTGGCTTCAACTAATGAGGGCTGGGCACTTGTCCAGCTTTGGCCCTCTGCTCCAGCAGCAGAAGGCTCTTGGAGTCTTACCTGCAAAGTGTAGACCACTCACTCCAGGAGGAGTTGTAATAGCGATCCCTGGCCTGCACAGAGATCTTGTCTTTTGGCCCAGTCTTTGGAATCTGAATAGACTGCTCATCAGCATCATAAACCTGTGAATAGGGCACAGCTCCATCAGTAAGGGTCAAGCAAACATACAGTAAAGTGCCAGACAGCACCAAGCATATGTAACTGCAGAAAACACTGGTAGTCTGTTGTTCCAAAGGCACCAGTCTTCTCTCACACATGTCAAAGTCACAAACAGTTGTACGAACCTTAGTCGCAGGGGAAACAAACTATGACTCCCACTGAAGTTAATGATGTAAAGCAATCCGAACCCCAAGCTCAAACTGTCATTCAAACAGAGGGCTCATTTGTTTATCTTTTTTTCTTCTCTCTCTCTCTTTTTCCCTCCTTTTCCTCAAACAGGGAACCCTAAAAGGCAGAAGTTGCTGGTTTTCTCTGAAGACTTTTGGCTAATACAGGAAGGACTCTGTAGACCTGCCAGTTTTTCTATGGGATTGCATAACACAGCCCTGCTAATATCAAGGAATCACTACTAGGTCAATGGCCCCATCTGCTGGTACAGGCTTGCTTATTTTTTTCACATGTAAATATCCTTTTGTGTCCTTGGTTTAACTGCATTTCAGACCGTAATGATCACATTTGTGAATTTTCTGACTTCTGGACGAAGGAAGAGCAGCGAAGGACCTGCACTATGGTCAGTTGCTCTATGTATTTCTTTCTACTTCTGCTCTTGATTTCTTTGACGACCAAGACAAATCACTCTACTGCTGTTGTGTGCCCTTTAGTGTACCCATAAGCATTAACAGCGGAAGCAAAACAATCTCATTATTTCAAGCTAAAATGGATTAGCAATATTAGGATTAACAATTTGTTGACAATTAGCTAATAACGGGAATATGAGAGGCAAAGACTTCAGTCTTCACTAGTATCCACAGAAATGCTACTAAATGAGTCACTGATGCCTTATTTGACAATTCGCATATGAAGTCTGAGCTAGCCAGGTACAAATGACATACAAGGAACTCACCGCAGCAGATCCTAGACCTACGGATTTGGAAATTGGGATTTTCCCATATTAGGACCCACATAGTCTTCTAATGAGTTAGTCGATACTTTTCTCACGCTAGCATTGGCTATGCAATACTGGACTTGATTTTATCTCCCAACTTACATCAGGTTTCATCCACCCTAAGTTGAATCTTACTGCTCACAGAACCGAGAAGGAGGTCATTGTCTTCCAAAACAGAGCCTTTCTACATTTGGGGCTCAGCAGCATTTTTATTTTATTCTAATTCTAGTCCATGATTCATGTGCTCTAAGCTCTTATTTATACTGTCTGTTAAAACAGGAAAATCGCACATCAAATGTTGCATTTCTACCTTGCTTCTGTATTTCTTTGTGCTTTCAACTTTGACCCTGAAAGTCAATGGGAAGTAGGACTTTGGTGTGCTCCAGGTCCTGGGATATGTCCAGGTCACTGTTCCATTTGTGCTTGCATACTGACATTGAGGTGGGTCTGGCTTTACTGCAATAGAAAATATAGAAGGCATTAATACGCATTAGCAGCATAAGATCACGTTGGTGTACTACTGCTGACAGTTTTATATGAACTGGCTGTTGGAACCTCTATTAAATTATGACAGGAGTTGGCACGATGCATAAGAACTGCACTGTTGCTTCTCATGGAAAATTAACAACATTCCCACAGACTCTCTGGGTAAGATCCTTCTGGTTTTTTTTTTTGCCTGGAGAGCTGTAGGAGGCTCTGTTAGAGACAGATGGTTATCTTCACCTCCTGCTGACTGCTGGGCATTTAGCAAAACATGCTTTCGTCCATCTGTAAGAATGGATCAGGAGTGAGGCATACCTGGCCTTAACCATTATCTGAGTAAATCTGCAGTTCTCAAAGAACAGCCTGCTGGGTTATTGGCTATTCTCTGACTTCCCCCACATGCCCCTTCCAAAACACATCTATGTAATTGAGAAGGTTACAGAAACTTCTGGCAGATGTGGGAGAGAGAGGCTTGGAGGTCACAAGCTATGGATATGTTGCTTCTTCACTTCCTCATCTTCTTCCAGACTGCTGCTATGATTCGTTTCCCCCTATTCCTGTAACTGGGGGCAGGATACAGATTTACAGTAGAACAGAGCAGGGATTCCCAAGCTTGGTTTGGTCAGTTACCATTGTTAGTTCCACTGCCTGCAGTGAGAATAAGGCTAAGAACTAATGATGATTTCTGGTCTACTCACTGATATCTCTGATGAAGAAGCTGCTAGTGTAGTTCTCATATTCCACCTCATCAATGACCTCCAGGAACATCTCAGTTGGCTGGTGCTCTTCGGCAAATGGACAGTAGTTTTCCTTCTGGCACTGGGCAGTGTATTCAGTCACAGATTTTTCAGTGTGAGCCACAGGGCTGCTGCAGGTTACATCTCCTTTAGAGCTGAAAATACAACAGAAAAAAAATAAATACTGTTTTTTTCTCAGAATTTTGTTGCCATAATTATACCACGTAATTGGTAAGATGATGTTTGGTCTCGTGTGTATCACGCCATGTCTGCACTTAAGGAACAGCACAAACAATTCAGTGTGTTCTTATATATTTAGTAACTATATAATATATTAATAAAATATCAAAAGTCCATCCCAACTTCTGCTTAGCAGAAGAAATTTGTGTTTAAGTACAAAATGAGATAACTTCATTTCTAAACATCACTGCTCCATGATAAGTTGTGGTATCTAACTTTGTTCCTCAATCCTTTCCAAAACCTCGCTGGAACAAGTAAGGCATGGTAAACCATTCAGTTGGGAACCAACAAAAAGATGCTACCTATAATAGATGTCAAGAGTCTTCATCTACATTTACATTCAACAAAATAAAACATTTTGCAGATTTTTTCCTCTCTAACAAACTCAAATGACCTTTGCCCAGGCACTCCATGTTTTGGAGAAACCCTCAAGAGTGGTGGGAGGTAGGAAATTCCCTCAAGGTTCCCCTCCCACATTTCCCTTGCAGGTTTCTGCAGTGTTCCTCAACAGAGACTTGGCCATGGACGTGTGGCTTTTGTCGTGGGTGCAGCCTCCCACTCCTTCAATTCCACTGGATCTGATGAGACTCAGTGCTATGATTGTTTCTGCTTTTGGCTCAACTTCCTCTCTCTTCCCTGCACGAACTGCTGCTTTTGCTATTGCTTAAGTGTAGCAGCTGTAACAGTCTGGTGGGGGTTGTTTCATTTTCAAATCTGTATTAATTTCAGACTGACTTCCATGCTCTTATTAAAAACAATTCCAGTGAATGCTCAAAATATTTTGCGGATGTTCAGATTCTGAAAGCAGGATTCCTCCCCTCCCATGTGCCCTCAAGAGCTGACAGTGCAGCATCTCCTACACAAACACCAAGGGCTCTTCTGGCTGTACTATGAAGTGTTTAAGGAAAGTACAAGCTTTTACCCTTTCAGGCTCCTGATTGTGAACTTCACGCTTGGACTCTCATTTTCTGTCATCCATGAACATGTGAAAATTCCAGAGTAGTTCTTTGCCTCACATTTTAAGAACGTCTTGCTTGGCTCTAGATGGACAAAGAAAGAAAATGCGATTTCTTTACTTTTTTGACGAAGTGATCAAAACAGGGAGAAAACAGTAGTTCAGTAAATTCTGATCTCCTTTTGCAGGTGGGTATGCAGGCAAACATAATTTCCTGCTGCCCACTGGGCAGATACCTCTACTGAAAAAGCCATGTAAGAACAGTTGGAGGCTAAAGGCTGGCCTATACAACACCACGTTAACCATATCTACACAGCAGTTGGCAGGACTAGAACATACCCAACATGCTGCAGAGACCTGTCAGTAAGGGACTTATTTAGACAAATCTATTGGTCCTTTTTGTAGATAAAGAGCGTACCTATTCAGCTGGAAAACCTGCCAGCCTTGGAAGTTCCTGTGTTCCTATGTTCCACAGTGAGGGACTGCCAGCTGAGTGAGTTGCATTGCAAAAATGCAAAATATCACGTATTTGTCCCAGTGAATTAATCATGAATGGAGAAGCTCAAATGGCAGTACTTAAAATCTTGATCAATCCCTGGTTCTGACAAATATTACAGCCCTGGCTTTGCAAGGACACATTACTTAAAGGCAGAGCACTCTTCTGAGTGCTGCATCTGCGAGATGGAGGCAAAACATGTCAATAGTTTCGCTACCAGAAAAGCAGTGGTGTAGTACTGATAGTACCCCTTGTTTTCTATACCAGTCTTATTGTTCCTATCATCACTCCATCCTACAAGTCTAAAGGGCCCTAAATTAATCCCACAACAGATTCCTGTTCTGCTCATCAGTCGCACCACACGCACACAAAGTGTCATCATCTCTCTTTCACTGTTGGAGTGTTTGGAGATGGCTGATGTCCAGGTGTACATTTCTCAAACACTTCTGCAGAGCTCCCTCTAGTCTTCACAAAAGTGCAACGCACAAAACCGACCACAACACATCACATCATGCTGTGACTGTACCTTTATAGCTTTTCAGAATTGACCGTATCATTTGCCCATAGGAGTCTACTTTAGTTATGAGGAAGAAACTGTAGCTGATAATCTCGTGTGTCTTAGCTGACAGACAGGTGTAGTTGCCAGCATCTGGGAACTCCTTCACTTCAACGATCAGAGTCTTTCCAGTTCCTTTCAGTTCTGTTCCCTTTTTCCAGTAAACTGGCAGTGTTTCATCAGATGTGTTACAGGTGAGCTTCACTTTTTTAGCTGGTGTCTCATCGTTCCACTCAGATTCTATGACATACGCTTCAGATATTGCAGAGAAAGACGTGTTAGCACCAACCAGAATGAACAGTATGAAGGCTGAACTGAGATACTTTTCCAGCTCTGCTTTCTAGGAAGACTGTTACCAAATCTCTTACTTCAGTCATCTGAACATCTTCACTACAAGGACTTCATATTAAGTCTTCATATTAAACTTACGATGCATCTAGAACCCACTGACCAGTAGGGATGACATTTTAATTGGATAAAATGCTTTTTTTCCTCAGTTCCCAGAAAATCTTACAGTGGTTCTTAACAATGGAAAGTAGGCAGGAACCTTTGTTTTAAAGATGATAGAAGAGGATGCCAGGACACACTGAGTCTGGATAATCATGGCCCTTGGCTTTCGCCCACAGAATGCCATGTACCAGCCCTCAGTACTATAATGTTTGCTCTGTGACAGGACCTCCTCAGTGTCAAAGGTCTCTGAGTGAGTCTCTGAGTGGGAAGGAGGGCAGCTCTAGGTAAGTGGTTTGCATTTGTCTGTAGCTAATGTTTTCCATTTTCTAGAGGGATCAATCTGTACTCCTATCACTCTGGTCTAAAGGGAGCAATTATTGAGAGACAGAAAACCTCGGAGTTACAGCAGACATAAGTGGACTACAACAGGGGCATGCAGTCTTCTAAATGCCATCTTGTAGCTCTGCAATGCCCTACTGGTCTTTCCAAATTACCAGACACACCACCTAACAAAATGTTTTGGAAATATTCCTTTAAAAGAACATTATCTTGTCTGTTTGCTATGGTTTCATGTAGGAAGTGAAGTAATAGTCAGGCTGGCTGACTTCACCTTACACTTCTGTGTAACTACAGTTCTCAAATTTAATTGCTACTGCTCAGGTATACTACCATGTCAGAGGCTCCCCAGTCATGTTTAGTGCTGACAGAGACTTTCTATAACAAAAAGGGGCAAAAATTTGTCTCTCATGGTGCCAACACTACAGCAAGCACCACAGGAACCAGAGATCCAGCGAGCCATAAAACTTTTACACCAGGACATTGCAAAATGACAGCTTCAAGACTTTACCACAGAGAAGAAACACCGAGAAATCCATGTCAAATGCTTGAAACATGCAACTCCAGGAAGCTTGGAGGCTTAGCAAACTACTGATGGATTTTTGAAGGACAGACAAAGTCAATTTCTTAGAGTTCAAACACAAAGATAAAGAAGTACATTCTCAAGACTTTGACAAACAGATTTCTTACCATTCTCTCTAAGTTTCCACTGTGCTTCCAGAAGGGCAGCAAAGGAAAGTAATGAAAGTAAGGCAAATAGCAGGTGAGACATCTGTAGGTAAAAAATATATTACTTCATTTAGGATTGCTGTGTGTGTGCTGAAATCGAGCTCACTGCTGGATAAGATTCCAGTGAACTAAGAAACATCCTCCCATTCTAATAATTCTTATACTACATCAAAATTGCATAGCAGGCATGCACTGCAGTTCGAGGCAAGATGTTGATCTTCTAGTTATTCATATCGCAAACCAGTATGAGAGAAGAAATCATGGCACTTGGAGGCAACTGTGTGCATAGGTCTTAACCTTTATCTGGTTAGGTGAACGAGATGAAGAACTGGACCTGGCACTAGGTCTAATATCTGACCTTTGTCTGGTCAAGGGCTCAGAAGCATTCCCAGATCCCTGAGTCAAATATCCCTTGAGCAAGAGAAACTCTACTGATGCTAGTGAGGTTTCTTACAGAATAAGGCACTGAATCAAAGGATCAGTGAACATAAATTTCAGCCCTACAAAGCTTTTAAATATGTGTCAGTAGTCCTATATAAAAACTCACACTACATAAAATTACATACATGAAATTCACACTACATATTGGGCTACAACTTGATACATCCTCACTAGATAAAGAGGAGGGGAAGGGGGGCAGCGGCTGCTCCTGACTCTTCACGTACCCCCTGTATAGATGCACATTCAATATGTAGTAGATATGCTTAATGCATATACATAATACAATATTTATTCTCTGAATCTCACGTAAAATACTTTGTCCTGAATTCAAAATATAGCAATCTGACTTTGTTTGAAGGCAAACACTCTTAGCTCCCGATTTCCTGTAGACAGGATAATCTGAGATTTGTGAACGAAAACTACGTTTTGTCTCTTTCTCAAAGATACTCATTTCTCTCACAGCCACATGGCATTCATCACTGTGCTTCATTAAGCTGATACCTGAAGTATTGATTAAAAACTTGGAGAGAGGAGAAGGGAATACAAAGAACTTTCTTTTCAATTACACTGTCAAAATTTAGAGCTTTCAAATAAAAAAGTTTTGTTAGATTTTAGGAAGAAGCTTCACAATTTGGGTTTCCAATAAAAAAAAGTTAAAAACTTCCATGGAAAATTTATCCACCTCTTCCCAACTCACAAATGTCTTGAAAAATTAATCATAAACAGACTGTTTCTGGACATCATTAATCAGTGCAGATGCCTGAGTACTTCATAGGTGAGAATGGTGTGCCAGCTCCATGTGCTCCGTGAGATCCAGGGCGTAAGCTGCCACAAATCAGCATAGATTCCTTCACTGAGCATCACAGGGTGCTTCGTGTCAGACAGCACCTCTGCAGGTCCCAGCTCAGGGCATGCCCAGCTCAAGGGTGATGCATTTTTTTTTTAAAGAAACCAGCAGTTTAATCATAAATATATATTTATCTAAGCACACAGCCCAGTAACGTGAACATGGTAACCTATAAAAGATCATCATAACTCTAGCTATTCTGTTAGTTAGGTGACAATTCTGTTAGCTATGCACATACACACAATGTGCCTTTTACTTCAGGCACATAAACTTAAAATACTGCTATGAGAAAAACAGCATGAGAAAGTATTTAAGGACACTCAGAGAACTGATCTGTAGAGCTGTCGGTAGCTTCCCGTGCAGTCAGCAGCCACCAGACTTGTGCAGCCCTGCTGGTAGAGAAGAAAGGAATTCGTACCTTTTCCTGCGCTGCTGGGTGCCGAAGTTGCCAGACAGGTTGGTTCTGTGATCTGAAGGAAGCAGAGCGCCGGCCGCCTTATAAACACTTGTAAACTCTGAAAGGGATGCTCCGTTTCACCGCAATACCACAGAATTGCAACATGGGGCTTGAGTTCCTTTTTTACATAGTGGCAGAGCTAAGGCATGAAAAAAAAGTTTGGGACTCCCAGGTAAACTTTAAAGAGGAAATGAGATTATGAGATTGTTACAGTGACCTTTATGGCATGCCAGAGGCATTTCCTTTCCTACTTGATTTTCTGTCTCATCTCATCATCTGGGGAAGAGTAAATACACACTAAATAAACTTCCAAAACTGTTTGATGGGAAAAATATTATGAAGAGTGAAAGAGAAGGTTAGATAAACTACATCTTTTACTACCTGGCAAACACTACAGAGATCATCACATGAATTAAAATTCCAGCTACCACTTCGGTCAGCAACAGAGGTAGGGAACACCGACTTTTAATTGCTGCTTCAGAATTGTATTTACTCTAAAACAGAGACTTAGGTCAACCAAAATATAAATGAATAGTTATAGCTCAGAGAGAAAAGCCTCAAATTTGCCATTGACATGATTTTTAAGGTGGCAATTTTAAATAAAATCTTTTTTTTCCTTTGTAAATTGATATTCCTTTAAGATAAGCACTAAAGCATAAGAAAAGCCCCACATGTAACAGCTACTTTGAAAATGAGGAAAACATTTCTATTATTTATTTGTGAAACAAAACAACAACAACAAAACAGTTCACTTTATTTGTCAGACCAACCAAAACCGAACTGTTCTTCCAGACTGGTGCCAAACCTAAATGGTGAGACTAACAAGTTATAGACAAGAAGAAATACATTGCTTATAAAAACACAGCAATGGATTGAAATTCAACTTGAATGCTTTAGTTCCTGCTCATTGTCACACAGCTAGAAAGCACAATAGCATGGACGGTGGCAAGCCCTGATTTGGAGAGGGTAGTTTCAGGACTTTGTATTTACTTTGCCAGAAGCTTCACACAATGATGCTAGTGGAATCCTTTCCTCTCCTTAGCTACACTCTTCAAAGAAACTCCAAGAGATCACATATACCTTTGACAGAGGAACTTGAACTCCCTCTCATCTGACAAAACACATAACTGCACATTGCAGTGGTACACTCTGATGGGCCTTACAACTTCCCTGCTGAGCCCAATGCCTCTAACCTGTTACCCAAATCTCAACCTCAACTTTTCTTTCCTCATGGGATACGAGTGCCACTTTCTCAGCCAGGCTTGCCCCATTCACATAGATTGTCCTGAATGTGGATCAAAGCTGTTTATTGATTTATTCTTGGAGCAGAATTGGCCAGCAACCAATGAACCATTATTCAAGATCATATTGATAGTACAACATATTTCAGAGTACTAGACACTTCAAGGACGTTGTTTAATCCTACACTCTTCCACCCTTCCAAAACTTGTCTCAAAAAGCTCTAGCCCCTACCCCTCACTCCCCTCCATGTACACATGATCACACACACATACACACACTGGAAGGAAGAGTGGGTTACAAACATGTAACATCTTTGGGAGCACATGTTTGCATCCTTATCTCCTGGGTTCTCTAGCCCTTAGTACTTGTGTTGCTTGCTACAACCTGCTAAGGCACACGTTGCTGGGAAAGCAACTCGTGTTGTCACATAAGCATTCCCAAAATGTTTGTCCCTTATCTCTTATACCAACACTCCACTAGCTGGCAGGTAGGCTGCTCACGGCTTCTCAGAAGAGGATACTCTGTCAGGCCTTGGCAGAGGTCATCATCCCAGTGCAGTTTTTTGGAGCAGCACTGAGCCAGGTCATGGCTGATCTTCTGCTTTTATTCCATGAACTCTGTTGCCAATATCTCAGATTCTTAATTATTTCACATTTCTTTTTGAGCTGATTTCTTCCTTTCTAAGTCTCTTTGTAATTACCTGGTTATTAATCTAGCTGATTCTTGTCTTCTTCTCTTAAACGGCCATCTAGGACAACTGTATTTTCATCCAGCTTTGGGTTCTCCATTCCCATATGCTATTTATATTCTCACTCTTAACAGCTGTTGTTAATGATGCCATTTTGCCAAAGGGGATCCATGCAGACATTGTTGTTTCAGCTATTCAGAAGGAGAAAATGGCAGTCTGAGGAAGCAAGCTGAGAAAGATGTGACAGAAGTAGTTGGGGCAAAAACAAGTGAAAGGTATTCAAACTGTTATAGGAGACAAAATTGTACAATGACTGTTCTTGAGGTACCTGTCAGAATACAAGTGGGCTGTGCACCACATTCCCATTCATCTGCTGCTCCTTCCAGAGGAAACCCTGTAACAAGGGCAGAGGAAGCCTCACTATGCTCTGAAGCCTCTCCCACAGCAGACACTCAGGAGACCAAGACTACAGGATGAACATGGAGTGTGCTTTGTGCATTAGCATCCAGGAGCCAGGCCTGAGAGGTGAAAAGTGAAGTCTGTTTCCCCCATAGCCTCATCCTGTTCTAACTGCAGCTTCCATGATGTGCTTAGGGCAGCTATCATAAATGAGAAAGATTCCAGGCTCTGTCAAGGTTAGGCAACAATTTCTTCCCATTTAATACCATCTCCAAAACTTCCTTCTATAATAGCACTCAAGTTTGATGCGGGCCAGCACTGACTGGGATAACTTGAGAGTCAGCCACTGAGCAGATAAATATGTGCACAAATAACTTTACATACATGTTGCCTAGTTCCTTCTCAACCCATATCAATTTGCCCGTTTGCTTATATCAACTATGGCTTTTCTTTTTTGACTGCTGTGTCACTACAGCCTGGTGACAGTATTTAAATGCCTGCTATATTCTGAAGCATGGATAGTTAGTGATGAATGTAAAGAAATACATATTTTCAGAGTATAAGTGCTGCCCACACATATGACTCCAGCCCACATGACTGCCTTTGCTCAGTTATTGCTACAGGACAAATGGAGTAATGTGGTATCCAAACTTTATGTCAAGAATCCTAGATGGCATCTGTGGAGCACAAACACATCTGTGGAACTTCCATTGACAGGATGTTTTGTTACAGTCCATCAGAGTGGACTTTTTAAATATTAAAACACAGGGATTGTGAAAATGTTTTTTGATGACAGCCTGGTTTTCCATGATGAGCTCATATATTCTTATGGGGGAATTTGGAGGACAGCAGCATCTCTCACCATTTTATCCTACTTCTCTATGACACTGAAAGAGAGAAACTCTATCAAAGAGTGGAAAGTCTATGTTTGATTTTCTATAACGTGATGGAAATACTCTTTTTGGAATAAATGGCCTTTCTGAGGTCTGAGTTTTCTTTTCTTTTGAAGGACAAATGATTTTTGCTTTGTGGAATGGTGCACTTCATCACAATCCAGGAGGAAATACATGTAACATTAATAAAAGGAAGACTGATATAAATTGTATCATCAGTATATTTTCTCTCATGGAATTTCCTTCAGCAGCTGGCTAGTTTTGCATGGATGTCAGTTTGTTTCATTAACTCAAGTTTCATTATTAATTATTAACATAGTAGCAGTGAGAAGGGAATTCAGTTCTTTACATACCATTCATTAAACAGTAAATTATGTGACTTCATCAGGAAATACTGTCTAATGTTAACAATCAATGCTACTACACGTAACTGGTCACTGGACCAAGATCAAAACTTCATAGAAACATGAAATAATAGAGGAGGAAAATATATTCCATCTCTATTGAAAAAATAAATTAGAATCTAAGCTTTATACAACAGTGGTTCATTTGCATTATGATACATCTAGATCAAACATCTGAGATCACAGAATCACAGGATATTCAGAATTGAAAGAGACCCACAAGAATCACTGCATCCAACCCCTGGCTCAACTCAGGACTCTCTAAAAATTAACCAGGTGGTGGGTATTTTTCCTTAGATAATAAGATGCTTGCCTCATTCATGCTCCAAACTGGTAGGTCATCCGCCAGCTCCGGTGTAGAAATTGCACAATATTATTATGAGATCTTGATCTAATTAATTGGTCATTATCACGCTAACATAGCTACTCAAGCTCTGATTAGAGCTAATTATTATTCAATATAGTGCTGAATATAGATATAAAATACATGCACCTCACTAGCTGGTGCTAAAGAAGGGAAGTAGTGAAGAGGGGCTTTCATCTCTTAGTTCTACTGCCTTCTTTCCCACTAAATTCACATCTGTCCAGTCAACACTGAACATATAATACGTGTCTCCAGACTACACATACAACTTGTACTTAGAGACAATTGCTGCCTCAAAAAGTACGTGCTAAAATTAAAAACAGAATGAATTGAAGGAGACAAAGCCATCATGAATGAGAATAAAAAAGCAGAACAAAACATGACATTTGAGAAGTGGTTTAAAATCAAATTCTAATTTCTATAGGAAATGACTCCAGGGAGTCAATGGGATTTGGGCACCTATGCCAATCATACACCTTATCAAATCTTCATAGTCATTCATGACATATGGAACAGAGGTACAGAGGAACCTCACATCTCCGTGAGATTCATTGCAGAACTACAGAGATAGCAGTCATATTCTAAAGATAAAAGTCCCTCTCTCAGAGTCTGCAAACAAAGACGGTTCATTGTTTTTCAGTGGAGTAATGCAATGCTTCCTATTACATCAGTCTGCTGCTTCCGCCATGAGTCTGTTATTTACATTTGATAAACCTGACATGCTGCACTCAGCACTGGATCTAGATGCAAGCTGCTCGCTTTAAGTGAACGTCACTCATTTCTTGAGTGTGATGTTGTAACTATTTGAAATCCATTCCCTGTGGGGGAAATAACATATCGAACAGAAAGTAAAGGGAAAAACCCCATAGTAGCTAACTGACTTAAATTCAAGCATCCTTTTTTGTTTCTCAGGCAATTTCTGTGCAAAAGAGGCAGGACACTTGTGAGTTTTTGCCATTCTACAGTTGCATATAACATTATTTCTTCAGACATTCACAATAAGTTAGTAACTGACAAGGCTAAAATCCTTGGGCAAGAAATGCATTAGCTGAGTACATGGCCAGAGAACCTGCCAAACTATTTGTCACTTTTAGCATGCTAGTAAGGACTTCAGCTCATTTAAGACATGACAGAGATGGAAAAAGGTAGGTTATTCCTTCCAAGTTATTCCTTGGACACAGCTGAAGAAAGACCAATGCAGAAGAAAGATAAAGTGGATAATATAGCAAGATCATGACACGGAAGAGATGACAAACAGTACCACTAAGGTTTTGGAATTATATTGATATATGCGGATTTAAAATCATTAACTTTTTTTTCAGACATTACTTGATTTGCTCATGTGAAATACACCTATTTCATTAGACATCATTACAACAGGTATTTGCTGATAGGTGGGAACCTACCTTGTGCTAAGAGTGGTTTTGTACAGCAAGAGATGTCATGTTTTTAACACATACTTAAGATAAAGCATTCAGTGAGTGACTTGAAGTAAAATAGAGACAGTAGAGAAGAACTGCAAAGGTTAAGCATGCCTCAGAGACAGAAAGAAATTGGTTATATCAATGCCCTCCAGATATTTTATATTTCAGGGTTCATTCCGTTTTATTTCTTTTTGTGGAATTATTGGGAATATTCTATTTTTAACTACTCACCTTCCACTTGACAGCACATTATTTGAAGGATAGCTTACGATTTGTCTTATGCTTCTGCAGCCCTAACAATTCATTTTGACACTGTGATTTTGCAAATCAATCTTTAATGTCGCAGAGGGGACAACATGAAAAAAATAATGAGCTGTAGGCAGCACCAGAAGTTATTCTGCTTTAGTTTAGTATGAGTTTATGGCCCCATGACCACACGCGCTATCAAAGGGCCTTATGAGGAACAGGCTCCATGTGAACCACGAGCTGAGGGACTGCTGCTTTATCATCAGCAAGCATAGGCCAAGCTGAGTGGTCTGCAGCCCTGGCAGAGGGAAGGGCAGAGGGAAATAGTCCTGTTCGTTCCCTTCTGTTTTGGGGGGAAAAGAAAAATAGTCCAAGGCCATGAAAGACACCTTGAGCCATCTATGCTTTTGGAGTATTTTGCAAAAACTGACAGCATTTCCAGTACTATGTGGGCCCTGACTCACAGGGTCCTTTCCCTGTCGCACCAGAAAAGTTAAAACAATACCTGGAGTGCCAAGAGGATGATAGTGGTTAAAAGTTATTCATTCTTCTTAGTACTAAGAAGCCTAGATGTAAAGTTACACATCTTTTTAAGAAAGGGAAGAAGGAAAACAGGTCTTTCTACAGAGAAGGCCCAAGAGTTCTGAATGAAATGTTCCAGGAAGTCAGCAAACTTCACTGCCTTCCGCTCCTGCCTGCAATGTGTCTATAAAGAACAAACAAACCCTCCTTCTTTCCCTCCTAAGCTGCACACGCTTCCTCCTCTGGGGAAAACAGTGTGTGCTGTATGCATGCATATTGCTTGGATACCATGCTGCTATCATGGAATGAGAGCAAAGCAAAGGAGATGAGTTTTTCTTGGTACTACTTCTATTGACTGTGGCTGTTTGCATGGTATTTCACGAGGAGGTTTTTAAGCTCTTCTTAAAGAGGGACTATAGTTCAGCCTTGGCACTTGTGCTAATAACTGCCCTACAACTGCTGGCAAAGTGCAGGTCCCTGCACGCATGCGATAGATTATGTACATGTATTATATTACATATAACATATGCATAAATTCTTCAAGAGATATGTGTCAGTACAAAATGTAGTCATTATGAGAAATACTTACCTCATAAACTTTTACTGCTGTTTTGAAGGGAAAGGTGGACATAAGTAACTTAGAGATATACCTTTAAGAAAAGGAGAGTTATGACAATTTGCTATTTTGCTGTGTAATTATTAATATGGATATATTTCTTTTATGCTAAAGCCGAGAGGCTCAGACTGAGCACGTGGCCCTATCTTGTAAGGGTTTCCAGGAATTGGCAGTAAGACTCAGTACACGGTCACAATCTAAGCATCCTGTTACATCATTAATCATCTGTCAGAAAATTCCAGGTTCCTGGAGGTTGTGAAAAGATTTTAAGTCATATAATACAAGCTTCAGCACCTCCTATGTCTTAATGGATGAGGTCATACAAGGCCTATTTGGAAAGCAAAGATGTTTCACAAATGAACCACTGAAGCATCCTTTAACTTCTGAAAGTTAAAGGAAATTTCTGAAATGACTTCAGAGGTTGTTTTGTGATATGAAATGAGCTCATGTAACTTCTGTGAATGCTAGTTTTGCTGAAGTCATGTTGTAATAAGTGGGACTACAGTATTTCCAACCCAAGTTGCTAAAAATTCAGAAGCCTTGGCATGTGATGATTTCTAGAACCTACAGTGGGATGGGAAAAAGAATGGGGAAAAGAGAGGGACTGTAGACTAGTGAATCCTCCTTGCTGTTATTACATAGCAGGTAATGGTTTGTAGCCTTGGAGGGGCTTCAACCCCTCTAGCCTTCCTCAGGCCCCAGATAGCTCAGCTCCAGGAAGCTATTTTTTAAACAAGGTTTTCTGCTTCTGCTGGTGCTGTTTTAGGGTAGAGCCAAGTTACATTCTTCAGATAGTCTTTGCTACCATAACACAGAGAAGCTGTGATTTTAGTTAAAAAAAAGTGGAGATGAAAATTCAGTTTCATTTATCTTCTAAATAAGGCCTTTAGGATTAATTGTCAGGTTAAGAAATGATTAAGTACCTTTAAAACTATGAAATTATTAATAGTGTAATTAGAGAAATAATAAGGATATTTGGTACTAGCCCAGAAGTAATTAAAACCATGTAATTCAAAAACTTACATAGTTTCTATGCTAATAAGTTGCAAAAGATAAAGTAATCTGTCAGTGGATCCTGGAACTTTACAGCATCCACTTAAAAGCTAGAAGAAAAGCCTTTAGAAAAAATATATATTATTTTCCCTTCCTGATAGAAGAGAAATTTGAATTGTAAATGTAAATTTATACAGAGTTTGTGCAGTAGAAAATTGAATGTTCCAGGTTTAAAGAGAAAAACAGATCAAGTTTAATCTTTCTAATATAATGCATGTTTAGCTTGCACTTTTGTGGGAGAAGCTTTTAGTCCAGTGCTCACCCAAAGGTCTCCTAGATGTTGAATCTATGATTGGTCAGGGAAACTTCTGAGCAAGGTTCCTGCAGAAGGCATCCAAACGTGTGCAGGCTTTGGGAACACCCAGTAAGCAGCTGGTCTTGTGGATGGGAGAAACTTCCACTGGTTTGAAATGGTTTGTGATCGGACCTGAAGTGCACTGCCACAGTCCTTCTCACAGGACTGGAACATCTACTTCTATGCTCTGACCTACGGAGATGTACATCCTTGGGATGAATGTACATTAGGCCTTTTTAATATGGTCTGTTGAACAGAGGTCCTCAAACCATCCCACCATCAGTTCTAAGATGCATATAAATGTGTTCTTAAAGGAGAAAGTCCACCACAGTCGTCTGAAATTCTCAGCAGAGATTTGAAACGCCGTTGGAAAATCTGAAGAAATAGGAACCCACTCAAGTCATGTATCATGGAACTTCAAGGGCTAAAAGCTAGTATATTCTCTTCTCTTTGTGCAGCTAGTTTTGTGCAGTCTGTCATGCAACAAACCAGCACGGAGGCCAGCAACACGTGAGTTTAAGATGGAAGCATGCCACAGATTTCCCTTCCTTTAACTTTGTCCATTAAAAAGGTGCTCAGTGCAGAACTGAACTCTGACAGGGAGACTACAAACATTTCAACATCTGTCATTCTTTAAGAATAAAAATTGTAGAACCTCAAAGTAATTTTCAAAGTGTCATTTTTTTAGTGCAGAAACACACATCCCATAGTGCTGCTGTTCTATAATTTTGTATTTTTTTTTTAAATTATCATCCCTGAAAAAGTGTCCTTATTACAGTGTTATTCCTTGTAGCCGCACAACAGGAAATCTGCATCTATTTTTATTTTTCTCAATGGTATCAGCTTTCTTTGTTCAATTTTGAAACTACTGAACAGTCCTCATTACAACCTTTATGGTATGATTCAGTTGACTAAATTAATCTTGTAGCCAAAAGTAATTAAGCACATAGGAAAGAGACGTAAGGAAGAGTCTTTTCTTTTTAAACATACTTTGCTGTGCTGACACAGAGATCGTTACAACTAATTGGGAATTAGACTGTTTCATACTTAAACACAGCAGTTCCATTTCTTGCCACCACACATTTCCACTCTGTGGAAGAATGTGTGTTCAAAAAACAAGGGCAGGTGTGAGCACCTGTATGCCAGCTATGAGATGAGCAGTTTCATAACAAAGATCTGAAGTTGTATTTCTGTGCGTTCCCTGTCCTGAGTTTTCAATACTAAAACCATAGATATGATAGAAATGTGACAACAAATAACACAGCAAAAAACTATCAATACCTTCTAAGTATTGATTCTAAAACAACTGAGAAATCCAGCCCATTTTTTCAGATTTCAGATTTCAATGCTGAAAGATCTGAACATCTACCCGAACTCAAACTGGTGAGGGAAAAAACAAGAGGGTAGTTCCACTGCAGTGCTCTGTGTCTTTGTGTCTATGTGTGGCACAAGACACATCGAAGTGCACTGCAGTGCCTTGTCTCAAGGCCTTAACAGCAACAGGACTAACAGAAATGTGGTGAACTTTCTCTTTTAAGAACCTATTTATATGCATCTTAGAACTGATGGTGGGATGATTTGAGAAATCTCTGTTCAACAGAACATATTCCAGAGTTGTTATTGCTACTCCTTTTGCACTTTCAGGCAACACAACATGAGCTAAGAAGGCAAGCACTGAGCCAGCTGGTATGGCCCCAAATGCTTAGATGCCAAGTAAGAGAGGAGAAGGGTGAAGACATGATAATCAGTTGCTTCATTCAAGAGCAGGTTTCTACTGCCTGAGCCGCATACGTGTAGAAATGTGGGGAGCGAAGAGCCTGATCACTGCCCTACAGTTCTTACTGCCTGCTGGCAACAGAATTGGACTGGGTCACAGAGGAAGCAAGACGGCAGAGATGACTGTTTATATTTCTTTTTAAGCAAAGCAAACCAGAGACACAGATTTTCATGCCATTATGGAATGCCTATGAGATTTTGGGTGTGAACTTACATACTGTTCCTTATTCAGAGCAGATGAGTGGTTGGTCAATAACTGCTGTTCAGCAAAAAATTCAGGTGTCAAGGTGAGGAGAAAGCCTTTTGTGAGGGAACTTCCACTGATTACTTTCCCAAAAGAATGATGAAACTGCTTTCACGGAGTGGCAACATTTATTTCTGCCTCACATCATGCTATGGAGTATGAGGATGTGTCTGGAGTTACTCATTTTGGGAACACTGCTCTCTTCCCTTGGGTCTGACATCATCCTGAGTAAATGCATCACAGCAGATCCATAGAAAAAGTGTCTGTCACAGATGAAACAGATGATCAATGTCAGTAAATTCCTGGACCTGAGCAGGAATGAGACCTCATTAAATTTAAAAACCTATTTGAGAAGACATAGATAGGAAAAAAACAAAAAGGAAATGTGTTATATTTAAGATATTCATGGACTTTTACTAAGGATTTTTTGGATCAAGAATGTAATCCAGTGCCTTTTTTGTAGTGATCCTACACACAGGGCTCTTTGTAACTGCGAGTGGGATATCAATACTCAATTCCTGTTAAAACTGACTATTTGTACATGCAAGAGCTTGTCTGATCCTGTGTTTTATAGGCAGGCCATTTACTATGTAACCTACAAAACACTGGCTGTGCCTGTCTCTCACAGATCCCAGAAGAGGATGGTGTCCACTGGATTCTGCTCTTGTTATGAGGCACAAAACATGATGCTGATGGAACCTGGACTTTCTAGCTACTCGGAAAAGGACCTGCTATCTTGTTAACTAAACAGCAGCTATCACGTGGTGACTGTTGACACTTCTATAACACTCCCTAACTCTGCTCTGCCCTGCAGCTTAATCTTGTTTTTCCGGAGGGGCAGTCCTCACTCTGTAGGTTGGAGACGGAATAAACAGAACATATTAGAGTCATTCTCCACCCCAACAGTGCAAAGCATACAGATTCACTGCTCCTCACATTCCACTTGGCTTAAAATCCATTTAAACCATGAGTTCATCACTCCATTTTTCACCTTACAGCTTTAATTGGATTTTTTTTTTGCTTCCTTCTGTAGCCAAATTTCCTAGTACAATCCTCAAAGTACTCAAAACACAAATTCAATTCCTCCGTGCAAAGCTAAGCTAAGTCATACGATACATATTGACGTAAGGAGCACACCATGAAGTTACTCCCTACCTCCACTAAACCTTTCCCCAACATTAGAAAGTCAGCAGTCAGTCAGATGTGGGTTCCAGCCACAAATGATGTTACTTCCTTCCCACAGCAATAGCTAGCGTAAAGAAACACCATACAGAAACAGCACACCTGATATTCTCTGACTTCAGATGACCAAGCAAACAGTTTACTTGCACTTATGATATTCCACACTGTAAAACCCCTAATATGGTGAAGCAAAGCTGTACTATCTTGCACTTGGTTATGGAATTTCTAAGTCAAGTAAGAAACAGCAGGAGAAAGCCCTGCATTGCAGAATCTCTTCCATAAACACACATCTGACTACCTCAGAAGTTAATCATTAATATTCCGCTTGTTTGTAGAAGTAATAATAATATCAGTTTTAGATGTTCTGTGTAAATCTACCCCACCTATAAACAAACACCTGAGAGTTAAAACCAGTTCAGAGAGCCTGACAATCATAATAACAAACCTCTTTGCCAAGGAATTGTTGTTTGCCCAAAGTATGTCATTCACAATTACAGATTCCAGCAGAAAACCACTTTTCTCACAGAATGCAGTCCAGGATATACAACTTAATGGTGCAGATAGATCAGAACATCTACAGAATATTATCCTTCATATGAGAACTCCTAACTTCTTACTTTTTGGCTTCAACCAGCTCAGTTTAGTGGATGTGAGACTTTACTATGAGCATTCTCATGGAAGAACACCTTGGTGGAGGATCTGCAGGGAGCTTCATGCTGGCTGAAAGGGCAAGGCCACTGCGGGCTGCAATCAGCACTGTGAGCCTGGCACTTCATAAGCCAGCTGGCAGAGCCACCACAGACACAGGACGTGGTGTGAGACAACCATACTCCTTCAGTCACTGCACAGCTTTCCATAGAAGACAAACCAGCATGCTTTGTGGCAGAATTAAGTGAAGAGGAACTTTCTGATCTGCTGCAGAGTTATAAATAACTGATGGCAATTTTTTTTTGCAACTACTAGATGGCAGGTGACAGGGCACAGCCATGGGTTTGAGAACAGAGTCAGAGTCAAAATCCCAAGCAGTCATGAATTTCCATTGTGACACTACTATAATTACTGTTTCATTAAAGGGAAATAAATTTGCATTGCCCTTTCCCTATAATTAACTGTTCATGAAAAGGAAAAAATAGAAATGGGAGGGTTACCTGGTGTAGGGAACCTGCTTTGGCAGGGGGGTGGACTCAACGATCTCTGGAGGTCCCTTCCAACCCCTGCTATTCTGTGATTCTATGATTCTGTGAAAAGAGCTCAAGTAATATTGTACTATCCTCCATACAAATGTCTTTCTGTGACTGAGCATTCTCCTGCTCTCCAACTTTATTTACACACAGCTAGTATAACAAATCTATGGAACAGAAAAGGCAGGGAAAAAACTTAGATTCTGCTTAATAACTTCTATTTTTGTCAAGACAGTGAAGTTGCATTTCATATTGCACTGTGTCTCTGCAGTAATAGATAACCTAGAGAAACCTTTGTTGAAAAAGGTCCCATTTGACATGTTTGGTGGTGCTCTGGCTTTTGCTAAGACTTGAATCAGAAGTGCTAGCAAGCAAGGCAGAAATAGATATAGTAGGAAGAACACAGGTTGGTTTCCATTAGCAGTACATATAAAAGCATGTGATATGGATAAGGTATCAGAAGAGAACACTGTGTGCAGCTGTGTATAAGTTATGCCTGTTATCACTATCACAAATATTTAGGCATGAGGTTTGTCCTAGAGGCTCTGTAGAACCATTTTTTGTTTTGTATAAAAAAGCATTACTAACACTGAAGTCCAGCGGAATGAAAATAAGTTCTTCAACTTTCTTCACAGACAACTTTAGCATATAGAAAGAAAAATAGAAAGCCACTTCTCTTAAAAGAACTGATCTGGAAAGGGAATCCTGGTCAAAGTTAAAAAAGAAAAAAACATATCCCTTTCACTTAAACTTATGGAATTGTGATAAGAGGTTCTCTTTACAGAAGCAAGTGCTTTTCATTAAGGAGTATAAAAGAGAACGATTTCTGGAAGCTCTCTTTCTCTGTTTCTGCCTTTCATTTGGAAGCTCACACCTATCCCATGACCATGTGGGAGGGTTCCTGCAGCAGAGATGTTACAGGAACAGAGGGATGGAGCAAGGCATTGCCAGTAACATACGGCTGCTTTTGACCTTTGCTACAAGCTCTGGATCAGAGACTACGTTGTACCCAGGCCTGGCACCAACATTCAAGTTCCTATCAACCTTAATCACGATGAAGACCAGCCCAGCTGGAGCTACTGCCTTCCCTCCATGTAGCTACTTCTGGTACAAGTCAAACACTGTTCCTCTCATGTCATGTCAGCTGGCAGAAGCCACCATTTACAGCAAAGAAAGAAGTCTATGGAAGATCTGCATAAGCACGTAGTAATGCTGGCTGGATGTGAGTGTCCCACGTCATTCTTCATCACAGAGTGCAGGATAGCCCCACTACTCCCATGACACCCTTCAAGTGCTTCAACTAATTTGTGGGGTCCATAGCCTCCTCCTTCACTGCCTCATCTCTGTCCATTGAGGCCACTTTGTGTATTCATTGCATATTCCTCCAGGAGCACAGTGTAGATCCTGCTCTGCTTTGAGCAAACCCAGGGACTTCAGCCTGTCTTGCCCTGCAGACTCTTTGTAACCCTCCTGTAGACAGTCCCTAATAGTTTTATATGGCACCCAGAATTGCACACAGAGAGAGGTTGCACTGGAGCAGAGCAAAGAGAGACAAGCCCTTCCCTTGCCTAGCTGGGAGTCCTGGCCCTGAGGCACTCTGGGAGTAGTGCTGGCCCTTTGGGCTGCCAGGACATGCTGCTGGCTCACCATTTGAAGTCATTGTAGGGGACTGAATGTTATTTCATAATAATGACTTCTTTCTCACACATTCCCAATTTCCCCAGCTCCAATTTTAATGATGGCCATTTTGAAATACAACATTTGTTATGTTAAAGAGGCTGCTATTTCCTCCTGTGAGCAGCCAGAGGTGGAGTACGCACAGTCCTTAATTTGCATATCCTCAGCTTTAGTTCAGCAAAGCTTCCAGTTGCTGACGGGTTATCTAGGGATGTAACAACCAGCTCCAGTCAAAACAACTCTGTGGTTTCATTTACATATTAGGGGAAATAAAACAACGTGATGAGTCAGAAGAGGAGCTCTCTTTATTATGTAATAAAATAGTAAACCTTTCAAAGAAGAAAATCTGTATTTGCTGTAGTACTTCCCCCAGAACTCTCTGTAAGACCTAACTTGACCACAAAACCAGAAAGTCTGAAACTGGTTCCTTATTGTCACAGGAAAGTGAGCTGTCATACGAGTCATATGAACATCAAGAGCATGCTTATTAAAGCAGTGGGTCCACATATAAGTGTGTGCGCAGATGAATCTCTACATCTCCTCCTCCAGTATCTGCAACCTCCTCACTAAAGAAAGAACTCAAGGAACTTGGAAATTCTCACCCTGAATTACTCCTCCACATGTCTCTCACAGACAGAGAAATATTGTTTGATAAGGAAAATACATGAAAAATGTGCCAGGCTTACTTAATTAAGTAAATGGTGTTTCCACTTAAAAATCGTCTCCATAGTCAGAACTGATGGTCAGTAGAAGGTCATTTTTCATCGGTATGAAAATTCTTACTGTCACAATAGGCCAGCTAATAGACTGAAGGATATCTCCAAGTAGTTATCATCTGGATGATGAGGAGAAAGAAAGAATTTTCAAGACCTTTAGATACAGTAAATAAAGTACATTTGATGGGGACAGGTAAGTAATGTGGTGCAGTGAAATATGAAGAGCAGACTGTGAATCAAATCTACAAATTCAATGACTGATATCTTTCAAAAGTCCCCTGACAGAAGAAATGTGCCTGCCAAACTCAAAACTCATCAGAAATGCTAAACACTGCATTAGAAAAAACACACCTTATATATTATTTCAAAACAACACTAGAACCCCAGCAACTCCTGACAATATAAAGGGACAGGACATGTGCAAACTCTACAACTGTTGTGTATATCTTGACCTGCTGACCAGTTCATCAATTGCTCTTTAAAATTTTAATTACAATATTCTAAGTAGAAGAATCTCTCACATTGAAAAATTGATGTTATCCGTTCAAAAAATGGGAAAGATTTACTTCATTTTCTGACAAAAACTTTTCAAATGCCAATTTCATATGCTTACACGTCATACTGGACATCAATCAATTCTTGTCAGACTTTTCATGTCAATACATTGCCACGTAACTATGAATAGGGACTTCACACTGACTTCTTTGCAATCAGGATTTGGCTGATTTCTGGGTACTTAAGAACTGTCATTATAATTCTGCTCCATTTAAATAAAAGGCTATTTAACTGTTCATTTCACTGGGTCAGGACTGAACTCCTGATATTTACACGTGTTGCTTCAGAAGCAGCTGAGGATATGTAAGACCTTGTGACTGCTCAAAGGGAATTTTAATTTCACACCCCAGATACTATCCAATAAGAAGAAAACAAAAATAGGCATATCTCAAAAATGATAATCAGTGATGAGCTGCTGGCAAAAGTTTATATAATATAATTTAATAACATACTCTTTATGAATATTTTTTTCAACTGAATTTCTGATTTCACAGAAGACCACAAGTGCTCTGATACAAACTTCTTGTGCAGCATCCATACCAGCTACAGAGGAGTTTGATTTTCTTCGCCTCCCATACCTACACCACTACCCTCCTAATGGAAGTTATTCTTCTAGGCTTTTATTCACTTCTTAGTAATAGACCTGCAATTTCAGTAATTTTTGTGGCTATTCTGTCAGTACTTTTCAGTACTTGTAAAAACCAAAACCAAACTGGAAATACAGAAGTCCCAGTGCGTGATATCATTTTCACAGTATTCGTCTTCAGAAGCCTTTGGATGCCCACAGACAAGGTAAGACACTGAGAGCTAGAGAGGGCCAGTATCAGTTCAAGTAGGATGGGATGTGGGACATACTGAGTAATGGGTTTTGTCCCTGTCTGCTGACAGCGGAGTCGCAGTGACCACCGGAAGCCCCATATCCTTGTTTGTGTCTGTGAAGAACCTGCTCCAAAAACTGCAGACCACGGTTGATGTCATTCTCCTTCAGCCTTCTGCTCTCCCGCCCCACAAGTTGAACTCCCAACTGTCACACACACTCCAGCCTGTTCTCATATTCTTTCCTCTCTAGTGTCAGATCCTTCTTGCAGTGTCTCGGCTGTCCTTCTTACTACTTAACTCCTCTTACTCTCCCGTACATCCGTCTCATAACAGGCAAGCTGTTTCATCCTCCAGAATTACTGCTAGATTTCTGTAATTCCTCACTACATCGAGTTTCTTACCCTTTAACTCTCTTCCTTCTCCCTTCCCTCAAATGCTCTTCTGCTTTGAACATTATAATAGAAACGTTCCTCCCACTGTAAGCGAAGATCAGATTTGTGACCACCTGAGGAACCTGAACATCCATGAGACTTAATGAGTTGCATCCCAAAGTCCTGAGGGAAGTGGCTGATGTAGTCAATCAAACAACTCTTTGGTTGTGAGATCATACCCAGAGAGTGGTGGTCAGTGGCTCAACGTCCAGATGGAGATCAGTGACAAGTGGTGCTCCTCAGAGGTCAGTACCAGGACAAATGCTCCTTAATATCTTCATCAATGACCCCGACAGTGGAATTGTAAGCTGGACATGAGCCAACAATATGCTAAGCCTATATGCTATGCGCTAGGCATCCTCCTGTTCTAGAACTTCTGACATCCCACCCTAATCAAACTATTGCATGATTCTATAAATAAAGTTCTGTGAAATGTTTCACTCAAATCGAGTATCCTGGCTAAACTTAACATCACTCACTTTTGCATTTTATATTCAATTCTCATCTTTCTCCATGTTTAGTCCTAAGTTTCGGTTCTGTGTCTTCCTTAATCAAGACGTCATCTATAGCATTTAAAGCAGATTTCAAATTCACACAACTCAATGATTTTCAAAAACCTGAAGGCAAATTGCAGTCTGAATTGCCTTTGTGGATGTTTTCACTAAATCCAGATCTCACTCAAATTTGAGGCCACTCTGATACCAGAGCACCAGAATCTGGTTTCAGATGTGTGACAAATTCAAGTTGAGCAACTAATGTATTTTCCAATATGACTAAAAGTCTCACTTCTGATGTGCCAACAAAGCCCATATGACCGATGCAATTATGCAGTTACATAAGATGATATCAAAACCAAATCTTGCCTCTGGTTTTACAATAAGATCTAATTATGGGAAATGAATTGTTTCAGCTGAAAACTTAGCTAGCTTTAGAATTAGAGAACCAATGCTGTAGATAACCCAGCAAAGGACATACAGTAACCTACACTAAAAGTTGTGCTGGTCTCTACATCACACAGCCTTTTCCAGTGTTGCCTGTTAGGCTAATTAAGTGTAAGAAAGAATCTATTGTGAATAAATGTTACTTTCCTGGAACTAAACAACCATCACACTGTAAAAACACAATTTGATTTTATTTCACTGTTGGAGACGCACTTTTGGAAGATGAGGAGTAGAAGGGAAGAGAAAAAGGAAAGGAAAAATGGAAAAGGTAAAGAAAATTATACAAGAAACACGTGGCAGATATTTTTAGTAGAAAAAATACAAGTTGATATGATTTTGAGATGTGTTAAGGAACACAAAAGCAAGTGACAGTATGAACAACTTTTGAAATGTAGTGCTGTAATCCACATTTAAAAACAGAGCATGCCATCCAGATATCCACAAGGCAAACAGACTGATAAAGATCAATCCATCAAGAGCACTGCAGTTTTTCAGTGCAAGTGTTACCTGATGTGATCTTTCCTTTCATTGTTTTATTACTGTGGCATTTGATGTTGAGAAATTGATATACTTCACCTGAGTGAAGTAACACAAAGCATGTAGTAGAATGTGTATTTAAGTACAAGATCTGTTGTGGTCACTGTTAAGAAAAATGACTTAAAGTGGGAAAAAGTCATGAAGAATTTGCACAAGTTGACAGTGATTCTTTTAGCTATGAATTAATTCTAACCTTAATTTCCAGCAACCGAAAGCCGGTAATTTCAATCGTAACTTTAGGAAGTCTGAGTAGTTTCAGTCTACGTTCTGCTGAATAAATCCCTCTTAAAGACCCATATCACAGATGGGCTCATTTATGAGACCAACAGTCATAATTCATCTTAAAACTAGTGAAGAGATTCCTAAAAAAACAAAACAAAAAAAACACCCAGAGCCCTGATCAGAAAACATAACAAGGCTTCCCAGGGCACAGGGACAGAACACAAGAGACAGTGCTTTGCTCCAGATGCTCTTATAGGTCCTTTGTGCTGGAAATATTGCTCCTCTTCAGCCTTGATTTTGAGCAGAGGCCAACAAGCACCACAGTCCAGCACAAAGAACACACCATTGGGAAAAAGATGCAGATGTGGAGAAACAGCAAGATCGCTCCACTTTGCAACAGTAAGCTGACAGGTGACCTGGAGAGCCTCTTAAATTCACCCAGAAGTCACAGGAGGCTGTAGTGGAGCCTGGCTCACCAGCAGCTTGCAGCCACCTGAATTCCTCACAGCCATTCTGTTAGAGGTGTCACCCCCCTCCATACCACATCTTAGGAATCCCGTGCGTTCTCTTCAGCCTAATGCTCTTTCTCCATAAACAGCATTTGCAGGGATAAAGCCAGTATCAGAATTACTGTGGATGTGTTTGGAACACAGTGATGCAAAATGCCATAGCTTCTTCAGTGTCTGGTACCATTTACTCCACGTTGTCTGCCTTCATGAACATCAAAACTCTTGCTTCAGTAAGAACAATTCTTTAACTGCTATATAGTTTTAAGAAAGCAATGTAATCCTTATGTACTGGACTTTCTGTGTTGTGGGTGGGTGAAACAAGTCCTCAATAGCTTCAGTTCCATGACCTCAAGAGACATCCAAGACTAATAGGGGTATGGAATGGGGAAACTCGCTGGGACAACTTTCTTCCTCTTTCATTTTCCACATGTGTGAATCTAGCACCCTTAAGTGCAAGCTGATGAAAAACTTTGAAAAGAAAGGTAAAGCCTTTAAGTAATGGTCAAAGAGTTTGTATGTCCATCTTAGATTGAAAGAAAAAAAACAAAACAGATGCCTCGAACACCAAGATCCATTCCTTGTCACCACCACCACACAGAGACTCAGTCCAGAGGATCCCCACAATAGTTTCTTCCCAAGCCATGAAATGTTATTCTGAGCACCTTTAATATCAAAAAAGGGTATAAAACCAGTGTTTCCTGGTAACAAAGCAGGAAAGACCAAGGACATTTTAATGAGTTTTCCAAGACTCCTGTATTTCCAGAGAATTTCTGAGATCAAACATCTGAAAAAAAAAAAAAAAAAAAAAAAAAAAAGAGTCCATGCCTCCTGCTGCCAGAAAGTAGCAAAAAACTACTAAAACCATCTCTTGAATCCCACATAGAAGTCCTCTCTAACTCTCATCCTATTAATTAGCAAAATATCATAATTATCCTAATAGCATGTGAGCAAAATATGTTCTTAACTTAATAAGCAATGCTTTGAAGAGAACAAGTCAAGAAGTTAGACTTAACCAGCGTACCTTAAAAAAAAAAAAAAATCACCTAAGCAACAGTAGGAGCATATCACAAACACACCACAGCTGTATCATATTCCACAGCCTTGAATCTCAGTCTCGTTCGTCTCAGCAGACATATACCCACAAGTTTCCCTAGAGGTTTCGCTGCTGCTAAAAGAGAACTGTTTTGTGGATCCCCTTGTTAGAACACTGTCAGAACACCACTGACATAGTATTCCCAAGTCAGATTCTCAGTTCTGCAATGTTTTCTCTGTAGTCTTTGAAGATTAGGCAGTTTTGACAACAGCGGTGTGGTTTGAGGGAAAACTCAAATGTGCACACAAACCCATATTTAGAATTGAGGAATGGCATAACCTTGAGGTGAACAAAAATTCCACGTTTTCTTTTAAGATTATAAGAAAGGCATCCTTTTCACTGAAAAAGCCTTTTTCATTTCTCTGGAAGCTTCTTTCAAATTCAGATAGTAAAATAAGCTCTCAGCTTCCTAGCCCACAGATGTCAGATTTTATGACAAGCACTTCCACCTTGGAGGTGATTCTCCAAAGCACAGTGTATACTGAACTACAGTTTTCAGTCTCAACTTTGCTTTCTTTGAGGGCCCCACAGGGTTCAGACACCAGCATTGTGAACCTCCTTAATTGGTGTAATGGCCCAAAACAGCTTTAAAAAAAAAACAACAAAAAAACAACTATCACAGCTCTTCAATAGGATGTTCTGTTAAAACTGTATACTTCACATTACAGGCATGACTATCTTGCCTTGAAGTGCATAAAGGGGAGAAAGGAAGCACTGCCAGTGGAAGTCTGTTCCCTTAAGTCTTCTTTTGTTTTCCACTATGTTTAAATCCCACTTGCACATCCCTAGTCTGGAATTACAGCCTAAACCAGGAAGCAAACCAGTGCATTTTCCAAGGATTGAACCAAACCAGGGAAGACACGGACTCCACTAACACACCTGTACCATAAGGATTTCACAAAGTACTAGAGGATCTCTCTAGGCAGTACATCGCTCTTCTGTATTTTTCTAAGTTCTGAATATTTAGTCAAAGATTGTCATAAGCAGAAATCAGCATCATATTCAGATTATGGATAACTCAAGATCTTCCTTATTTCCAGTGCGTTTAGAAGGTTTGAAATGCAGTTTCTAACTTACTGAAATGTCGTTAAGGACTTGGCTCAGCATTTGTATCACAGTTATATTTCATTAGTCCCTCAGATGCAGCTGCTGGCACAGGAGAATTTCAGGAGCTTCCACAAGCACTGAATTTTGATCCATGCATCAGGCAGGCATAGGACCAAGTCTGACTTTCTGATTCTCTTCAGACACTGTTGTTTATAAGGCTACTAAGCACCAGGAAAAAATAATCCACATTAAGTAAATGTCTCCATGCCAAAAAGAACAGTAACGACTACTGCAGTGCCCACCTTTCTCTAATTACACCTGTCTCCGGCTCTCCAATGTGAAGAATAAAGTTCCACTATTTTGTGGCAACATTATAAAGTTGGTTTAATGTTGCTAACAATACCAGTGGGTCAGAAAGCCCAAGTTTTCTATTCCATTTCTCTTTCTTTTTTATTTAACTTAGCAGCCAGCAATCTCTATGTTGTACTTAGACAACAGGAAGGCCTGCAGAAGCAGCATTATGCATTGTGAATAACTGCCCATGGCAATAAGATTTAATCAAGATGGTGTGAGAATGGATCTCTGTTATTAGCAGAAGAAGCTGCAGGGCTGGCACAACCACAGCCTGCCTAGTATAGATATAGTTAACCCAATATAAGCGTGCTGAATCAATTTTAACTCCTTTATACACAGAAACAGCAGAGCTACCAGCCAGCCCAGATTTTGTTAGCACATTTTGAGGCCATGTGGTTAAGAAACATTCATTTCAGCAATAGAGCTCATTTTCTTGAGAGATCCAAAGTTCCCTTTTCCACTGTAGGTTCTAACAAATGTGTGGTAGTCAAAACAAATGGGGAACTGTCTTTAGGAAAATAACCAAGATCAATTCCAACAGGAGGGCTTAAGTTATATGCCCACTGATAGATGCACATTTTTTTTTTGCTGTCATCTTATTGGACATAAAGAACAAATCAATATAGAACCCATTATGAAGAATGCCTTCTAACTGAAGTGCCCAAGACTACTCCAGGAAGCATTTCACTGCGATCTCCATTTTCTGATATTACTGTATCATGCTCACAGAATTACTCAAGGAAAATTGCTCAGTTGCTCACTGATCTGACAACGGAAGAAGAGATTTTGTGAAGTAACACTTCAATTGTTTGGTTTTTTTTCCTCCTCTCCTCTGCCGTTGCAATAGACTTGAGTGTGAGTGGGGAAAAAGACGTCAGACAGGGCTAACACAAACTTTAAGATGAATTGTCTTGTCAACAACCTTAATATTTTAGTTTTCTTTGCCCTTTTAGAAGAAATGTAAGTACCAAATATAAGTCAAGCGTGGGTGGAATCAAAATTTCGAGCTACTACTGGCAATCTAGCTAGTAAATACCCATAGAGCAAGGTCAGATTATTACCAAAACATTGAGGCAATCTGGATGACTGTCAAGACCTTTGACTCAGGCTATGAGGCAGAAGCCTTTGAAAAACAGTAACAAAGCTGTCATTTGTTCACATAAGTTACATCTGCTCACTGGAGTAATCCAGTCTTTCTTGTTGGCTGCTGACTTTAGGTTGGGCTTCCAGGTTCAGCATCACCACTGCTGTACCACAATAGTCCCAGCAGAGAGGCATCCAGAAACCTGAATTTCTATTAGAAAAGAAAACCAAGCCTAAAAACAAATGTGAACTTTCAAGTTTGAAGACAAAGCAAAAAATTTATGCTAAGGCTATTAAAGTGAAGCTTAGAGAAAATACCTAGAAATAAAGAGGATTCTACTTGATAAGGCAGATGAAGAATTGAATGAAAACAAACTATTCCATTTTGATGCTGAAGGAAAAGCTGCAGTTTTATTCTTTCTGATATTCTTCCTATAAGGAGGTGTTGCTTTTTGAGCTTAATTTCTGCTTTTTCCTTCATCAGTCAAAGCTTTTCCTAATTTTGAGGGGTGGATATCTAAGTTATTGATGATACAGCATTCACATTGAAGAGTAGAGCTGATCCGGGTCTCCTTCACTCAGCATGACTGTGCTCCAGCTGCACATCACCTCACGCATGGGATGCTGGAGCAGCATATTGACCTGAAGGAAGTTACCATGTGAAGAAGTGTTCCCCAAAGGCAGGAACAAAATAAAGCAGGCTGCAGAAAACGCCTATTACGTTGGAAAATTTCAGTGTAATATCACTACACTGTAATTGTTTTTTTTTTTTGAGGAGAACAAGAAACTTGTTTGCAATGATGTAAGAGCTTTTACCACCATCTTAATCAGAAACATTCAGTTGGTCATAAATGAAGTTTATACATTCGTTAAATTTGCTTTAAATAATTAGCTTCTTGCTTCACTTATTTCCTAATATTGAATTAATTTCAAACACTAAGAAGGAATACACTAAAAGAAAGGTAACTTTCTTAGGATAGTAAACATAACTTGAACTTCATAGCTAAGAGACTTGTGAGAATTTCTAACCAGGAGAAAGTACAGGTTTTTAAGACCAATTCAGAGATACTTCAGTCTAAGTCTGTATTTTTCAAGCTTTCTACACCATACACACACACTGAGAACCAGGCAGAAGTCTCTTGCTAGAAAGCAGCAGGCTATATATGATTTAATTCTTTAGGTTCATACTTATTTTAACAGAGAGCATCAGAATAAAAACCCACCTGAGCATATTAAAAGAAAAAAAAAAAAAGATAGAAATGTGTTGGTTTGGTTCTATCTTCCAATTTCCTGTTGCTTTGTAGAGCTGCTCACCCCAGTAATTTATACCTGACAAAAAAAAAAGTGTGATAGGATGGTGTTTCATCTAGAAACTAGCTGTGAGCTAGCACCTGTGTCCTTTTACCTCTGAATCTTGGAAGGGGGCAAACAGAGCAGTTTCCTTACAAGACAAAGCACAGTAAGGCAAGATACGGTGAGATTAAAACAGAATGATTTTACTCAATAATTCAGTTTCTGGGAAATAAGTCATCACTGAAGCCCCATTAAAGGCTTCATTAGAAGGCTGTAGAGTTCTAGTGGTAATTCCCTCACTGCCTCTAAGGCTGGAATCAAAAGGGATAGTAAAAAACAGAGCGAAGGGCTCTTCTGTACTAGCAGTGACTGGACTTACTGTGGGTGGAAAAGTCTGAAGCTTATGGTGACATTATCAGCAGTTTCAATATCTGCTTTATCATGAAAAGATTTTAGGTATTCCTATATTCTTATGTTGTGATCGTTCTTTGCAGCAAGAAATTGAGACAATTTCTTCTCATACAAGCCATCAATATTTGAGCTGAACACCAGAGAAAGCCTCACCTTAAGATCCTGAAGAGGATGTGACTTCATCTTTATTAACCTAGGAAAAGAAATTAATTCCTTATGACATACCAGAAATGCTGAGAAGCGAGATAAGGAGATTTTTGAGAAGCTCCAACATTTATTAGAATGCTCTGCTTCACTTGATCTGGCACCCGCTTCAGAAAGGAGAGGAGGATACAAACACAGGGAGTGCTTTGTGGCTGTGTGACACTTGCCTGCAAAGGGTCAAAGAAAACCTGAGACCTCTTTAGGCTTGTCCATGTTGGCAACAAAATGAAAAAAGCCAAAATGTAAGAAATTGTAGGGAGTTGCACAGAGATTAACACAAGCCATGGCAGAAACATCTTGGAAGATGTGAACCTCTGCCATACAGCAGCTCTCAAGAATTTTGAGCTGGTGATCTTTTTTCAATGGCTTGATGTCTACTGTTCATTTCAGTTTTGGAAGATTAATCCTTGTCTGTATGTATACCATAGGATGTTTCCTCCTGTAGGTGCTATGAGAGACAGTCTCTTTCATCCCAGACCAATCATGGCACTGTCAGGCTCACCCCAACCTTCCCAGTACTGTAAATTGAATCTAGGAGTTTTTTTTGAGTCCCATTTGACCTTGGAACGCTCCCTATAAGTGTAAGAAATAGAGTGAGGCTGGCATGATGCCTCCCTTGCTTTTTTCATATTCTGGTCTTTTCAACCTAATATTAAGAACAGTCTTGTTTAACTTACATTAGCACTCATCCTACTATTAGCATTGTGTCCTGCTCACAAAGGACTTAAGTAGTAATAATGATAAGAACTTTGAAAATGCAAGTAGAGCTGCTGCTGTATACAGACATTACTGGAAGTTTCCCTTCTGGTTCCAAGACAGTGTAATTTTCAGCAATAGACTGTCACATAGGACATAGGATTGGTGCACTATAGAAGCCTAGAAATGCCTTAGGAAAGCTCTGCCCTTCAGGTGGCAGGAAGGACACAAGGAACCTCTCACTGACTGATCTCTACCAACCAGGGGATGAACAAGAAAAGCTCCTCCTGAGTTACATGACCCTGAATGTCACTGTGGTTAGCACATGCTAACACTAGCAGTGTTGCTGTCAGATTCAACTTATCTAGAAGTGCAACACTGCTACTTAGGACTGCTCAGAGTACCTATCTCTCTAGGACTGTAAAACATGTGTTACTAACAGAGCCTGAGCTTTGCTGTACTGAGGTTCCGTTGACAGAGAGGATGCTCTTCTGGCAGCCATCTCATTTTGAGAGAAGCAAAAGAAACCCAAACCAATGTCTTGGTCTCTGCACTCCTACAGATGGAGTGAGAAAGTTCTGTATATTTTTGTTCTGGTTTCAAACAGGTGTTCATCTGATCATATTTTGGGAATGGTTTTGCGATTCACTAATATTCAAGTGCTTGGTGTTCCAAGCTTCAACATAGCCTGAATGAATTTCCAATAGTATTCTACATTTTCTTTGAAAAAATCTTTATCAAGAATGCTGCTGAGTTTACTTCGATATAGTTCTCATGGAAAGGATTGCTAGAGGAAAGTTGTGCCATTAAACATACAGCATGGAATGTGTAGCTGTTGGACAGGTTCAAAATTTGATTGAATTATTTCTGTTAGTTCTAATAAATAATGGAATATACCCTAATGATAATTCCAAATTGAATGTTGTGTTGTTATATTCATAATTAGAATCACACTGCTTATTTACATAAGTCATACTGCCAGAACAGAGCTTATATCACATAACTGATTAATCATGGCTGTGCAAACAGTACAGTGTGAGTACTCACTGAAAACTACTAATGTAACCAAAGGAAAATATAAAACAACTGCTCTGAAGTATGCACTTGAATTTCCTTCTAAATAAAGAAAGTGTGACAATTACCCGATTGTTCTGAGATTTGTATTCTTGGTTTAACTGAAATTAAACTGATGAGAGAGTGTTCATCCATTAATATTAATAGACACATTGTTCTGGCTGATAATTTTAGAATGACTGAGAATGAACAAACTGAACAATTACATAAATCCTTTCAAAACCCTTAAAAGAATATGAAATCAGAAATAGCTGGTATTTAAAACAATTTTATTCCCTAGGAACATTGAATGATTGTGTCTCCATGACAACCAGAAATAAAAAAGAAAGTTTAATATACTTGTCCATTCCTAAGTTTAATATTATTGCCATTTTGTGTCTCCCATTGCTCACTTAGAACAGAAAGATGTTAGAGAATATAACATTAGATCTTCATCGATATTTAGGGTATATTCTTATCTTCCTACTGTGACTCTCCATCCTTTGGCTTTGAGGATCGTTCTTTCAAGTCTGATGAAGTTACTGCTTCTCACATTTTTCCCCCCAAAGATTAGCTGATTGGGATCCCCCCCCCCCCCCCATTTTTCTACTACTCCTTTATTTAAGTTAAAATTAAGTTAAAACACATTAAGATTTTAGAGGTCAGGGATGATCAGTTAAAGAACATTGTATGAAAATCTCAATCAACTTCGTCCTCACTTTAGATGATGCACAAAGACTCAACCACTAGAGGGTAATAGAGCACAAGGAAAAGGAAATCCAATGCCCTCCAATTTGAGCTGTGGCCTTTTTTCCCTGTAAGAAGCTCAGATTTTGTTAAAGTTTATTCAGACCAAATAGAATCACATCTTCCACCATAGTCGTGCACTTCATTCTCCCATAGCCTCCAACACTAACTATAGAACAAATTCCAAGAACGTTTCCAAGTATTTTTCCTTCAGATTGCTGCTGATGCCTTCCTTAGCTGAACTATGCCACAATAAGGAGAGAAACCTCATTTGAACAGAGTGGACACGTAGCCTGAATTCTAAGGTTAGGAAGAATTTTGTGAACTCAGCAAAGGGAACACAAATTTTCTAGGGTTCCTCGGTCACAATAAGGAGATATTGCTGCATATACTAAGGCAATACTTGGAGCCACAGCCAAGAGCAAGGAAAAAAAAAAAAAAATCACACTTGTACAAGGTGGTGTGTACTTAAGAGAATGAGTATGATCTGGCATTTAAGTGTATTTGAATTATCTCCACCTCAAAAGCTACACTGACTGAGTAACCACTTCGTATACTTCAGTGAATATTGAAGTCCTGAAGACAATTGCTTAGTTTTAATGGTGTGCCTCAGGCAGATGAGCCCAAATTCCCCTGAAGATGCTAGAAATAGCATACCCTCATTTCTGCAAAATGAAAGTAAAGTTCAACCAAATGAAAATTTGGCTTTGTGAATGAGAAATGAGTTTTTCTAGGGTAGAAAGTAGAGTTAGAACAGACCTTCTGAGCCAAGTCTAAAATTCAGCCAAAAGCCTTGAGAACTCTTCAGTGACCTTTGCAGTCTGGACTGAAGAACCTCTAAATACTTCCCAGACATTAAAGGCTAGTTCAGGGCTATGGACCACACTTTAGAGCTTACTTACAGAATATATGATTTCAAGTGCATCGTCCTCTCCACTCTCAAATTATTTAAAAACCTCAGGTTTCTGCCAGTTTATTGAGCATAAATACTTTTTTACTGAATCATACAGGAAATTGCTGAATGACGTGTAATAGCTGCTGCATTCTCAAGTTTTTAATGCACAAGGCCAACACAAGATGTTCTAGACACCACACTTCGCAAGCTGTTTGATTTTTGGTGGGATTTAATTTCCCCAACTTTTCCTTGTTTTCATTTATTCAATGCAAATTAATTTACAGATATGGCTCACGTCAATAGGATCAGTAATGAAAGTTAAGAACTAATCAGGAACATCTATAAACAACACTAGACTGACCTGTATTGGATTAAGATCCAAGGCATAGGCAAGAAAAGAGTTGTATTGCAGCAATACTTTTAAGATAATATCAAAAGAAATGCTGTGATTACAATTACAGATAAGTTACCTTTGCTATTTTTCAGAAAGAAAGCAACACATATCATGTACAAGTAGGCTTGCTCACTCAGCAGACCATCGCCCTATTAAATCCCAGTCTGTCATCAACAGATCCCTGGGAGTCCATGAAATGCTCCTGAAGCCCAGAAGAAGTCTGTGGGCAATAGGGTGATAGTTTTGTGGTGATGATGAGAAGAAGAAAGTATTTCCTACCATCTGTCTGCAGGACCCTAACAGATCAGTCTGCATTCTACAGAGGCAGGACAGTGAGAGTGTCTGCTCCACCAAGTCTTATGTCTGCTTTTAACCTTCTCTTGTTTTATCACTATCTGTACTCTGAAGTTTGGCACATGCTTTTTTTGTTATAGGAGATTGGGAGGCACCCATCAGATCCTACTAATGGCCTCCAAGCCTGAAGTTGTACACAAGACCTTATGCTGCCATCCTCTGAGATCCAAGAAAAATCCTACAGTTTGAGCCTCAGTGAGTCCAGTATGTGAAAAGCATCCAAGACTTTGCAGCAAGACTGCTGTGTACAGCCAGCATGATTTTGTCTAACAGCTCCTGACATGTTACTCCATTGATTAGATGGCTCCTTCCAAGGTAGGAATCCCGAAGGATTTCCTGAGAGGTAACACACACAAATAAGGCATTTCTTTTGGGAGAATTATGGGCTCACAACCATATGTATAAGACACCCTTGCAGTGCCAGATGATACTACTGTAGGAAATGAATGATCAAAACATGTTTATGATCTGCTATACTTGCATAAAGAGGTTTGGTTAAGGCAAGTCACTCCCAAATGTAGATGTGTAAGACCAAGAGATGACATTATCCTATTAAAAAAGTTATTAGAGTTGTGCTCAGAGCTTTTAAATTTAAGAAGTGTGTTTCCTGCAGTAGTCACAGGTCACACACTTTGCAATTGTTTCACCACACACAAACACTTCAATAAAACTAATTAAAAAAAGAAATGAGGATTTGGAAGATCAATACCTATTGGGATTTTCGAACACACTTAGTCGTCAGACTCCCACTATACCACTCTAATTGCCACTGAAAATACAACTGAAAAGGAAAATATTTTGTTATTATTCAGACTACGAGAAATATAGTCAGCAGAGGCAATAAGGTAAAGACTTTCCAGGTCCCTGATTAAGTATTAATTAGATTTTATAAGAAATGTTATTTTTAATATGGTCTGTGGTATTATATTAATGATCGTATTCTGCAATTCATCTTTTTATTTCATCCTTTTGGGGATCATTTCAATTGAAAGAGAATGTGTTTGTTTTTACTGAATTGCACTGGAGGGCAAATTTTTGTAGCTGAGTTTTCAGTCTTGGCTGTTCATCTTCATGGAATTACAAGGGATAAATGCTGCTCACAGAACTGGCAACTAAAGCTTTCAAAGCAAGAATGACAAACAGCACACTGTCAATAAGGACTGCTTGGTGCAGAAATGTTTATATTTATCCTTGCATTTGAATAGCTCTTGGAATTTGTGAATGTGTTCACAAAAGAAGCAGAAGTTTCATGACTGTTTAAGCAGTTTTTCCTCCATAAAAAATAGCAGAGTATGTTTGTTACATCCTCTTGCAGGAATTGTGAACACTTTTAGTATTAGACAGACAAGGAACATTGTACTCTGAGTTTGGGAGCAAAACAAAAATCTTAAAATCTTTCTAAGCCAACCAGAGATAGGGTGAAAGCTGTAAATACCTGAAATACTGTATTCATGAGGCCAAAAGGCTGTAGTCCTTCACAAAGCTGACTGCTTCAAGCATTTATTAAGTCATTTCAGCCTTTTCATCCACCATGCTTTTTGAAAAGCAAGGCATTTCTAAACCAAAAGCCTCAAAATTGATAATCAGGTTACATGATCCTCACTCCCAACAGTTTTCTAAGATAAAGGAAAAAAAACTTATTGTACTTAAGCAGTCTGTGAATTATGAAACTGGTCTTTTCTGTTCCAGAGAGCCACCAAACGCTGAAGTAGTAAAACTTTTAATACCTTATCTAAATTCACTGGAATATTTCTTAGATGTTTCTTAGATTTTGGGTTAGGTTGAACAGCTCGTATCTTACCTCTCCCTACAGATAAGAGGAGATAGTTTGTGTAACATAGACACAAATTAGATTGTATGGATCACACCAAAATCTCCCTCAAAAATCAGATGCATTTTATAATGGAAACATTGAGAAGTGTAGAACAAATACATACTGAAAAAAAATTACAAGTCTCCTTTTCTTTTTCTACTCTGGCTATCTATTAAATATCAGTCACTGCAGGGAAAACATCCTCAAAGATAAGAGAGCTGACATAAGAGTTGCTTGCTCTCAGTTATCCAGTTGGAGAACTTCTTGTTGCTGCATGTCAGGGACAACTTCAGGATTGTAATAAATACAGAGCAGATCTTGCATTCAGTGCAAGCAAGTAACTCTTCAGGGCCTAATTTCTTCAGTAGAGACCATAAGTAAACATTTGTCTGCTGCTGCAGACCCCCAAAGCTAAGTTTAATTATATATATTTTTAGACATACATTTGTCCTTAAATGTTAACAATTTAATATTGCTGAGATTAATTAAAAAACAAAAACAAAAACAACAAAACAAGGAACTCAGAACACCACTGCAGAGGTCATCTTCTAAATTATCAAGTCAGTTTGTAATATTAAACATATACTTAAGTACCTCGTTAAACTGAGACTCAAGCAACAATAATACTTAATCCTTTTGATTAATTCCTTAGTTGTGAGCCAGAGTCAATGAACATGTTCTTCCCCCCTTCTCTGGTGTGATCATCTGCCTCTACTGATGTACTGTATTTTTTTTTTTTTTAATTCTGCCAAGAAAGTTAACTTACGAGATTCCTGTAAGGAGCGTTGCTTTTTAGGACTATGACGACCACTGCAAATATTTTAAGTTCATCAGGATTTGGTAAGTGTAACACAATGGAAAGCATAGCAACAACAGCAGAGTAGCAAAGTCCTAGGCTGCAGCAAATGAGGACTTGTTCAAACGCAACAGCTGTAGATGCAGAAACAAAAGAAAGAACCTGCTTACCTTCAAATGACCTCAGATACACAGGGATCTCCAGCCAGAAGCCCTCACCTCCACTGCCAACCTTTAAATGTGGTCGGGGAAGGGGTGGTCATTCAGATGCATTGCATGCACCTGAGCTCGCCTGGATTGGCCCTGCCTTCCCACCAGGTGCTCAATCACTGCTTCAGGCCGTGACTTAGCATTTCCACTATGGCAAGATTAGCTTAATATGACTGCTTTCTTTGCTAAATAAAACAAAATTAAAAGATACATCAGTCCAGCTATGCTACTTCTTTCTCTGTAGTGTTTCCTTTCTTCTCTACTTGGAACTAGCTTTTCCAAGTCTCTCTTGTCTTGTCTTAATTTTGCTACTACCTGTAAATCAAAGGAATGATTTCTCCATTTATTTCACAACTGCAGTGGACCCCTGTACTATTGTTTGATTTGTTTGTTTATTAGAAACCATAATAAAAATGAAATCAAAGACAAAATATCTTCTGGAGAGTCAGAACTGCAGATCCTGTGAATGCCTAGAAATGGAAGAAAAACCTAGTAGGATCTTCAGTCGCAGCAGAGCTAGCTGACATATCAAAGCACTTATTTGAAACTTAAATAACTCCTGTTTCTTATCAGACTCAGCAAGGTGGAGGTCATGTTGTGGAATGGAGACAGGACAGACAAGGCTGCAGAAGCACGAGGACCAAAGAAAGCCCAGCACTTAACAGGGCCAGCGCTGTCAGGCTTGAAGGTGTGGGACAACCCCAAGTCATGATGCCAGCAGGTGGATTTCCCCTTATGCTTATACAAGTGCAGAGTCCTTTGTGAGGAAAAAATAAATTACTAGTAACACCTCTCCTGAAGGACTGTGATATACGCTCTGCACCTCCCTTCTATGTCAGACGCGTTGCAGACACCCACTTCCTTCTGCTCATAAGCTTGGCAGAAATGGCTCAGCTTGATCTAGCTGGCCAATTCACTCAATTGCCTTAAAATCCCCATCTCCTCATGCCTGTGAGGAAACAAGTGGATGAGTTTAGGCCCAAATTGTCCCAGTGGTTCAGCTCTCTGAAAGTGCAATGAAGTATAAAACCTGTTCTATATGGCCTTATAATAATAAAAGAAGGAATAGGATGTCTTTTTCCCAGCTATTTACATGGGTACATGTACAAAAGCAAACCAAACTCTAAGGGGCATTTTTTCTTCCTTGCAGTATGATTCAATAAATATAATGTGTAGCATTAAAGAACTTTTTTTTAACCTTTACTAACAATGCTAATCCCAGAGCTTCATGTCACTCGTGTTTATTTGCATAACAGACTTCTAAATGAATTTGGCACATTTCCTATTGCTCAGACAAAAAAAAAAAAAAAAAGCGTGTGCATATTTTTAGGATGCCTTTAGAGCAATTTTGTCCTGTGCTGACCACAATATCAACAGTAATTCATTTGTTCATGGCATAACATTAATCAGCATTCACTGTAGTTGTACTTTGCCAGTACTGCTGCAAAACACATCCAATGCTATACACTATGATATCACAGCTACCCACAAAATTAGTGATACAATTAGCAGCAGCCTTGGGGAATTTTGATGTCAGATGAGTTGCTCAGCAGCTAGCCCTTTTGTTCCTGCAGGCAGATCACTGAGTCACTCAGTCTGTGCCTTTCTGTGCCTCCAGCAACAAGGCAGTCTTGCACACAACAGTGCTTTGCTATGCAGCTGATTTGTCCCACAGAGTTCACCTGTGGTGAGACAGATCCTCCAACAAAAAAGTATGCAATCAGGTAATTAAAGACTGCATTGCAAAGCATAAACATAAAATGGCTGATTTAATGCTCATCAAACAACAATAGCTGTGGTACCTCCTTGCTTCTGACACCCTCATGACTGATCTAATAACATGGACTCCACTAGTTTCACGTAAAATCTATGCATCCATCACAGATACTGTGATCCAGGTCACATAGACCTTCTCCAGAATCTGTCTTCCATCACAGTTCTCCTTCTAAGGATGCCTCATGACACCAATTTCAGCATAGATCACCGATGACTGTTTCTCCATCTTTTGCACTTCCACAATTGATAGCATGACAACCTTGTGTTAGTAGATTGAAAAAAAAAAAGGAAAATAAAATTTAAGAGCCAGAAAAATTGTTATTTTTATATTAATTCAGGATGATATCTTCTGTATATGCTTAATACAGCTCTTGAAGGGAAGAGGGAAGCCATTAGCTATTCCTTCAGTTCCCGTTATCAGAGAACAGGTTTGGGTCTAATTTGGACTCCCGTATGTCAGCCACAGAGGATCCTCTGTTTCATGCTTGCTGCTATAGTCTCTACATGCCATAATGCCAGGACCTTTGAAGTTCATTGTGTTTTTCCTCTACTCCCTCCTGGCCCTGTCACATTCGTGTGCTGGAGCTAATGAGATAAAGTGAGCATATGGGGAGCCCTTCCTGTCTGTGTCAGCAACAGCAATGATTCAGCCTCATAGCAAGTGGCTTTTGGCAGTGAAGGATTTGCAAGAAAATGCAGTTTACAGTTTGTCTCATCCACTGCTGAGAACCACTGCTGAGAAGTGTGGTTTTACTGCCTAATTTCTCCCATAAAGTCACATTTTCCCCAAACCATCTCTCCCCTTCTCATTTATCTCCCACCTCTCTCTCACTTCTGCCACATAAATCCTCTGTTCTTCCTGGGACAGGAGCAACTCCAGCTCCTCCACTGGATGAGGCATAATGGTTTAGAAATCATCCACAAGCCTGCAGTGTCCTTTTGTCATATCTGGAATGCTTCTTCCTAGCAGATGGATCATCAGTCTCACTTCTAGTGGTTTGTGTCCTCTTTTTCATGGCAGTTGATAAAGTGGTATTACTACCTACAGACTACGAGGAATCAGATGTGTTCATTACATGGGCATTGCAAATCTATCTGCAGAATTAGGTACATTCTCCTGCCAGGTATCCGTATCACCAGTCCTACTGATTAAATTATGAGCAGTCAGCCTAGATTTCTGCCTGATTCCTACAATCCGTCAGCGTTTCTTTCTTGGCTGAAAAGCACAGTAGCTCCCATGTTATCTCAGAAGAGATAACACCAGCTTACTTAGGTAACACCTCTAACTATGATTAGCAAAGATACAATTGAAACAGCACATGGATCAGGCCAACACATCCTTTGTTTGATCTACAACTTCGATTTAAACTTTTATATCATTTAGAAAACAATATATTGCTAAGTAAACAGCAATATCATCAGTGCAACTGAACGATTTGGCTGGGAGTTGCTTGCAGCAAATCACCTTGTTTTTGCTTTGAATTTGTCTTGCTGTAAACCAGTCATTGTGCTGAATTAGATGTATGGCATTTTTCACCATCTTGAAAAAAGTTTTCCGAGTATGTCATTTTTTCTTGATCCCAATCTGTGTGTCATTTCTGCATGACCTAGCCTTTTTCAGATTTAATTCCCACTGTTTTGCTCTTGGATTAGGAAGATTTGAGATCTGTGGTTTATTGTAATTACTATTCACTTCTGAACTGCCTGCTTCCTACACTGCTATTTTTTTTGAAGCCTCATCAGAAAAATGATCCTTGAAATTGCAAGTAGTTGTGCACTCCAGGTCTCCCAGTAGCTCCTAGAGCCAAGCTGGTGTCCCCAGGTGCTGCAGTGGCCATGGGGCTGAGGAACACATTGGGTTCAGGGTAAGCTCTGTACTAGCTTTTATCCCCCATGGCTCTCCCAGGACTGCCTGATCTCAGCAAGGGACAAGCCAACAGAATGGTGCGTGTAACGCAGTGGGAAGTCAGCTAAGGTTCCACGAGTTGTGGTTGTAAGGTACCTTCCATATAAAATAAATGTAGCAAAGTCCCTACTGAATGACATAATGATTCTAGCTCTTCTCCTTTTTAGGATTATATTTCTGCTCAGGATTGAGTTGTACTGTTGACCAGATTTAGCTTATCTCATGGAGGGCTGCTAAAAAGAACAAGCCTGTCCCCAGAGAGTGTTGGCAGTAGTCACTGAAGAGAGCATGGTGTCAGGATGTCCTAGCTGGCAATATGTGCACTCAGAGGATCTCCTTGGGAAGACTGCTCTGAATTTGCATCCCCAAAACAAACAAACAAAAACCCTGTTTACTCAGTGTATGCAATGAAAAAAGGAAAAAAAATTCATCTTCAAAGCTGAATTGATTAAAACCCTAGACATGCTCTTGCTGAGCTGGCTCATCTTCCATCCTTCCCATGTAAGTACAGCACGGGATTAGAGAACTGTATTTCCATCCCATGTCGGGTAGTGAATTTGAGGCCTAGTTGCCTACTCTGCCTCTGTGCTGACTACCACAGCTTTGTCTTTTTCCATAGCAAAGAAGAGGGAGTCCAGAACAGGAAACCCATGATTTTATCTCTCCTTTAGTCTCCATAAGGATGAATCCTAATATCCAACCTGAACGTCCCGTGGTGCAACTTGAGGCCGTTCCATCTTGTCCTACTGCTAGTCACCCATGAAAAGAGGCCAACACCTACCTCAACACAGCCTCCTTTCAAGGAGTTGAAACTCTGGCCTCGGTGCAGCGAGTGATGCTAAACACCATTCTGAGCCATAGAAAAAGTTCAGACTCTGTCAGATCTGATCTCTGCCTGCCCTGAAGCCAGCTGCTGTGGCTTAGCTTACGTCTTCACTAACACAATCAGAAGGGGAAGGAAGCTGATATTTTTAGACATTTAAACTGACATAAACACTTGCCACTTGCTCAGAATAATTGGAAAGTTTTAAAGATATTGAAAAGATCAAGGACTCAGCATGTGCTAGGAAACTTTCACACTGCCCTTTTTCGCAAAAGGTTTTACAAAAGTTTGCCAGGAGTGAATGGATAATGTGAGACTTTAGAGTGCTTCTTTCTGGATTACATTCATCTTTCTGCATAAGCACGTACAGAATCACAGAATTGTAGGGCTTGGGACCTCTGGGGATCACCATGTCCAACCATCGTGCTAAAGAAGGTTCCCTACAGTAGGTTGCAAAGCTACCACTCTACACTACTACTGAGATAGTAAGGGAGAGGTTACTTTAAAGCTTTGAATGTCCCTATGGGCAGATGATTAAGGTCAGTATTTTTCCAAATGTCTACTTTCCAGTCAGTGAGTTTCAGTGTTCCACCAGTGTAATTTCACTCTCCCAGACTTCTGCCTTGTCACATGCTGTGTAGTTTAGTCCTTAGCTGGTAAAATGAAGTAAAGCTGTGACTTCCTTCCACATACTCACACTTTATAAAATTATCCTACTGCCTGCAGATGCTCTGTGCTGTATTCCCGCTCTTAAAAAACCTCTACTAATCAGATTTCCTAGCAACTGACTGTTAATTCAAACAAAACCATAGCCTTCAGCAGATTCTGAACACATTAAATGCTCAGAAATTGCTTCAGTTGTTTATTTCTAAGGTCACAATCACTTCAGAAGAAAAATGAGAGAAATGCTGATGGCACTGAAGATGTGAAGATTTTCACTCCATGAAAATGGCTCTTCTTTGGGGCTTCAGCAGCCCCAAATGTCTGTATCCAGCAGAGCCAGAGGCTAATGCCATGCAAGGAAGGTTGTTAATAGTGGCTCCTGAAAAGTAGGAACTCCTTCATTAGCTCTTACATGAGAGGCTCTTACATCGGAGTCTGATCATTTATGTGAAATGCTTCATTTGCTCTCTGAGGTATACAGCCCTGGGGGAAGGAATGTTGGTTAGGTGAGTACTGAAGCAGGAAGAGGGAAGGTGATGGATATGAGGTGCTCTGCAAGGAGCTCTTCCACTAACAGGTGCAAAGGGTTGTGAGAAGAGGTTTCAAGCACCATTTGGAAAAAAAGTGCCCGTAACTTATATGAAATAATAGTCTTTCCCTGCACAGCCTCCTTTCCCCTTAGAACAGCAGTGAGATGGGAACAAAGGCACGGAGGGCCTTTATGCAGCAATATATCAAGGAAATCATCCTCCCATGGACCTGGACTAGGGCTGCTATCTCTTGGCTGGGACTGGTACCAGTCCGGGAAATTTGTACCTATCTTCCCTAGACATACCACAGGCATTTAACAAACAGAACCAAGCAGCTATGAAAAAATTGTCCAGACATGAGCACTGCCTTCGTTAGGTCCTTCGGAGCTAACTCCATCAGGAGTGTGTTGGGACAGATAAGAACTCATTTCCATACGTGTGCAATTCAGTCATACAGTGCTGCTAGCAGAAAATTCAACTTAATAAGCCTAAAAATATGATTTCTTTCCTCAAACAAGTTCAACTGGAAGATGAAATTGGGGACTGAAACTGATGACTTGTTTACTTTAAAAGGGCAGTTCTGAGCTTGTTGCCTTTCTATAAGAGCAGGCCCCACAGTGCTGTGGGAGGTCTGCAATGAGTGAGATCCCCCAGATCTCCTGACCCCAAAGCCTCTGTGCCAGCATATAGCTAGAAGCTCTTTAATGTATAATCCTGCTTGCCAGTGTCAATTAGGGATTTCTTGGCCTCTGGGACAACCTTCATTAAAAGAATTAAAAATATAAATCTTCAGCAAGAAATTGAAGGTCTGGAAAAAAGGGGGATGCGGGATTACTATTAAGACTCTCTTCTGCTTCATGGTTTCCTGGTAATCTCAGAGGAGAGCTACAATAAGGCATCGTACCTCAGTTTCATGTCCCAACAATTAACTTCCTGACCAACAGCAAAGCTTGTTTCAGCTGAAATTGCTGCAAATGGCAAATTTAAGCTGCACAGACTGCTCCCCATCTCACAGCTTCACAAACCAGACTGAATTTGAATCATACATAGTAAATTTCTAAAATGTTCTAAAATCTTCCACCAGAAGAAACAAGTAAACTGGGGAGAAGCCTGTATATTTTGTTTTGAACACATGATCTCATTTGCCTTTTTTCCCCCCTCCCAAATCATCAAAAAAGATCTATTAGAAGGCTGGGAGTTCTATCAAGATAATCAAACAATCCTTTCAAAAGGAAAGATAAGCATGTTGTGAGTGCATGGGTGCTAGGTACCATTTTTATTCTTGGTATGGTACATTTACTTGATACTCAAAACCTTTTTTTGCTGAAGAAGTGCTTAAAGTCTTTATACCTGCTTCTTAAAAGGTGGGAGTGAGAGAGGCCATGTGGACCTCTGGAAGAAATTGCCACTATTACTTGAAAAGGAGTAGGGTATAAATCCTAAGCATAATTCCTCCACTGAGATCAGAAGAAAGGAAAAGCTTCTGCATTGAGTTCAAGATCCTTCAGACCCATTATCCAAGCTGTATATCAACAGGCTCCATAGGGTAGGAACATTGGCTAAATATAATCTGGAGAGAAAGCTAGCTAATTTACCCTTGTTTCTCAATATGTGAAAGAGCTCCAGTTCCACTAGAGGCACATCAGGCTGTGCTGCCTGCAGAGCCCATGTTAGGAGAGAGGGACTTGGGACATGATGGGGGTTACAGCCAGAAGTGCGCTTTCTAAGAGAAGTGATGTCCAAGAGCAGAGGGACCTGAAGGATACCTGGCAGAAGGAGGGCAAGAGAGTATCCAAATGGTGGCAGTTTTTTATTTTTTGATCAAATCCTGAGTGATCTCACAAACTGTGACTCTACTAATTGGAATGAATGCCTTGTTTACTTACTCATACTTCCTATCAAAATCACAAAGCCATCTGTTTTGTCTTATTACTGTATTTTTAAAAGTCCAAGGAGTGGAGCAGTGTGTTATAGTTTGACTTACCTTTATTTCTGCCACTGGGTATGTCGGGGGATCCTATGCTTCTCCACCTGTCTGAATTTCAGCAGGAAGAAAAAACATTTTCCCTGAGGTACTATTAAAACCTTCAGCTTCAGTAATGCAGAAGTGGTTCTATCATTATAGACACTTTATGTCTTGGCATTGCTCAGCAAATCTTTTCAGAAGTGGCATAAGAAAATCTGAGTTTTATAATATTTCCTCGTTAGTCTGCTGACACAAAGCTATGAAGATGGAATCAGAAAGCATGGGTTCTCTCAGTTGCAAATAATAATAGAATCATAGAATCACAGAATCACAGAATGGCCTGGATTGAAAAAGACCACAATGATCATCTAGTTTCAACCCCCCTGCTATGTGCAGGGTCACCAACCAGCAGACCAGGCTGCCCAGAGCCACATCCAGACTGGCCTTGAATGCCTCCAGGTATGGGGCATCCACAACATCCTTGGGCAACCTTTTCCAGTGCCTCACCACCCTCTGCGTGAAAAACTTCCTAATATCTAACCTAAATTTCCCCTGTCTCAGTTAATTCAGATAATAATCAGTGATTAGTTCCTCTGATGGAAAGAAGTAAAGATCTGTTTCTCTAGGAAGTATTACAAACTCCAGAGGAAGTTCTTATCTGGTTAAATACCTTTCCATGAGTTGGACGCTGTCTTTCTTGACAATAAAGAGAACTAGTTCAGAACTGATAGCTGATTCCGTAGGAAAGGGAGGCTCTGTAGGAAAGAAATAGTTTCTGTTATCTGCACTATTGCAATAATATCAATGGGATTAGTAAAGTCTAGCAATTGCTATCCCCACAGGGCAGAATTGCTAAAATGTCTCTTGCATGTGCCAAGGATGAGAAATACTTTTCACACGCTGTAGTTCAGCAAAAACGACAGTGGAGAGTGAGAGAATCAAAGATGAATAGTGATATCACAGATCTAAGAACTATTTGGAGCTGTTGAATCCCCCACAAGGAAATTGCATAAAGCTGTTGCTGCTTATTTCAGTTGATTTGGTGCTGTTCCTCACCTTTTTTTCCTAAAAAGCTGCATTTTACCTTCAGGCAGAATTGCAGGAATTGGAGGTGGTGATAAGCAATTCCTCTTTTTCCTGCCTGGGCTCATTTCACTTGCCTCTTTTTATCTCCCTTAGCTTGTGTCAGTCTCCAAAAGAGCAAAAGTATTGTCATTTTTTATTTTTCTCACTGGTATACACACGCACAAAGACTCACATTCCTCTTTGAAAAGAACAAAAGCAGCTTGAATTTTAGCGAGCAAAATTACAGTGAATTTAAAATGACAGAAACTGGCTTCCTTCTTGAATACAGTTAGGGTGCTTTGGCAGAGTCCTAAACCAAGTTTTGGGGTATTGCTATGTGTAATGGCCAATGTCTTCTTAGGAGCAGTTGCTGCATGCTGTAGTATTCTCTCTCACGGTTCCCTCATTTTTTATCCATTTTATTCCCCTTTTATTGAAAAGTCTTTGTACTATTCTCAGTTACTTGAGAAAATAGTGTGTATTTTGGGCAGTAGAGTAAAATGTGATCTACATTTTCCATCTCTTCATTAACCCAGACCCTCATTGTAGGGTCATATAAGGATTTCTGGCTCAGTCCTTCCTTCTCAGTCCTTTATGAAGTCATGTGAAACTGTTGCAGTGCAGGCTGGTGGTGCCACTTGGAAAGCACAGCAAATGAAGATCTGGAACTGATCTGCCACTGCGCAGATACTTATGCAGATCTGCCTCCTTAAAGCCTTTGTACAGTCATGGTGTAGTAAGTGCAGACTCAGGAAGTTTTACGCACGTGCCTGAGGAGGATCGCGAAACTGAAACTTTTGGGGCCTTTGGCATAGTAAAGGAGAGGAGTATGTGACTCGCTTGGCAAATGACAAAAATAAAGGCGTTGAGCAATAAGCAGGATTTTACCTATCTTTGAGACTTTAACTTGAATAGTCTTCCTCCATAGTTGATACCAGTGAAACAATTCTACCAGAGTTCTTGACAGTGTAATCTGTTAGGTATTTCTATGCACCCTCATGGACCCTATTTTATCTCCTTAGCATGAACTCCTGACCAATTTCAAATCTCCAGAGCAGTCACCCTGCAACGGGAACAAGTTGTGTCAAAGCAGAGGATACGAGATTTTCCAAAGTGCGAGCTTCTGGGACCTGGGGCATTGCTCATTTTCTTGGGGCAGCTGGACAAAAGCAACAGGGGAAGGCAGATATGAAAACTGAATCTCTGATAAGGTGCTGAAGGTGGAAAGGAAATAGCAGCAGTTGACACTGCCAGTGTGAACTGATGAGTAGTAGATCCCAGGAGGATAATGACAGGAAATAGTGTCCATTGAGCATCTTAGCCAAGCAACAACTCTTACTGGAATTATTTACATAGCTGGCATGCTTTGCTATCCTCTGCAGCAGGACAGGATATACAGCTAGATGTCTTCTGGACAAACACATATAACTATGCAGCCCTGATTCTGAATGATAGTTTTCTTCCAACAGTTCCAACAAGTGTTTACAGTCACCTTGGTTAAGTCCATTAGTAACTTTTCCTCTTTCCCAGAACCTCTCTTCTGCTATTAGCAAACATGCTGCTGCAAAAGCTTGTGGAGGAAATGCTGATTTGGTCTAAAGATAAATTTTACTTTTTCTTTTGGACCAAACACATGCAGTGTGTGTTTCTCTATAGGAAATGATTTTTCAAGGTATCTGTTGACTCTCTTGCTAATCAACCACAGGTTACTAAATATCTGGGGAACTTTCTGGTTGGTGAAATCCCAGTTTCACATAGCTTTCTCATGTCATCACCTCCACAAATGAGGACCACAATTTGGCAAAACCAAAGAAGTGATTTTCTGTCAAGAAATGAGACTGAAGAGGAGCTAGTTCTGGTGTGGAAAGAAAGGCTTGGGCAAGACCAGCAGCCCAAGCTGCTGTATTTTAAAAGCTTAGTCAGAATCAGAACATTCTTTTCTGCTAAATAAAATTGTGTACAAATGATGTTAGAACAATTTATGTTAGTCATTAAAGTGCTATAAATAAACAGACCCTGGCCCTGGCCTGAGTCACATGGCTCTCTCAGTGTTATTACAGTTCCTGCTGCCATCAGAATGGAATGGCTGGGATTGCACCAAATAGATCAAAGACCACAGCTGACTATTAATACGGACCATCTATCTACTCTGTAGAGCTAGTTAGCAGTTTTTCTTTACTAAATGATTCCCAAATGGGCTGTAAGTCATACTTGAAATCACTCTGAAAATGAGGAAGAATCACCATACCATATATTTTCACAAAATAATAAATAAAGAAAAATACTAACATTTTTATCACCAAAAAGGCCGATTTCACTACAAATACTGGAATACTTTGGTAAGTCCTGCAATGTTTGTTCTTGCCAGAAATGTTGCTGGGTACCTCCTCAACATAGCATGCTCCTGCACAGCTCCAGAAATCACCTCACAGAGGTGTGGGTCACACACCTTGGTGTAGCACAGCTTCCCTAAGGAAGAGAAAGAACTGCTGTGCCTTGGGCTGCTGGTCTTGCTCAAGCCTTGCTTTCCGCACAAGAACTAGCTCCTCTTCAGTCCAACACAGAGAATGTCATTCTTCATATCCCAAATTTTCTTTTGTTTTTTTTTTATTTTTCCAAACTGGAATTACAAACAGCAATTAAACAAATAGGCATTTGAATAAATATATCTGCACTTAAAACAGAAGGATTTCAAATTCTGTTTCTGATGCTGGAATGCTCTTACTGTCAATACTCTGGAAGAATAGATCAAATCTGGTAAAACAGAGATTAGAAGCCAGTGTCAATACTATGTTATTATATTGTTATATTATTATATTTACATCCAAGTTGTCCATTCTGAAACGCAAGTTGGAGCTCTATGGTCACTGCTTTCTGCTGATACCCTCAGCTGACATTAGATTGCTTGGGGAATAATCTCACACATTATTACTCCATCCTACATGGGTGCGGTGATGGCAAAGGCTGTCAGACGTGATTAAAAGTGCTGGCCAAGCAATCTGGTGCAGTGTGGCAAACTCTGTATTCCCTGTCCAGCAGCTAACCTAGCATCTTCACCAGGATCTGGCACGATTGTCTCATACTTTCAGATAAACTATTATTATTGAAATAGAAAAGGATTTTAAAAACTGTTTTTTTTTGCACCTTTACATGCAAGCCACATAGCATAGAACAAAACCCTCTGGTTTTCTGTTGATCCAAATATTGCAGTGCTTGTTTCTCAATGGCATCTAGCAAAGTAAGAAAAATTAAAGTTTTTCTGCTACATATTCATCAGTGAACTGCTTTCTATGGATGCTGTAGTCTTTCTGTCTGCTTAATTATGGATATTAAATTTCCACTCTGACTGGAATTTATGCAAATCTGAGTTTCAAAGTAAAAGGTGTAGAAAGTATCTGCATTTTTTTCCACTGTGAAATATCTTGTCAAATCCGATTTTGTTTTTATGGAATGGAACTTCCTAGAGTGAAAGTGATGTTTTCACCTTTGTTCAAATTTTCTTGTTCTGTTTTTGCATGTTTTATCAAATATTCACTAATTTACAGAGCGTGGAGAAGATGAAAAATGCTTTAAAAACTGAAAGATGCTAGCATTTTGCATCTTTTCTTAAAATCTCCTGAATACTGAGGTTTCATAGTTCCAAGAGAATTAATGAAAAATGAAGATGCTCAGGAAATTAAGCCCATTTATCTTCCTCTTTTTTTCTTCGATCATTGTCTGTCTTTCAATTCAGAAACAAACAAAAAGGCTGATAAGCTAAAATCACCAGTGAAATGGAAAATCCCCATTCTGAACAATTTAAATCACACTTGACCATGTAAGCTGGAGCACCAAAATTCAGTGTGCTCGAAAATCAAGCCCAAACTTTGAATTAAGCCTTTGCTTAAATGTTTTGCTAGATCAAGGCATATCTCATGAGAGCTATGTAGCCTTTTGGTTGAACTAATTGACTCAACGGCAGTCACTGGAATCCACAAATGTTCACCCGTCCTGCTGAAACTTCAGTGGTCAGCTGCTCTTCCTTCTCATTTTACAAAGACTTCCATTTCTTGAAATAAGTCTTCAAATATAATTTCTCCTTTCAGGAGAAATCCATTATTTTGTATAAAAGAATAGAATATGCAATTATTCAAAATCAGAGTCTGACAAACAAATGTTGAAAGTATATTTGACTCAGTGTGTGATTAAAACAGGATGGTATTCCCCCACCTCACCAATTGGACTGTCCCTAATGGGTCACAATTGCTAGTGGGACTTTGAAATAAAAACCACTTCAGGACTGCACTGGAGATGGCAGTCCACACAACGCATGTGACTCTACCACATCAAAATCACATCTGCTTGTGGTAAAGCTGGTTTTCCCTCCATCTTTTCTTGTTGTCAACTTGTAAGACCACTTTCTTATTCCTGCATATGCTCTTAATCATGCCTCCTTAATACAGAATAGCCATGATGCGAGAGTCTATCTACTCTTTTCTCACAACAGGTTGTCTGCTGCCAGAAGCCTATTGTAAAACAACTCTATCAGTGAAGGGTCAAGAGAAAAACATCTTCTCTTACATAATCAAGAAGTCACTTGGCCTCTATGACAGATTCCTGTTCATGCAATTTGTCAGTATTTCACTACAGCTAAAAACAGTGGTTAAAATATGAAAGCAAAATCAATGAGTAAATGCATACAGGTTCAGCTGCAATTATGTGTAGTTCTTAAATATGGATAGGAAGAACTACATTGCAGCCAGAAGTGTTGTGGCTTTTTTTTTTTTCTTTTTTTTTTTTTCTGTCTAAAATGAGAAGTATATAATGCCAAACTTGCAAGGAAAAGCTGTATTGCTTAACCTATATTTAGGTGGCCTATATTTAGGCCACATCTTAAGTACTGCATCCAGGTCTGGGCTCCTCAGTTAAAGAAAGACTGGGAACTGCTGGACAGAGTCCACAAGGAGATGAGGGGCCTGGAGTTTCTCCGTTACGAAGAAAGGCTGAGAGACCTGAGACTGTTATTCCAGTGGAGAGATGATAGGACAAAGGAAAAGGGGCACAAACTGACGCACAGGAAGTTCCGCACAAATGTGCATAAGAACTTCACAGTAAGGGTGTCAGAGCACTGGAACAGGCTGCCCAGCAAGGTTGTGGATTCTCCTTCTTTGGAGACCCCCCTGGACACCCTCCTGTGCAATCTGGTCTAGGAAGCCTGCTTTGGCAGAGGGTTGGACTAGATGATCTCTAGAGGTCCCTTTCAGCCCCTACAATTCTGTGATTCTGTGAAGACTGAGGGTGGATCTTATCACTGCTTACAACTGTCTAAAGGGTGGGAGTCAAGAGGAAGGGGCCAGGCTCTTTTCAGTCATGCCCAGCAACAGAACAAAGGGCAATGGCACAAACTGGAACACAGGAAGTTCTGTATAAACATGAGGAAAAACTTGGAGTGTGACAGAGCACTGGAACAAACTGTCCAGAGGGACTGTGGAGTCTCCTTCTCTGGAGACATTCAAAATCTGCCTGGACACTTTCCTGTGTAACCTACTGTAGGGAGCCTGCGTTAGCAGGGGGATTGGACTAGATGATATCCAGAGGTCTCTTCCAGCCCCCACAGTTCTGTGATTCTGAAAAATATCTGTCCTTGCACCAGGAGTCTATACTCAGTATATCTGACGATAGAAAAACGAGTTACCAAAATGTTAAGTGAACACCAGTTGTACCTTTACAGATTTATGTTCAGTAAAAACAACACTGGGACTTAGAAGATCTGGTATTTTGGCTAACCTATAGCAGGACTTACACTCCCACATAATACAACATCATGTTAGAGACAACTTTGACAAATGCATAACACACCATCCATGTAGAACTATGTTTTGGGTGTCCAAAACAATATCAGCAGGTGATGTTACAGCTGAGGTAATTAGCTGAGTGCCCAGAAAAAATGCATCCTCCTGAGAGCTGACCTGACAAGAGTTCTGGCACTTTCGGCTGTGGGCCTAACTAAAACTGCTAGTGAAATAATGCCAGGAAATGGCCAGTAAAGCTTGGTCATCCCCAGACAAGTATTTATAAAGAAACCCAAGATGAAAAAAAGAAACAAAAAAACCAACACATAAAACCACAGGGCAACTCTTTGACAACAGGTGAAACATATTTTCACACATTTATAACTCAAACTAATCTCTGTCTCATCTCTCTCTCTCTTTTTCTTGTTGCCTTTTTTTTTTTTTTCAAATTGATTGACAGCATTTGTAATTTCTACAAAGAAAACTGCTACTGTTTCTCATTTAAAAATAGCTGTCAATTTCACAAAGGTCTGGCTACACATAAGGTTACGTTTGAACATCCTTGAAATGGCTCATGCACTAGATGGGAAATTAGAAATAGTTCCGAACTGTTTGTAGTACAAAGCAGGGAACACTGGATCTTTAGAAACAGTGCAACTTGAGAATACACCAGAGGAATCCTGCTTTGCCTCCTCTTCATGCTGTAAGTTGATTTATTCAGTGGCACTGCCCTTTCCATTAGCTTTGCCTGTTTACATGCAGCAATTCTGTCAAAGGGCATCTCCAGGGAATACTTCAGCTAATGAGTCACATTGTTTTAGCAAAGAAAGAAAGTGCTTCAAAGGGAGAGGAGGTTGGAAAAAAAACCAAAAAACTTATATCCAATAGAAAGACATAGCAAATGCAAGAAGATATTTGCCAGGTTTGGAGAAACCAACAGGAGTTAGTATGAATATAAAGACAACAGATAGAGCACTGAAAAATCTGGGCGTCTGAATTTAGAGGTTACAGAATAGCCTATGTATAGTGACACACCACGAAGCCTGAGCCAAGGGTATCTCAAAGACAATTAAAAAAACCAAAAACATTAAAGAGAAAAACTATCATTAACTATAAGGAAAGGGTTGTGATGCCATTCAGCTCTCCTGCAGTGCTCTTCCAAGTCTATCGTGCTATATGCCCTCAGCATGCATCACTGAGACACAGCCTGTGGAGCAGGGCACACTGTGATGCAGCACAGTAAACACAAGCTATCAGACACACACAGTAATGATGATCATGGTTATTCATGGGCCAGTTGTAATTTTCTCAGGGAATAAGTAATAATCTTGCAGCAGCAACAGAGCAGCTATATCAGTCCATCAGCTCAGCGTCTTGCCTCTGCAATGGGTAATATCAAACAACTAGAAAAGAGAGTACAGGCAATCTGCAAGTTCTGGAGTTGTGAGTGCTAAGTTATTCCTCTTTAGTTCAGGAACCATCTGTATTTGCAATGCATTGACTGTTAGCCCTGTTTGAAAGTCACTTCCTGACTCTGCTGTGACGTACAAAACAGGGCTATAAATGACCATTCGCAACAACACGTCTTAAGGTATCCTGACTCTAATCCCACTGTTGTCTTCTGCTCACTGTAATAAAAGTTCTATTAGTCAACTCTTTTCTCTAGGGAGAAGAGATGACAACACAGAGAAAGCGATGGCATCTCTGTACATCTCTGTATGGATGCTGGGAAGCAAGCTCTGTGTTCGAAAGGTGAGACAGCAAGAAGCAGCCAAGATGTCAGAAGTGTTTTTTCTGCTTGGGCAGAGAGAAACACTGATCTCCAAAGTGTTTTGGAAAAGATTTGAGCAGCCAGGGCTCAAACGAGAAAAGGACCAAACCCTGAATCAAGAAATCATTGATAAGGTTTTCAACAATAAAAAATATTTTTATAGCAGTTGTTAATAGTGTGGTTTCTCTGCTTGCTTCTTCTGCTGCTCCTGTGCTGTAAATTTTTAATCTCATCTTCTTGCTCTTCTCAGAGCCACAGCTGTGGTCTATGACAAAAACAGTCTGTTCTCATGGAATAGGAGTCAGTACAATTTCACAGCAGGAGCAAGAAAAGGCACAGAAAGGCCTGGTTAACACATTTGCTAATTCACTGCACTTTGATTTGCTAATTAGCATGCATCGTGGAAAGAAGGAAAGCCAACAATACAGGCTGCAGCCTTGGCTACTGTAAATCACTGTAACTCATTTCCAGTTGAGGGAACCACACCAATTTGCACCAATTAAGATTCTGCTTGCTTCATACTCCATTGGAAAAGCTACTTGCTTGCTATTTGGTTCAGTTCAAGTAGCAATTATCCTGTGGTTGGTGAGCTGAACTTTAGAGTTATGGGCCAAGTTACATGAGCAGACACATTCTAAGTTATGCATTACACAATATCCTTTGAGCAGAGCTGCAAAGTTATCACTAACATTGCATAAAAATAATCTCTTTTTAGTCATATGTACTGACTACATACATATTTTCCCTCTCATGAAGCAATTTTGCTTTCCTGCAAGATGACCTATTCAGGAAACTAGTCACCTAAACAGCACCAGCCGTGGTTTGGCCAAAAAAACAACACAAATCATTGCTGAAGGAGAAAAATCATGCACATTTCCAGATTAGTAAAAAAAAGAGAGAGAGCACTGGTCACAACTGATAATATCTGTGTATTAATAAGGAAATTTGACTCCTGTTGCCATTCAGAGCTGAGGTAGTTGGCTCCAAACAATCCCAGTTCCTTCCAAACAGAGCATTTGCTAAGTTGGACAAAATAAGAATGATACCAGTGCTGTTTTCCCATAACTGCTCAGTACTTCATGCAGTAGCTCTGAACACCCACTGTACAACCAAACCATCTGGACATGTGTTTCAAAATTGTCACCATACAGAACATTCAAGCAGGTTTTGTTTTTCTAAACCTATCTAGAGTACATCCAAACAGACAAACTTCATGTAAGAAAGGAAGCTGGGCTGCATATCAGAACAGTCTTTTTTGCTGGTAAATCCCACACAAGGACCAATGCAGGAATGTCTTTTAGAAGGATAAAAGCATTAATCTTTCTCTGTGCTCCTGCCAATAAAATGAGGTATAAATTACTTATTGACATACTTTCTAAACAGACTGACTGCTTGAAATGCTTTTCTCATCTTAGATAGAAGCTGCTTTACAAACTCAAAACATTTTTTACTTATTAGGTGACAAAATATGTTTTCATACTAATTATTCCAGTAAAAATTCTCCTATGCTGTCACTCAGTAAAAAATTATGAAGGTCAGAGGCTTGTATTTTTCTTAAAAATGGCTGTGTCTAGAAAAAGAGAACATTTAAAGAACTAGAAATCACATGTGATGAGCCACATAATTCCAATCATTTTAATCTTCTTTTAAGGAAGGAAAAAATACAGGGCCACATTTTGACATTGATGGAACTATGCTTATGATGCCATGGCAGAATGTGATTTATGATTGCATTTTTTATCCTTTCGTTCCCACTGTGCTTGTTTATTCACAAAGTAACATGGACTATCTTAGCTAAAAATGCAGCTGAAACACTTTTTTTGGAGGCAGCAAACATTTTCTTATATCCAACCAGAAAATTATTCCTGAATGAGCTCCATGGAGCCAAAAGTCCAGCCAGCACACAAGACATAACTCATCAGGAAAGTACTTTTGTCATTTGGATATGGCTATAAATTGAAACATGGGATTGTAAAGAAAGAATGATTACAAGAATAATTAAGGAATGGATCATATTGCCCATAGTTGTCATAGAGTCTTTGCCCTTGGAGACTGTTTTGGTGCTGTCTGAACGAAATTCTGAACGATCCCAATGTTGCGGGAGGGTAGGCAAGAGACCTTGTGTGGTCCCTTCCCACCACAGTAATTCTCTGATGCTATCAGGCGTGAGCAATCTTTGCTATTTGTATTTGTGTTTAAAAACAAAACCAGAAAACGGGCAATTCCTCCACTGAGAATTTACAGTATATTTACACTTCTTAAAACTTGACTTCAACATTTTTGACATTTTACCTAGATGAAAGCAAAGGCAATGAAGCTATCCTATGTTGAACCATTTAGGTTTTAGGGCTCTTTTTTTTTCTCCATAGACTCTTGCTTTGAAGAAGGAAAAGTAACATCTATTCTTTTGGCTTCAATTAAGGGTTTAAGTCTTCCCAGTCTAGAGGAGTGCTTCATAAACAAAGCCTGCGATCACTTGATGTTTCCACAAAAGTTTGTGTAATCAGGAGAAGATGGTTGCAAAAACAGCAGCATGGAGGCTGCCATGCAGTAGCAGAAAGCCTGCAGCAGCACGTTGTTGATCTCTTCAGAGTCTTGCCTTTTAGATAATGAGGGTTCTGAGGACATCCAGCATTATAAACCAGCCCTAGAACAATTTTATTTTTTTTCTAAAGGCAGATCTAAAATTTCAGACACACTCATCAAGAACATGAGAATCGTCATGCTCCAGTCAGCAGTTAGCTGGGCAAGAAAAGGGAAATGAAGACTGGTTGGCATTCATCTCTCATTCTCTGAGCTTTCCAGAACCATTTCAGTTACTCAGGTGATTGGTGACAGTAAAACTATGTAAAATCCCTTCTCTCCTCTCCTGTGACGCATATTGTGGTAGCTGATTGTGCACAGGGGCAAGAAGCCACTGCCTCATTCCTCATCTCCCCACCTCCTGCTATATGCCTGGTAAAGCTGCCCCAGGCCATCACTCGTCTTTCTGTGCTGCATCTGCTGACTCTTTCTGGAATGAGGCAGTGGGATTTGAAGTGGTGAAGGCAGTTCCAGCAAACTTACACATTTCCTTCAAATATCGGATACAGAAAATTACACAGATGTTTCCTACATGCGCAGTTCTGAAAATGGGGCTTCAAGCAAAATGGAGTTAGTACTATTGCATCAGAACAGTTGTCTTTTCTCATCTTCTCTGGATTTAGGGAGAATGAACTGTTTTTTTTTCAGTGTATTTTAGGAAGTCAGTGGTGCAGTGCAGAAGGAAAATTGGTCTCTGGAACTTTGGAGGCTTTGCTTTCACTTGGGAGGCAAGCCAGCATCTTGTCAGTGAGCTACTCAGGAGTAAAATACTCAGAAGGTTCCTTAGCAAAGTTTCATGAATTTCACTGAAACTGAAACATATAATAATGATTATTTAATAGCTGCAGGTTCCTGACAGGAATGCTGGTTTTTTTTCTGTGCTATTAAACACTTCAGATCTCAGTATGTCTAGGGGAGAGTTTCCAAGGAGCCCAGAACCCACAGTCCAGGACAGGCTTTCAGGGACTGGCCATCCAGACTGGGCACTCCATTTATGTTCCCTAAGATTTCACGAGCACCTTCACTGGAACAAAAATAGGTTTGAACACAGGGACACTATTCATCAAATGGTACCAACTTTCCCAGCCTTGTATAAAGACTGTAAAGAGTTGTCCCACAAAATGATTGTAAAGCCAGCAATTAGTGGCATCCACTTCCCATAGAGGTTCAACGGATGTAATCCCATCATCCTCTTTCTCCATTTTCAGCTGCTTCACCCTGCCACACTGCCAGCGTCACCAGACACTGCTCTCACACCACTGTCTGTTATGTGCCTTTGCTTTTAATACCATTCCTGTCAGTAACAGATTAGCACCAGATTTTGTAATTAAGAGCTAACTGTGGCTTCTCTGAAAACTCAGAGGTAGGAAGATTGTTAAAGATGGTAGACAAGACCCAGCCTCCAACAGTGCTTTCATTTTCACTGATTCCAATGGGACCAGGATACCAGCTCGCATGCTTGAGAATTAAGTACCTAGAAGCCATTTTAAAATCAGGGTTACTGACCCTAAGCTCAATAAAGCCATTTGTATACAAAACAGATTCTGTTTTGTCTGAAAATTCATGTAAAGCATTCATACTTGGAATTTTCTTCCTCATTAAAAAGAGTATGACCTTTTCTACTAGCCCTAGTCAGTGAATGCCATGATTTCTAATCAGTCTGGTACACAGTCAGTTTGACCAGCTGTTTTGGGTGGGAAATTAAAATGCTGTCATTCTTTGCATCCAAGCTGATGGGCACAAAAACTTAAAGGATGAGGGAGTAATCAATCCTGAAAACGCGTTGTGTGGGCTTTAGGGAAGTGAGAGCAATTACACTCTCTAATCTCTCCCTGAAGCCCTTAGCAGCATGTGGCCAGATATTAAATGAGTAATTCAGGAAGGGAGAATATAAAGTAACCAGTACACAGAAGCTAGCTTTCCCAAGTTAAAATTCTTCTTTTAAAGTTCCTTATTTCTCAGCATGTAACACTAGCAACCTCCAAATAACCAGCGGCCTCCTAAGGCTTGTTTTGCCTTACACTGAAATCCCCAAAGCAAGTTTTTGGTCTCTTTTGATGCGGACTGTGACACCCACAAGTGCCACTGCTGGGCCTCTGCTGAGCCTGTTGGCCCCTCTTTGGTCTTGCTGGCCAGGCTGCATTGGGAGATCCTGAGACCCATGGGACACCCCATGTACTGATGCTGCCATGGGCCTGGGACATGGGTTGATATCTTCACTTGCATTTCTAACCTCGATACAGGGCACAAGTATGCCTGTCCAAATTACTTTCCCAGCAGTATTGACCTCAGTGTTTACATTTTAGAACAAAACTGTAAATCTCTTTTATTTTCTCCTGAGAGGCAGAAAAAAGAATCTGTGATTATTGCACACACATGTTAAAAGGCAGTCACTGCCATTCATAAGGCCAGCAGACTGTGGGCTTTCCCATGCATGCTACTACAAGCACTTCCTCCCACAGCCCACGCGTATCTTAGACAGAGCACAAGGAAAAGCCCCATCTTTCTTTCAGCACATTTTATGCATCCTCTTGCTCTTATGTTTTCCGCTCCTCTGAAATGGGAACACTCTTTCCTTTTCACATAGCTTAGCTTCCAGCAGTCAAGAAACCTCAGTAACCCCGATCTTCCCATGTGTCCATTTATTCCTGTGTAGAGTAACCCATGTCTGGAACTCAAGAAGAAACTGTCAGCGTGTTCTGTGATGTGTGTATTATGTTGATTATCATGGTAGCATATCTCACAATGTGATATTAGCTATGAAGAGAGGAAAGAAAAATATTTTAGACACGAATAGGATAAAAGAAATTATTCAAAAGCAAGCACAGGTGGCCTGGGAAAAGATGAGGGGTGTTTGATGGACCCTCACTACCCAGTAGGTAGCTCAAGTTAAAGCTGGGGAACTTGTTTAATTGTAACTCATTGGAACTTGTTAAATTATTTCCACTTTTCTATACAACATTATGTAAACCAAAACACTGCACAGAAAAACAAAAACAAAAACAAACAGGATTTTTTTAAAGCTCAGAAAAAATAAAAACATTTAAATATTTTAAACATTAAACATTTTTTCCTGCAAAAATTCTGCTTGCAAAAAATCCTCCTTTACTTAAGCTAGCAATTACCATAACGTCACTAAAAATCAAGAAGTGTTGCACTGGAAGATAGAAGTTTTCAAAAGTTGCAATGTAAAATAGTAGTTTTATTTTCATTTGGATGTTGTAGGATTTTTCCTACACTTAATTCCAATTTCAGCTGGGAAAATGTTGTACACTTTCAAGCTTTCAAAGGCTAGGAAAAGGCAATTAATTACAAAGACATCATTTTGAGAAGAATACACAAGCACAAGCTCAGAAACCAAAAGGCATCACTTGCTTGGAGCGTGCTGGAGTAACACCACGACTTCTTACCCAAAGGACTGTTCAACCTTTCTGAAAAAGTAAATAACAATGAAAGACCACCATGTATCTCCTATGAGTTGTCGAGTGAGAAAGTGGATGATAATTACATACTTGAGCATAACAATATTAAGAATTTCTCTGCTCATTACTTCAACATTTTCAGTGAAGATCCAATGGCAAGCAGGGTCCCATCTGTCCCTGGGGACTGGCATTGTCTGCAGTTTACTGCTGGTAATTCAGAGCAGCATCTTTCTCTGCACACCTTCCATCACTTAAATTTAAATGCAGCTTGGTTGAAACTGTATGTCTTGTTTTAGTACAGAATGAAAGCTTGATTCCTGCAGAGACAGCCTTTAGGTTCAAGACTACCAGTCATTAAAAGATTTGAAGAAGGTGTTACATGGGTACAAAGACTGTATCCTGAGTTGCATCAAAGGCAGTGTGGTGAGGTTGAGGGAGGTGGTCCTGCTCTTCTACTCTGCAGTGGTGAGGCACTGCATTCAGATGTGGAGTCCTCAGTACAGGAGAGACGTAGATCTGTTGGAGTGCATCCAGAGAAAGGTCACAGAAGTGATCCAAGGGATGGAACACCTCTCCTGCTAGGGCAGGCTGAGAGAGCTGGGGCTGTTCAGCCTGGAGAAGAGAAAGCTCCAAGGCGACCTGATAGCAGACTTTCAGTATCTAAAGGGAGTCTGCAAGAAAGAAGGGGACAGACTCTTTAGCAGGATCTGTGGTTATAGGACAAGGGGAAAGGGTTTCTGCTAGAGTTACTGCACTAGAGAGGGGACTTCCCAGAAGCACTGTGCATTGCCTGGCTGTTGTAGAGTTCAGAAACTCCCTCTTTTGTTGCTGATTGCAAGCAACAATGAGCCACATCTCTTATTTCCAGCAAACTGCATTCTGAGACAAACTTGATCTACAGGTGCAAGGATAACACAGAATTACCTTGATTGATAGTAAGCCACTGTCTTTGCCTTAAAGTCCTTGGAAATAAAGCTAAGCAAAGTTCACAGCTTTGGTGCCAAGCGAGGAAAATCTGTGGTTCAGTTAAAGAAGAAAGGGAAGGGATTAGGTTCAGTGGAACAACGTTAACCTACTTTTAAATAGGAATGTTTAAAATTGAATTAATGATTTTCCTGCTGTTCCAGTTTAAAATATTTCCTTTGCATCACTGAAAGGAATTCAAAACTTGCATTTAGTAAATCCAGTGTGTGAAAGGTTCTATGGGATGGTAATAGACTTTCAAAGCTGCAGAAATCAGTCTGTGTAAAGAGATTCACTGGGTCCATTAATGTGGAGTGCATCTTCAAAAGGGAAGGCTGACTTTACTGGGAAGTAATTCCTTCTTTTACTCATACGTGCCTTTGATCTTTTTAAATCTAATCATGAACCTTACAAAGCCATTTGTAGCAATTGCAATCCTTGAATAGTACACTGACCTTTCATATTCAGTTAATTTAGAAAAGGAAAAAAAAACAATGCATTAAAGAAAATCCTACTTATTAAGCTCAAAGGCAATAGAATTCTCCTACTGTAATTTGGGAATTTATTAGATATGTCCTTGTTATTGCTAGTAGTGGTAGATTAATTTGTTCAAAGAGCTCTCAGATGAGCGAGAGGGATGTCAGGAGGGATGCTGCTCTGGTGCTGCCAGTTTCACTGCACAGAAACAAGTCTCCTTCCTCAGCAAAGATCTGGTCATGCTGGAGGTGAACTCCTCCACGGCTCCTTCTCTCAACTGATTTCCAACACAACCCAGATGTGACTTGGGTGGTAAAGATTGGGGTCAAAGGTGTGTCTCAGTAGTTGTTATATTGCATAATTTCCTATGTTTCCACTATGCTGTGCAATACCTTATTCCAAGTGAGTATCCCTACTATTAGATCACCTTCCTCTCTCCAGTCTATGGGTGTTAGGATAGAAATATAAGATTTTGCTTGCCACTCAGATTAATTTCATTATTTGGAGTGTGGCTTGGTTTTTGGAAACTGAAAATACATTATTTCAAAAGCCCAAATCACCTGTAGAATAGTGTCAACTTCAACACTCATCAACAGCTTAAAGAATATGCAAATCCTGTTTGTACAGAGATGATCAATAAAAGAGGTTTCAAGTATTTTCAGTAAAGCTCAGTAGAATTTCAAATAGGTTGCGGAAAACATTAATTGCAAATATTTTACAGTAATGGAAATGAGAAAATAATGAATTCAGTATTGAACAAAAACATGTATTTCCCAAGGGATCCATGCAGCAGTTTTATGTAGTGGCATGCATTTTACATAGTTGATGAAATGAAGCAGTTGTATATCAGGAAAGTGAGGAGGTACAGTTTCATGTCTTGTTTCCTAATGCAAAGCCAAGAGATACTTCAGCCTGTGTGTTTGTGTGGGAAAAGCTTTCAGAAAGAAGATATATATCAAATTCTCAAGTATTTTTTGCCTAGAGCTCCTAATGGCTGCATTTATGACTATTACTGTCAAGGAAGCTGCTTTCAAACAAAAATCACTTGAACCTCTGAGGAGAAGGAACTGAATTGATTCCAGATGAAAGGGCTGTTTGCAGCAACAAGGTGCAGCCGGCATCTGTGCTGGTAGACTGACACCCTGATGGGGTATAAGTCTGCACTGAGAAGTGAACGCTGAACGGAGATTTGTTTCTCCCAGGTGATTCCAAAATGAAAAGCTGCACATCATTTTCCACACATTGTACGTGTCAGAGCTATTAGTGACCTCCAGCTGTAGTTACTCAGGGAGGGCCAAACACCTTACGCTGCGGCTGGATCTCTGCCATTGCACACAGCTGGCTCTTTCTTACCTGCTCCCCAGGAAAACTACAAAATGCACTCAGCTTTCTTTCTTTTTTTCTCTTTATAGCACTCTTTGCTAAGGGCTAGACAACTCTAATAAATATTTGACACAAATATAGCTAGGAAAAACAATGACTGTGTTTCCAAAAGCAATAAAAGAACACATGCAGGGCTGAGAGGATGGGCGAATAAGTGAGGAAATGTAAATGACTAGGTCACCTCCAGACTCAGAGAATTGCTTGATACAGGGCCCTGCTGCTCTTTGCACAGCTCCTCCAACCCCCAGCACTCAAAGGATGAGCAGAAGGAGCTGCTTGATGTCTTTTTGCAGCAAGTGTCCACTGCAGGAAGCAGCCCTGGCCCAGACCTCAGCACCTCCCCACTTCCTCCGCATCAGCTCCAACCATAAATAACACTGCTCTTCTGGAAGGAGCTTAACAAGGCAGGCATAGGCCACTGTAATTAAAACCCTTGTGATTAGAAAAAGAGGAGGAAAAAGAGAAAATCAGTGCACAAGTGAAACCTCAGTGTTAGGTTGATGTCCTGAAAGAGAAACGTGAGATAACTAAGCTTTCTAGTAGCTTATGTGGTTTCTGAAGGAGAAACATAAAACTTACTGTCTTTGTGATCCTAAAACCTATAGTGTAGTTGAAAAGCTCCATTTTACTTGGTCTCTTTGGGTGCCCAGCTGTGCCAGAGGTATCCATGTCATTAAGAAAAGATGCAAACACATCTGGAACAGACTTTCTTTAGACTCAGTAGAGAATATTGAGAATTGGAGCTGCTTTATCAGAATGATAATGTATGATTTTTCCAGCTGTGCTTTGATATCCTCATATGAACTCTACCTATGCATTGGTAGGAAATTATCTGTCAGCATTCAAGTTAGTTTACACACTGACTTTTGCCAAGAGTCAAGCTAGGTACAGCTCAGTAATCTGCTTATAGAAGTAGTAACTGTAATATACATAACTAGATGTTTGCTATGACTGTATCACTGTCCCACCCAAGAGTTCAATCATAAGTCACAGCCAACATATCCACTATATTTACAAAAGAACAGCCCTTTTCCCAAATAATTATTGAATTAACTGGCACTGATAGCATGGAATAAAGGCCAATGTGTTTGTTCAGTGTGGAAAGCCAAAATTCATTTCCTATTTTGTCTTTACCAGGCTTTTTTGTTTTCCTTTATATGAAGCAAATAACAATCAACAACTCGGTGGCATTGTATATTCTCCTGCTTTCATTCTGCTCCAGTGTCAGATGCCCCCGAAGGCTGTGATTTTAGCATACAAATAGTCCATCTTAAAACAAACAAGTCTGTGAATTGAAAGATGTATGATTCAGAGAAAAAGTTGACTTGGAAACAACCAGTAGACTAAACTGATTCTACACAAAATTATAACAGCTTCCCCATGACTCCAGCAAAAAGGAAATGCTATGCATGAAAAACAAGTTACAAAAAGATGGAAAAACATTTCATCATGTGGCTGACAACGACATATATTATCCCTAGCCAGTGATAATTCGGATGGAGACACCAGCCTGTATGAGTCAGAGAAGTTTCATCTGAATACATCTAAAATAGGAAAAAAACACAAATAAAAACATGGAACTTAAAAGTTTGGAGCAAAATCATCTCATCACTTCCAAACTTTGAGGATATTTAAGCTTCTGGACTAAGTCCAGCTTTGTATTTACAACATAAATGTTTGCAGGATGAAAGAAGAAGACATTCTGAAATTTTGGGACAGAAAAAATAATGAAAAGCTTTAAACCAGTTCAAAGAAAAGCTTGAAAACCTTAATCTAGACAGGCAGCCAGACAAGAGAATGATATAGATTAGTGTTTAAATGAAAATCATCAGGATTTTAGGAAGGATATTCCTTAAGAGAACTGCAGACATGATCCTATCCGTGACCCATGGATAATAATTAAGAATGAAATATAATCCTAAAATGGAAAAAGCATTGCAAATGAAAAAAATCTATGCTAAAATGAAAAAAGTCTATTGCTTGAGAGTTGCCCTACTTGCCACCAGTGGGATTCTGTGGGGCTCCATTTTAGGGCCAGTCCTCTTTAATGTTTTCATCAATGAAAGTAAATTTGTGGATGATGCTAAGCTGGGAGGAGTGTTGACTTCCTTGAGAATAGAGAGGCATTGCACCAAGATCTGGAAAAATTCAAGGGTGGTAACCATCTGCATGAAGAGCAAGTGCTGGGCTCTGCACCTGGGATGGGGCAGCCCTGGCTGTTTGTACAGACTGGGGGACGAGTCTAGGCTGAAGAGCAGCCCCACAAAAAGGCATCTGGGCATTCTGGTTGGTGGCAAACTGAGTCTGAGCCGGCAGTGCACCCTGGCAGCCAGGAGAGCCAACAGTACCCTGGGGTGCATCAAGGCCAGCGCTGCTGGGTAAGGGAAGTGGTTGTCCCATTCTGCTCTGTGTTGCGTAGCCTCATCTCCAGAACTGGGTGCAGGTTTGGATGCCACAACATAAGAAGGACATTAAGCTATTAAAGAGTCCAAAAGAGGGCTACAGAGATTGGCAAGGGTCTGAGGTCCCTGGGTTTGCTCAGCCCAGAGCAGAGCAGGCTGAGGGAAAGCTCATGGCGGCTGCAGCTCCTCACAGGGAGTGGAGGGCAGCGCTGAGCTCTGCTCTGTTGACAGCAAGGGCCCAAGGGAACGGCATGGAGCTCTGTCAGGGGAGACATGGGTAGGGGTGAGGGAAAGGATCTGCCCCAGAGGGCGGTGAGCATGGAATGGGCCGCTCAGGGTAGCGGGCAGATCCTTAGCTGCAGGAGATCAGGGAGTACTTGAGTTTGGGTGATCCTTTGTGGAGCCAGGGGTTGGACTCAATGATCCTTGTGGGTCCCTTCCAATCCAGAATCTTCTGTGATTCTGTGAGACAGCCCTTTCCCTCGAGGCACACCAGCACAAACAGGCCCAACTGATAGAAGAGAGTGACAGACTTGGCACAGGGCAAGTTACAGTGATACAGGGAGTTGTTTTAATTTGGTTGAGTTTCTTGAGTGCAGGTTCTCAGCTTTGACTTAAGTTATTTCTGCACATTGAATCAGAATTACTGTCATCTCAAACTGATGCAAAGTACTCGTGTGTCAGTGCAGCCAGACAAATTAGGTTATATTGAAGTAACAATGAGTATTTCATTATTACCATCACCTGTAGCAAACTGCAGACGTCCTACACCGCTAAAGTAAACACATAATAAAAACCAGGTAGGCGGCATCAAATATACTGCAGAAATATTACTTCCAAATTGTGATGAGTATTTTGTGAGGGTTTATGTCTCATTTGCAGTATTTAATGGGCTAAGATTGCACCTTAGTAATGAGGGATCAGCAAATTCCAAGGGGTTATCTGAATGGCAATGATATTTTTATATTTTTCAAGTTTATCTTTGTTATCATTGGTATTCTTCCATCTCACTGAAATGCAAAACCTATACATCAGACATGCAGAGGAAATCAAAAGATTTATGGCTTATTTGTGTACTCTCATGTAAACAATCATAGCCCAGGCACCTGCAAGCAGTAGATCTGAGTAGTGTTTTCCTTTCCTGCCAATTTCACTGGTCCATTTGACCACCCAAAGATCACTGAGACATTTGGATTACCAAGTGGCAGGCCTTCATGAAACACATCGTGAGGGGTTTCCCATGTCAGCATAGCTGCATTATTCCCCTTTCTTTTCTGGCTCTGCACAATTTCAGGCCAATAGCTTAGAGGAAAATGTGGGGAGAAGCAATGCAAGATAGAAAACTACCTTATGCGAGGAAATCCTGCAGACAAGATACAATGGAAAAAAAAAAACAAACAATTTCTATCTCTGATTCCTTTCTGCTGAAAGGCCTTTTCCTCCAACAAGCCTTGGTAATGGCAGGGTTTTCAAAGCATTGGAGGGAAGCATTACTGCCCATTCTATTCTCATTTCATCTGGCTTAGAGATAGGTCTGAAAACTCCGCACAGACAACTACATTCTGTTTTTTATCTCTCGGAAAGACAATATTAAGCAAAGGAAGCTACTGTTAAAATGTTGGATCTGCTCTTTCACTGTCAAAGAGGAATCTCCACAATATCTTTAACAAAAATAAAGGAGAACAAATCTGTGGCTCTGGCTTTAATCAAAGAGCATCGTGCAGTGCAATGACGGGAGAACAGGTCACTAGTACACAGCCTCCCATTTGGGTTACTGCAAAACTTTAACTGCTGAGATTACAAAAGCAATAAAAGCACAGACCCTTCATTGCCTGGAATGAAGTGTAGGTTTGAAAACTGGGAAAGTTGGCTTCTGATAGCAGCAAAATGATTCAATGATGGCAAATGCCTGACTTGGAAATAATGCCAAAGTTCATGGTAAACACTAACAGCTACAGCAGATGATCTCTTAAATCTCGGGAAGCAAGATCTTTAGTCCAACATCTCTTTTTTGCCAGAAAGGGCCATGGATAACCTCAATGAAACATCCCCATGCACATGCATTATGTCAAGCTGCTTTGCATAATGTGAAAAAAGTTACAAATTATTTGCCTAAACCTCAAATCTACCATATCTTGGCTTTCATGCAGAATTTTCTCAAAGCAAACAGATTTCTAGGTTGCAGCTGGATCTGGAAGAAGAAATATTGAGAATCATATAAAAAAGGGTTTATTTTCATCATATTAGCATTAAAACTAACTCAGGATTGATCAAAATCACAAAGAAAATTTATGACCTTATTGGCACTGGACCAAGGCTTGCTCTGTGACAACCTCCACATAGCTGGAAGTGAGGGAGAAGGCTATCAGGCCATCAGTTGTTTTATCCTCAGATCCCGTACTGAATGAAAAATTATACTGATAGTGAGCTGTGTCCATAACCCTCCAGCTGGGCTGTTAAACAGGAAAGCTACCTTAAAGTTGCACAAGTAGCTCAGAATTAGAGATCTCAGTGGTTATTTACTATGAATTTTAAAATGTTGCTGCACCAGGAAATACTGAGTTTATCCACTGCTGAGGTTGAAACAGGTTTCTGAAGAAGACAGTGACACCCAGTAAATGCAGAAGCATTCCAGAAGAGAGGCTTTTTAGGGCATGCCTACGTCTCACTGGGTGCTTTGCCTCCTAAACTCCATGTGATTATGGCCAGGAATTCATGAAATAAAAAGCCTTCCTGATATAATCTTCTGTCACCAGGTTATCCATATGGATGTGAGCACAGTGAGGCAGTGGGTTGTGCATTTCTGTAGTGGCAACAGCAACATGAAAGTCATGCCACGTTCCAGATGCCCATGCAGATTTTTACGAGCAGAGTATGCAGACCCTTGTTCATTGCTGGCAAAAATGCATAGCTAATGGTGGTGACTATGTTGAAAAATAACATTTAGTAGCTGAGAATTTGTTCTCTCAAACAGTGTCACTGTGCTCCTTGTTTCTGCAGTAATTTCCAAGGAAATAAATAGGAGGCAGTATTTTTGGAGCACAGTATGCAAGTGTGAACCACACAACAATAATTCTAGCTATTCATGACCATAATTCTAGCTACGCAGATTCTGAGAGATGCCTTGGCTCTTTCATGATGCTCCAGCAAGAGCAGAGCCCTTGATTGTTCTTGAGTAGGAAATGAAAGTCTAAGAATGACATGGCAGCTGTCATGAACTCTGGGTCAAACAGCATATTTATAACTGGCTATTTTGCCTTGCTCCCAACCATAGCCAAAAATCCTAGGAAGGAAATAGCTCCATGACCTTTGTGAATGCAATCCATTCAGAGCTTTGGGCAGTTCCGGACTAAGAAATAATTTGTTCAAAGAATTATCAAGTTAGTTCTCAGTCACATAAACAGTCTTTGTCCTTTGACTGATCACGTCTATTGCCTTTCTTCATACTACATCAATTTGCAATGGCTGCTAACAGAAAAACATTTGTACAGTGTTCATTCACAAGTAAACCCCTGCCTTTTCCAGCCAGGAAGCTATGGGAGCAGCAAACAGACCTTCCATCTATTCTCCTCATTAATACTCTCATCAGAGACTGATGTGATCATGTTCCTAGAGGTCACTACAAAGCAGAACTGAAGAGATGCTAAGGCAGTATGGGGAGCCACGCTGCTTGGCTCTGTCTCTGTCCCTATTCTTCCATCTACCTGCTTTCTCTCTGTACTGAGACTGTGCTGGTTACTCTCACAAATGCTTTTATTTTATCCAGCAGAACTCTCTCTTTCATTCTATATTTATGGCAACTTTAATCTATTTTATAAAGTTGCATGTGTGGGGCCATAATCTTCTAACTGAGAAGTATTCCTCTCTCCCCCTCCATGCCCTGCTCCACAATTATAAGGTAGCTACACGAGATGTGTTTTGTTCGGATGGGGCTGAGCTTTGTACCGTGGGTCAGCTGCCATCAGCTCTGCCAGTGCTGCTCGATGTTAACATCTTTGTAGGGCTGCAACGCCTTAGGTCACAGCACAGAAGTAGGAAGTCTGCACAGGACAGTTAGGAAGTTATTAAATCACTTGAAATCACTTGAAGCTATTTGCATGAATGAAACCATCTGCAGGAGAATCATACTCACAAACCACAGACTTAGCTGCAGATGATTGTATTCAGCCCCACACTTCCAATAAGCTCTTGTTGGATGACAATGGAAACAGACCTTTAAAGCTCAATAAATACAAACAATCCAGTGCCAAACATTTAGGATTCTTCCGGGATTAGTGACAGCTTAAGGCATGATAGTGAAGCTGTCTACAAAATGACCTCTTTTAGGACTGCAGATCTCCATTAAGGTGGCCAGTTATCATCATCTGGCCTTAATTACCTGCTTTTTCTTCCTCCTCTTTTTTTTTCTTTGGCCCAGTGTCTAGGCAGATGTTTTTTATGACTGCAGGCTGATGATGACATCACAAGCTGTCCACAGAGCAGCTTAACTGCAGCAGAGTGTCTGCTTAGTTCCCAGACACTGCTCTGCTAGGCTTCCAGTTGAAACATCCAGGATGTTGATCTTGAGGTTCAGAAAGCAATGGAAAGACGAGAAATTCTGACATAGTTTGAGAAGGACCCAAGGAAAATGGCTATTTCTTTTTACATTTAAAATATTTACTTAACAGAGCTCATTTTCTAATCCTGCTTTCCTCAATAAAGTAAGCACTTCTGCCCATAAGATTTTTACTGTTGCCTGCTTACAGCATCACCCATTTCTCCTCTGTCTTTTCTTAGTAGTAAGAGATTGTTAAATCACATAACATTATAAAATCATCACAGTCCCTCATCTCTCTGTCCCTCCCATCATGCTATTCAATTCCTCTATTCCCCTATTCAGCAAAAACGTGAAATTGCAGTTCATACATGTAGATATGAAAATATCACAGAGAACTTTTGAAAGTTCATTCACTGCAGTGTCTGTCCTTTAGGAATGAGGTCAACTGATTGGATTATCAAGTTCCTTAATTACTAAATAATTAATATAATAGCCAGATAATTTGTTATACACAAGAGTGGCTCAAGACACTGAAACAATCCATTAAGAGAAGGCTAACAGCTACAATGTGAGCCTTAATCTCTAATTAGAGACATCATTTCTTTCAGTAAGATGCTCCTTGTCTGACCAGAAAGCCACTTTTAATTTCTCCATTCCCATTTGTAAAGATAACACAATAGCATTCCCTGCCTTAGAGAGGTGCTGGAAGTATCCAAAAATTAAACATTAGACCTTCTCTCTAAGTAACTTCAAGTGAATAACATCCACTTTATATTCCAATCAGTTATAAATATTGTAGTGGTATAAATTATAAAGTTACAAGGTTATAAATCCTCTCTGCAGAAGGAATTAGGCATTTTCTTCAGTCAATTATGTAGATTTAGCTTACAGTTCTCTGGTTTTCTAATACTCTTTTTAGTTTCCTAGAAGACCACATAGAAAAGAAAAAGACACTTGTATGTAAAACCTTTGCATGGTCTGGGACTGCGTAGTATATTAAAATAAAGCAATTGCCTAAGAGTGCTACAAGAATTTTTCATTTACTTTCTCTAAAACAAGTCCATATTAAATACTATTTCTATCTATATAAAAATCTCTTCCATTAAAAATGACTATTTTCTTTCATGGAAACAGAATAAAAGAAAACGAAACAATTTAATTTTTCATAGGAGTTCTCAGATTAAATTAAATGTCCTAAAATTTAGTTGAGAAAGAGTGCTTTAAAAACATAAAGGATAGTATAAAGAAAACAAAATCTTAGCCACAATAGCATTTTCCCCCTCCATAAAAGCAGGTTGCAGTCATGCTGCCAACACGATGGTAACACTCAGCAGAAGCCTCGGACAGCAGTGCTTCTTTACCTCAAGCCAGGGTCCAGGTCAAAATCACATTGAAAGCAGACATCTGCAGGTGTCCCCACAGTGGCCAGCCTAGGAATCAGAGAAGAAGATCACAAGCAATGCCACTGCCTGTTTTTATAAAGGTCATCTGGTTTTGAGCAAGCTAATGGAGGATATGGAAAGACTGATCAGATACATGTCTTTTTGCAGCTTGTTTTGCAGGATGGAAAACAGGATGTCTAATTCATTACTGAACTCCCCCTTCTTTCCTGCTGCATGTGCTCTGTAATGCCATCCCCATAACTATCTGCTTCCCTTGCTGGGTATGGGATGGCTGCTGGTCCTGGGAAGTGTTTCTCTCATCACCTCCACTTTATGCTGAAACTCTTTGCTACCTCTGCATGTAGAAGCCTCTTAAAAACCAGGGCTCTGCCCTAACACTGAATCCTAAGCCCAAGGTCAGTGAGATCAGCAGAGACAAAACCAGTCAGCCCAAGAGAAAGCTCCAGTATAATGCTGCTTAATGTCATCCACAGGTAGCTCAGGCAGCCTAGGATGCAGATGTTCTCCACTAACATCAAGTGCAGAATTAGAGCCAAAGTGAGATGTCACGCATGAAGATTTAACAGTCAAACATGAATGTACTGGGGGCAGGAGAAGACTTTTGTCACTAAACCCTAATGAATGAGCAGCCTGGAGAGGTAAATGCACACACATACATATTATGACAGTTCAGGAACCTCCTTGCTCTTGAAAACAATTTGTGCTACTATCCGTGCTACTTCTATGCTTGAATAGATATAATAAATCTTCTTGACAACAGCGCTGAACATATTAACATGCTGTACAAGGAAAGAATAAAATACACTTATGTAAATTTCTTCAAGCTTTTTGTTCCTATTATATCATTTGCAGAAAAGGAAGAAACAATGCCAAATGGCCTCATGGAGAGATTTTGCTATAATCAGGTGTTTTAGCACAATCTGTTCCACTCCAATAGAGAATATTTTATAAAAGAAAACTGACTGAAAAAAAAAATCATATTTATTTTCAAATTTGCTTAACTTAACACAAAAGAGAAACGTTGCAGTAAATGGGTTTTCCAAAGTTTGAAGCAGAAAGAACTATTTTAGGAAAAGCAAATTAAAAGTCAACATCACAGACTTTGCTCTATTATGTGGAAATGAGACAGGGCTCAGAGCTGTGAAATCCTTATAGAAACTTCAGCAGGGTTTGAACCAGGCATGGGATCCATGAAGGGAGCTGTCTTGCTCTTTTGCCTTGACACTCCATCATTTTTCCTATTCAAATCTTTTACAAACTCCCTTGTTTCTTAAATTTAGACTGCCTCTTTGCTTTATATTCATTGCTGTACCAAATAAAAAACAAGTCACCAATAAAAAGTAAGAGGAGAAAATTCAGGAATTATGTGAATTTTAATTGCAGATAGGGGGACTGAAAATTTTCACTCACAACTTCCTTTGTTGAAAACACAAAATAATGTCAAAAAAATTAAAGAATAGTGTGTTTGTGCTGAAGAAATCAATCCTATTTGTAAGCCTTGTTTTGTATTTTTGGGGATTTGGCATGCATCTTTTTTTCCTACAACACCAAGACATCCTGGGCACAAGTCAGAAATCCTTAGAGGTGCTCAGGAGATGAGCAGACTACCTTTGAGTAAGTCAGTTACATTTCTTAATTGCCTTCATATCCATGCAGGGGTCATACCACAACATCATACTGAAAACTCACAAGTTTGCACTTGCAAAATGTTGCAAAGAGTGCTGAAGTTCTTGCAGTAATTACCTTCCATAAGCAAACAACTTATCCTCATAACCCATCAGGATTTCATGAGACGAAAGAGGAGTACGCAAGACAAACAAAAGAACAGCAGTGAAATAATTGAGTAACACAAATATGAAGCCATGAGGCCAGTATGAATTGTAAGGGAGCACAGCACAGTGCATCCCAGAGCACCTCAGTGAGGTCTTCTGCTCCCAGTCCAACCTTTGATCTTCTCTGAGATACTTCAGTTCCCCTGAAGTGTTACCTTTCTCTTTGCTTGCTCCTGAAGAATTGTGCGTGTGCCTTTCTTCCCTGAACATACAGTAATTGTTTTTCTGTAGTGTTCAACAACACATGGCCTGTTAGGTCTGCAGTGAGAAAGAAGAAAGAAGAAATTGTTGCTTTGATTTTAAACCTCTAAACTTTTCTGTTACCTTTTCTGAAGCCATTCTGTTCTGTTTCAATTTTTTTCTATGGCAGGTTTCACTAGTAATCCTATTGAAGTCTACACTTTTCACACTGCACAAAATGTAATGTTGTTCTACTAACATCTCTTAAAATCCCTTCCAGAATTTCTTCACAACAGTTGTGGGCGTAACTTCATTTTATTTTGCTTCCAAAATAAATTGCTTTCTCTGCCTTGTTTGTTCCTTGTCTGTTTCCTACATGCTGTACTAATTGTGCAATCATATATTCATCAGCCAAGGAGAAAAGGGGACAGCAATCACTGTAGGTTGCTGCTCTCAGCACTAAAGAGCAAAAGAAGAAATACCATCTTGTACTCCATCGTGTATGTCCAGAAAAAATATCACCCTGGAAATTGGTAGCATTGCATTTGTTGCAAGTAAGATCAGCTGAATGCAAGGTGCCTTGCTGTTGTTCTTAGCTAGGAAATAGATTTCCTACAGTTTGGAAGTTCACTGACTCATAATTTGATCAAGACTCAAAGTCAGACTCTTGGAAGTGAGCATGGCCAGTATTCAGACAGCATGTACTTGGATTTAATGACACATGCTAATCAGTTTGGGTCTGAGAAGATAGCAGCATTCCTCGGAATCAGAGAATTTGAGCAACATTACTACTTCAAGAGGAATAAGAGAAAGAAACTTGCAGTAACTGAAACTTCAACCTGATGGGCACTTCTTCTCTACCACTACTGCTCTCAGTTTAGAAGCTCTGTTCTTTCAAGAAAACAGAAATACCCTCTGTGTTTTTTTTCCTTTACACGGAGTACAGCCAAAAAAACCCAGTTCCCATCCAGATTTGCAAGTTGTCTTAATTAACAACAGTGTTGATGTATGAAAAATTGTGTACTGTGGTTTTATCACATATTTTGGCAGTGTGTTTCTTCTTCACTTCTGCAGTGAAGGCAAGGCCTCTGCATGGGTGATATCTGAAAGATGAAAGCAGCGATGATATCCAGAAAAAGTACAAGCATGTCAAGCCAGCACATACAACTTGATGTCATTAGTTCAACATCATCCATTTAAAGGGGCAAATATTCTTTCCCACACGTAGATAGTCTTGTGAATGCTAAAAAAGTACTTAAATTATAATTAAAGACTATCAAAATATGCAATCTCTTTCCTTACCACATCCTTCCCAATGAAGCTGATACAAAATAAAGTGAGAGATCAGGGTGGATGAGATTTGAATTCACTTTATGTTTAGCCACTGGAATGCAGCAGAATGAAACCATGCTAAGGCAAAGGGTCAGCTATGAAGACGCTAAAAATTTCTGAGTTGATTCCATGCAGATTTTGCACAGTTTGGAAATCCTGTGATATCAAATGTTACTACTTTCGACCATCCCGGTACAGTTTGTTTAGGCTTTTCAACTTCTAAGGTACCTAATGATTTGAAAATCAACTACTCTCTTTCCCCGTCCCTTTCATCTAGAAATCTTCAAGCACTTTCTGAACTGCCAGAGTAGAATAAGCAGTGTCTAACCTCTGGGAAGACAACACTTTGTCTCCTCTCAGAGCTGTTGATTCAATAGGTCTACCCAATATTTTCAATTAAAAATATAGCTTACATGACCTCTGGCAAAGAAAAGCATGTTTGTGTTAGTCTTTCATGATGAAAGATGGCCATGATAAGTGGTGGCTTGTGGAGAGGACTTGGACACAGCCTTCACATCACTTCTCACTATTAATCTGTGTGTGTAATGAAGAAGCATTTACTGTCCAGCCAAATATTTGATAAATAAGCTGGCTGAGTGCAGTGCTAATGTGTGACCTGGCTCTGGTTTTGTATCCACCCTTGTGAAAGGCCACACGCAATTATCACTGCTTGTAAAGTGCCACAGAAAGCTTACAGTTGTAGGAGCAAGGAGTTTGCATTAGCTAGTCACATCTCGGGTCATGTTTTACGAGCACAATCTCTGATCTACGTATCTCCTAGAAAATGCTATAGTTTTATTCCCTCACTCTGACTTGGTGCTTCACATCTAACAATTTGTATGCTTTTTCTCATTGTTCAAGTTTTACCTTATCTGGGTTTTTCTTTTTCTCCATCCAGGAAAATAGCTACCTAACAAACTGTAGAAAGAGGAAGGTAGCATATGTTTTCCAGCATTTTCCTTCCATGCATTCATTCTCCCATGCTCTATAAAGAGCCATTCCCATTACACTTGATACATTGCTAGGACAGCTAGGACATACTTTGAATAATAAGGAAGAGTCTCAGCAGGCTGTTAAGGCACAATAATTTGCAGTGTAATTTCTTTTTTCTCTTGCCCAGATGTTCTTGATCAAAGCCAGGACAAGCCAGGAAAGATGAGGATGTGTTCAAAACTGGTGGTGGAGCACACGACTTAGCAGCCTGACTCTGAAGTTGTACTCCACGTATCAGGTCACAACTAGAAAGCAAAGGACCTTTTCACAGAGAAGGATGTACAGTTGTATCTCTACATTAGGTGTAGCGGGGAATCCCCATCTGAAATCTTGTCTATCTGAAACTTTACCTCAAGAGACTTCATCTGTCTTCTACGGTCTTGCATTTCAGAGCATGCAGCAAGGAATATAGAAGTAGGGGTAAAATGACAGAACAGAAGGAATCCATACTCAGTCACCTTCAGAAACTCTACTATTACTGTTACTATTCAAGAAGCAAAGAAAACCCCTGTCCATATGACTAAGATGTCCTTCCAAAGTAGGCAAAGATTAAGGATGTTTCATGTTGTTCTTAGTTTTGGGGGACAATGGACAATTCAGCCCATAATATCCAAATCTATGGATACTGTGGTGCTTTGTAGACACGCAGATTCACAGACTCCTGACCCAATTTCTTTGTTAAATACTAAGAGAAATTTTCAGTTTCAGAAGAAACTTGGGATTTCTCTGAAGACTACTTCTATCAGCTCAGAAATGTGTCCCAGAGTGTGAGCTGAGTTACAACAGAATGCAAAGTGAAATTTTCAGCCGCTTCAAAGACAACACAAATCACTACAAAACCTCAGGGATCGTCACTGACTGAAAAAAATATCTGTCTTCATAAGCAATAAGGTAAGTGTAGATAATGCATGAGGCAAACACAGCATGGACAGTTGTGGTTTTCTCCCTTCTTTTAGTTTCTCATCTTTCATCAGAAAAATGAGATTTCAACAAGAAAATATTGATTACAATCTACAGTCAATGAGACCCAAGTGGCCAGATGGTCTGTTGAGACATCGTAGTTGTAAGACCTCTCATAAGGAAAGGGAGTCAAGGTAATGGTGTGCTGTGCATGAGAGGTATAATTTCCAGTAATCCTGTAATTTTTTGGCAATTCTGATACATCTGTCTGTGAAATCAGGTTTGAAGTAATCAGAAATTTTGTTGTCAGCTTCATGCTCTGATTCATTCAAAAACTGTTGTCTTTGGCTTGTGCACATAGCATTATAAGATTTGTCCCTTGATCATAAGTTTGTCAAGAATGAATTTTCATACAGCTGTCTTTCTTCCCAAGCCTTTTGTTTCAGAGTTTGGACAACTCTCTGAGCCTTCTCCAGGCAACAGAGCACAATAAAAATGACAGCAGTCCAAGGGTGTCATCCATCTAGTGTAAGTACAAAGGTACAAAAGAGAAGTTTTCTCCTCTAAATTTCTTTTTGATTAACTCAATCACAACGAGGAAAGAAATAGACCAAACAAACAAACAAACAAACAAAAAAACAAAAACCCAAAAAACAAGAATTTGCAAACCGATTAAAATTAGAAGCCTTTGGACTTGAAACTGTCATTACAGAAATAGTCCTGGCAGCACCTCAGCCCTCTTCCTCATCTTTCTGAGTGTTCTGTCTTTGAGCCAGGACTCAGAGCTTCTACTCTCCCCCATCAGTCCTCAACATTTTGCCTCTATTTCTCTTGTGCTTATCTTGTTCACATTTGTTGTGCACTAGTATGTATTTCCATGCTGATCAATCAGGTTCAACTTTGTTTTTTCCCTGTGACAAGCAATTACTGGGGAAACACTTTATAATATATTCATTTTTCTGCAGAAACATGAGCAATACCTGAAGATAAAATATGTATTTTAAACCAACATAATAAGGTTAGCCTGACAACCCAGCTACACTACATATGGCCCATTTCAGAGCACTCCAGTAATCTCCAGTGAAAGCGGTTCAGTAAACCAAAGGACATTTTTGTCCTTTTGTACTTTTACTGGAGATTTTTGTCACTGCAGCGGTCAGCAGAAAGCAACACGTGTTGTTGCGAAGCATCATCTCTCATCTTGCAGAGCCAGAGAACATGGCTTTACTCTCTGTTACCAATTAGCCTTGAGGATTTTTCTTCTTCTGCCAGCCCTGCCACTGATGGAGTTGGGGACATTGCCAAGGAAAGAGAAAGAATGATAAGAAAGCTGGGACAAATAAAGGCCTAAATCACCAGATATCATCTGTCAACAGCCTTACATTCATCTTTACATAGTGAGGCATTTTAAGTCTTTCCCCTTGCGGTTTTGTTCTCTTTCCATCCACTTCCTCAAGCAGTACTTTCACCTGAACAAAAATATCAATATACAGCATTCATACATTATTGCAGCCTGGTTCCTTTGCACAGATAATTTCTGCATCAGTGAGAGGAAACCCAGAGGAACTGCATGCTCATGATGCTGACTAGCAGTACTGGCTATACGTGGAATAGGGCCATCAGCCTTCAACATGAAGGAGATCCTCTTCTTCATGGGAGAGGATCTTAGGTAGGTCCCAAAGGGGGCACAAAAAAGGCTCTTTTAAAGTCTTTTTAAGCAACTTGGACAGGAGGACATTTCCTTACTTCCAATGACTTTATGTTCTTCTGGGACTAATTCTACAATTTACATTATTATATATAGCACATTTCTCTTATTTATACAGCATGTTTTTATTTATTTATAGAACTGTACTTTGCGGTAAGGTCCAATAAATATTTGTGACAGTGAGTTCCCAGAGTTAATCGCAAATTGTGCAACAAGCATTTATTTTTATATTTCCATTTTAAATTCAGTTACGGTTTAATTCCGTTGACTGTTCTGTAGCTGTCTGACTGTTCTTATGTTCTTGTTATGCTTACTGGGAAAACATACACTTTTATGGTTTCTAATTCCTTTTCCCAAAGAAATTTGTTCTCTTCTCTTCTTACTCTTCTGAGCTGTTTTAAAGCTCAGACAAGAATAAGAAGAGAGATGGACTGTGATTAAATGCCAGGGAACAGACCTCTGTCAGATGAGCTGGATTCTTTCAGGATATAGTTTTTTATGGTAAATAAATAAATAAATAGAAGTTGGGCTTAGCTAATTTTTGCCTTTTTTTCATTAAATAAGGGTAAAAAATTACCACTACAAGTCATATTCTAGAGCTTGAAACCATGTTGCTTGTATTAACAATTAGAGTTAAGCTTCCAAATTAAGCTAACTGACTTTATTTCTTTGAAAAGAGAATTGTCCATCCATGATTAAAACAATACCAGGAGTTGACACTGTTCTAGTTTCCCTTTTTGTCACATGGAGGACATACACAGACAGTGTACTACAAGGACAGTCTCCAGGAAAGGATTCTTTTTGCACTGGAAGGATTAAGTAGAGCCAGGTGACACTCATTCACTAACGGTAGAGAAGTGCTGGTAAACCTGAAATAGAAACTGCTATTGAAATGCATTATTACTTAGGAGGATATTTACATAACCCTTTGATTTTATTGGTCAGTAAACTGGCAATTATCTTGCCACATTGCCAGAGTAATACATCTTTTCTTCACTCATGTTTCTTGTTTAATAGTAATGTGCTCTACAGCAGTGACTATGCTCCTCATTGTCTGAGCTTGGAATGGTTTCCTCCAGAATAACATTCCTGGAAGATCCTTCCATAGGAACTGAATTCTGAGGGCAGTTATATATTTGGTCAATTCCTGTTTCTTAATACTGACAAATGCAAAAGCAGATTCAGAAGATCATCATCACATTCCTTTTCACAGGAGTAAAAGGTAATACAAGGCAATGAGAACAGGAATTGGGTTCCCAATCTGAACTTTATGCCGTTTATAACTGCAGAAGTTGCTTGGGAAATTCCTAATTAGGCACATTTAAAGACATTTCTGGTTGCAGTGTCTGCTCCTTCTTTTCTCTTTGAAACCTAATGTTGTACAGCAAAGAGCTTTTTCAATTCTATGAATCCTGAGTGCTCCAATCCTGTAATGTAGATAAAGGTAGCTTATTGTTAATGTCTCTGTTGCTTATTGTGGACAGTATGTGGTTCACCCTTAGCACAATAAGGACACCATTACTGGATCTGTCTTTCCAAAATGGAAGGGAAATGTCAGATTTTACAGTGTGAAACTTTCCACTGCTTTTTAGATTAATGCCTGGAAATTCTCAGTTGTTGGCTTCACCTCCTTAAACTTTATCGAGGTATTCTTATTTGTCCAATTGCTTTTGTCAGTTTTTATCAAGTGAAGTATGTGTGAAATTTGGATCTTCTTAAACTGAACTTGGCAGCCTGCAGAACTTTGAGATATGGTGGAATTACAGATGGGCTGAAAAATCAAATTGAAGGAGTCTGCATACAGCTGAGAAAATGTCATTTTCCTGCTTTCTGTGGAGGGAAAAAAAATCCAGCACACAAAGAAAATTAATTATGTTGAAACAATAAGCAGGTAGTGGATGGAGAGACACAATATACCAGATGCTAAATTTTCGCTTGTTTTTGCTTCTCACGTAGTGCAGCCATTCAGAAAGGTGCCTGCAAGATTCCACATTGTACTAAAAATAGTATATTTTGCATATTTTGATCCAGGCTAAGCTCAGCCCTTGCACTGAAAACTACGTGAAGATTTTTATTAATATTCTCCATGTTTTTTTTCCCAAGAAATTTGCCATCGCAATTCATTGATATTTATACATTACAGAACTGAAAGCAGACCTTTTGATCCTTAGTAACAATTCATATCGGAAATATGAGAATTTTTGTTTCTTTGAACACAATATTTCTTTAGAAAAACATTCATGTTGATTTTATAATGGCTTAGAATACAAAATCTGCTGTAGCCGTCAATAAATGTTTTCCTCACATTACAGACAGAATTGTTACTTCCAGCTGGAATTTACCATGCTTCAGCTTCTAGATAAAAGGTTATGGAAAACCTTAGTATTTCTACAGAAGAGAAATATCAAAGTTGTTCTTGTTCGTGACTGAGAGCCCTTCCTTGAAATTGCTGTTTGCGGCATGTTACCAAGTCATCATCTGAAACGTTAACAAACAAGGCTTGGGCTTTCATTTAATTTTTTTATTAGGAATGATAAGGATTTTTTTTCAGACTTTTTAATTTTTTTGCATGGATCTTCTTGGAAATTCTGACTGTGTTGATTTTTCCTGATAATTTGTAGCAATTCCAGGTGGGGTTATTTCATATTTTGCCTTGAAACATGCTTATAAACTTGCCTGCAGGTTAAAAAAAATGATTATGCTTTGAGTTAAATGCATCTATCAATGTGCAGCCCTAAAGGTGAGCTGCCACATCACACACACACACACACATACACACAAAATAACTAAATGTTAAAGATCTTTTGAATTCATCAAGCACTGTCCACTGTCTCCTATTGCTTCCACTTATACAAATGAAAGTACAGTTTGATTTAGAAAGAGTTTAGTTGCCCTTTGTGGCACTTTTCCTGTCAGTCTGATATGAACACAGTCAGAAACCGAAGCAGTGTGAATTTGTTGACTTGTTGAGAACAGGGATTACTAAAGCAGGTTCATGTGTTCTCAGAGAATATGGCTTTTAAGAAAATGTTTGAAATGTTTAATAACTTTAAATTTAATGTCAGTTCTCTTATTTGTAATGACTTTCTATATCTGACTTGTTTTACTCTGCGTGTTCAGTGAAATTATAATTTCTGTAACAGGAAAAGCTGAGAATAACCTATCAAGAATCTTCCTCACTACAGGCTCATTAAGCTCAGCGTTCAACCACATCTGCCTCGAAGTCAATCACAGTTCTACCACCAACCACAATGGAATCTGGACCTAGATCCACAGCCTGCTCTTTTGAGCCACTGCTGCTCTTATGGCAGGCGCTGCAAAGACTGACTCTGTGGGGAGCTGGTTTGTATGCATGCCTTGGGTGAGATTCTCAGCTGGCATCAATCTCACCTGACCCTGTACTGCTCACACGAGCAGGAAGTCCGAATCTGTGCTCATCCCATAACTGACTCATTGCTGCCAGTTCTAAGTGTAATCTCATCTTGGTCACAATACTAGTTAAATTAAGAATAACTGCAGTGTTTTCAGAACTTCTGTTTCGTACCACTCTAGCTAGGTTAGGGTCCCCCTGACAGTGTTTTGATACCAGCTCTTTCACTCGAGTTTTGTGTCCTTTCTACTAGGCAGCACTCATAGCTGGCTCTTCACTGTCACTCTTCTCTTGCTTCAAAGAGGATTATCCATAAAACCTCCTTACTAAATCCTCTGTTTAATCTTATTCCTACTGCTCATTCACAGTACTTGCTACATAAAAGCATGAGACACGGTAGAGGGGTTGGAAATAAATGATATTTAGGGTCCCGTCCAACCCAAACCATTATCTGATTCCATGATTCATGTCTTCTCTGTACCAAAACAGTGATCAAAGCCTTTTGTATCAATTGTCACTGTTGCACTTTCTTCAAAAGAGCCAAATTTGAGAAGCAGAACAATTACATTAGTTACTGGATTATCTTGGTAAAGGAAATGCTGCACCTTGCTCTTGACACTACCAGACAGTGACAAATGTGCTCATCTCTATTTATTCCCCCTGAAACATCTTAGCAAGACAACACTGAGAGCAGCAATGCTCTTCCAAGTAGCTCATTTCAATCTATGCAATCCCCTAGAATCAATAAACTGTATGGGATATTCCTCTAGGTCCTGAGACAACTCTGATTCTGCTTGGTTTCAGATTTGACTTTGTAGAACCGAGGTTGCTCCAATATGCTGATGGTGATGGAAGAGCAACTCCTGGGGGAGCAGATGACATATCCAGCACATCTCATGTATTCTCATGTACTATCTCTTTCTCAAAAGGTTCTGTGGAACTCTATGAGTTTTCCTTAGAGAACTTTTTAAGCTTCTGGTTTTACCTTGCTGGAGAATTCCAAGGTATTTTCTCAGTACAGGACAAGGCCCTTTCAGAAAGCATGACTTACTGCTGTGCTTCTACTGCATACAGCTCTCCTGCTCACTTTAGGGATTAATGTGGAGAAATTCCTGTTTCAGGAAGAGCTTTGGGCACAAAAGGACCATGACTGTGCCATCACAGACCACTCTATCAACCCACATTTGCTTTATGAAAGTGATGTTATTTCCCTTCAGTAAGCTGGCAGCCTCGCCCTCTTTTTGAGGCTCTGTACGGTATTGAGTGTATAATTGTTTGTACAATTTCCAAAACACGAAGTTGATGTTTCTTTGTGCTGTTCATCAAAAAAATATTTTCCTTGTTTTTTAGTACAACTTAGTTGGAAAGGATACACTTGACATCTTGCTTTTTCAAGATCTGATTCAATCCTTGACCAGAACATGTTATTGGATGTAATCTTACTCAATGCAATATACGATGGTTCACTGCAAACTTTGTTTATTGGATTGGAAAAAGACACCGTTTCACCAGTAGGATGTGGGATATGTAGGATAAGTATCAACAGTTACACACAGACTCCATAGACCTCTCAGTGCAAGCCCACGGAGCTGGTAGGATTCTAAACATAAATTTCTACTGAGTCGATAGATCACAGAGCAGAATAAATTTTTACCAGCTCTACCAAATTATTGACCCTGCTTCCAGTGATCCTGAATGCCACGATGCTTGACAGAAACACAAACATTTGGAGACACAGAAGTATATGTTTCTATTGTCAGCTGGTAAGATTTCATTTATGCACCCAGCTGTACCTGCCAATGAAGCAGAGCACAGCCAGTGACTTAGAAAAGCCCGCACTGAGCTCCAGCTCCAATTGGCTGAGATGCTCACAGCATACTCTGATAAGTAGTCACTTCTCATAATTACAAAAACATGAGTCCTCCTTTGATGGAAGGGGATGAAATGGGACATTTTAATTCCATTCTGTGGAAGTAAAAAGTGCTGTTAAATATTACCAAAACTGTGAAGTTTTGGAACACGGGAACAGGCTCAATTAAAATTTGGCTAATATCTTGTATGTCTTTGCTTTTCACTTCATGTATTCTCATTGTCTTATCACAGGACTGGAAATCAGAATTTCCTGAATTCTATCTTTAGTACTGTAATGGTATGTAATATATAAACCATAGAGCTTACTTAACCTCTCTGTGGTCATATCTTCTGAAGACAAATGTTAGGAACTTTAAAAACTGCCAACACTGGCTGAAGACCTCATCAATCAATTTGTTTTTCCCTCTGCCCTTCTAATAAACATTAGTATGCCTTCCAGCAAAAATACCGTGCATGAGCTATATCATACCAATTTGCCCAAAAGACCAACCTGCCAAGATGCAGTGTCAAACTGTGTACATTTTCACAGTTAAACTGTATCTGAACCCAACTATTTTCTGTATTTCAGCACAGAAAACAAGCAGTGGAATTGCCACGGAACTGATGCTGCCATACAAACTTGGCTTTAACCTCTGCAGAACATGAGCACTGGAGAGTGGTGTGAATGGTGACAGCTGACTGCAGTGCTCCAGTTCCCTCTCTTGCTCACACTGCACAACTGGCTTTTGCCTTCAGTCGGCATACAGAGATATCCTAATGTAGAATCAGACCCACCTACTGCATCTAATTAGAAGGTAGAAGAACTACCAGGAATAAAACACTCTATGTGAAATTATATAGAACTGCTTCAATCTAACATTGTCTAATTGGAGGCAGACCCTTGATGACTCAGAATTTGTAGTTAAAAAGAAAATGTCTGTTCCAACCAGAGAAAAAACTCAGTAACTCTTTCGCTATTAACAACAGCAGAAATCAATCTGAGACCATCTTTGTGCATGAAGAAATATTCTTACCAGTGTATTTTAAAATGATTGCAGCAATCATGTCCATCCTAGTCATGACCCAGCTCTGATCAGCTTTAACAAGGTAGGACACTCAAAATCTAAATTCCCAGGTTCCTAATCATCTTTGGCACTAATGATTTATCTCACAGATGAGAAACTTTTGTCTCAGACTTTGGTAGTAGGAGCGATAATTCTAGAAACATATTGATGAATCTGGCAAAATCTTTTGAAAATACTGAGCTGGCTAAAAGTCAAAATATTTGACTCCATCTATTGGACCAAAGACTAAGTCTGATCTTATTTGTTTTTTAAAACAATTTGTATTTAGCCTCCTACCACAGCAAATTTCAACTTATGTATATTGTAAAAAACCCTAAAAAACTGCTAAAAACTAAAGTGAAGATGGAAAATCTATACTGGCATGTCTAAGCAAGAATTTAAGGGTCAGTTTCAGATATGTTTCAGTGAAAAAGCAGACAGAAAACTTCTGGAATGGAATGAGCAGCACTCCTTTAGGGGTATCAGGGGCTTGTACGGCCAGTTGCTTCCCTCATTCCTACCTTGCTAACCACAGCAGCTTGTTTGTTTGCTAAGAGTGGAAAAAAAAGTCTAAGCCAAGTAGTAAATGTCTGCTTTGCTTATTGCCTTGGCAACTTGGCTCTCAGGAGATTAAGATTTTACATGTTTTGCTTCCTAATAGCCTTTTATTTTCCACATAAATGTTGTATTAATAAGTTAGAGCATAATAAATATGTTTTTTTGGAACATGGTAATTAATCAGGTATGAGTTACCTTTTGGTTTAGCAATATTTACTGAAGTGGAAGGTCATCAAAATCCTGTACTGTCTGTGCTGACCTCTGCCACAGGAACCAGGTTACAAGCAGCTCTTTTGGCAGAATTGTCCCTGACAGATTGCAATTTCAGTAGCAATAAAGCTACAAAGTTCTCCCTCACAAAGCCCAGCACTTTTTTCACTCTGAAAAGAGGCTCAGCTTCATCCTGGGTGAGCTGAGTTGATAATTTCTATTCAGAATGTGATGCCTTATCAATAGGTTTCTTGATCTCTCCACACCTGGGACATGATCATGAACAAGAATACTATTTGTATGTGGGAATTTTAGTCTCTGGTGGAAAAAGACTGAACCAAGCTCCTGGCACAGGTCCACACAGGTCAGCTACCTTGTGAAGACACACTGGGGTCAATATAACTCAGGCTGTGACTGGAGAAGGCTGGAGTGAGATGATGTTGGAGCTTTTTTCTTTCTCTAGAGTAGCACGTTTGTCATCTGCTCTGTCAATTGCAGATCTGAGTAAGTGCTGCCCCTCGGCCTGGCTGCCTCTAACAGACCTGCCTGTCTCCATCTATTCTTGGCTACCTCACAGTCTCCTGAAGATGCTGCTGAGAACTCCTGTCAGTATTTTGGGCTGACAAAGTCGTAAGAGGAGAGACAGACTGTTCCACAAGGCACCAGAGAGCAATTCATAAAATCCTACTTTCAATGGCATAAACTCTAAAAAATCAGCATCACTCACAATTTCTAAGAAGTATTAGGTGGATGCAGGTGTTCAGGGCCCAAGCCCTCACACAGAAAAGCCATTTGGATAGGTGAAACACATGGCAGGTTGAGCCTTAGCAATGGACAGCCATCTATCAGGGCAGACATAAGCTAAACATTAGGAGAATTCCTCATTTACTAATCAGGCTGTATCAAAAACAAAGCGAAACCCACACATTAAAGCAAGTCAGTTTTCTAAATTATTGCATTCCTCTCCTGATCAACAATGAAATGAATTGATTAAACTTATTGAATCAAACAGATCGCTTAAATGCATTAAGTTCTGCCAAAGGCAGAATAATTAATTACACATTGGCTCATTCTTATGATTTATTTTGCAAGACAAGCACTCATGGCTTGAAGAATTTACCCTCTGATTTTTATTCAGTGCAGGAGTCAGAATAGTTGTACTTTTTCTACTGCTTATAGATGGTTTGCTACTATACAGCTAAGCATATCCACTGAATATAAGAATTACTTTGAACAACAGAATCATTTAATCACAAAAGTCAATAAAAATGCAGTTTTCATGAAGTGTTATCTGTCACCCTCCTCAGTGCATAGAAATTAGAACTGGAAAGAACTTTCAAATCAATGACCTTCTCTCCTTTACATCAATTAATCTAGACTCTCAGCCTTGCAAGACTTTTTTCTACACTAAATTTACTACCATTTTATCCAAAATGAGATAAAGATACTATAAATTACAAAGCTGTATCACTTAGTCTGGTGGATAACTTCTGAGGTCTCCTATTGTCAGGAAGCTTTTCAGAAATACTCAGCTGAAATGTCTGTATTATTAATCATTAATCAAAAGAGCAAATACTGGAAATATAAAAATATCAAGCAAGCTTTTTTCCTTCTTTTATTATTTCTGTTGATATTGCCAATGAAACAAGATCAAACTATTTTAGAGATTCTATCTCATTCTTTTGTAAGTCACATGAGTGTTAGACCACAGTGATTCCAATCAGTGGCTCTAAGATAGGCATGAATGTAACCTGTCCTAATGAAGGGCTTCTAGAATCCATAGTCTTCTGGCTTTTCAAGTTACCAGTCGCTTTGAGGTTGTACAGAGGTTTGTTACCCTCTTCATGTTATGGACACACCTACAGAGCAGTCACAGCTTTGGTACCTTGCTGGGTATGATGAAGCAGGGTGATGTGAAGGACGTTTGGGACTGAATGGTGTGCAAGCTTCCCCATGTCAGTACATAAAAAAGGGCTGCAGGTAAGGACTGCTGCATGAGATCATTGCACGCTGCTCAAAGTACAGATTCAGCTGACCTGGTGCCATGTTCAGAGCCTGAGACCACACAGATGTGCATGTATGTGTGGTAACTCAGTTTCTGAATTACTTCAGTGAGGGTTACCTGCAACTACAAAGTAAAGTAATAGAATACAGAGAGCAAATTAGAGACCAAAAGACATCAGCTGGATTTTGGCTATCATCTCCCACAGGATCAGGATATCACCTGCCCAGGATTTCAGTTCTTCTTGCTCTTTGAAGTCAATTCACTGGAGCATACTGCTGCTTAATCCCCTTTACCTCTCAGTTTAATCCATTCCCTTTATTCATTTCCTTTGCTCAGCTCTTCACTTGGGTTGTACACACATGGGTGTGCTTGATTCTCATGAGCAACTCTTTTTCAGATACTCAAGAAAGATAAAAAATTGAGTTTATTCCACAAGGCACACAAGCCTTGCAGTGACAGCAGGAGTAGAAAAGCTTCTATAGTACCTGCAAAAGCAGCCCTGAATGTAAATATGAGGAAATTATTTGAGCCATTTTTGAGCCACATCAAAACCTTTCCAAAGACAGAATAGTGCTTAAAACTAAATAGTTGATCCTGTAGTTGTTCCATATTAGCCAGTGCTGCTATTTCTGTATCCTCTGGCTTTTGCTGTATGTGTTTAGTCTTTTTTAGTAGATGAATTCTCACTGTGATAATCATCCTTCCTACTTGCCACTGGCTTATCCGTATTCACATCAGCAGTAAATACATTAGATTTCCTATTGCACACGGACAACAAACAAGTCTAGGATTTTAAAGGACTATTTTATTTCTGTTTATCATCCTAACATCTGAACTCTCTATGGAGAATCTCAGTGCATAAGAACTCCTTACTGCTCCAACACAAAACAGAGAAAAAAAGAAAGCAGAGAGAGAAATATTTCACAATGTAGGCTGGAAAGCAGCTGAAGATTGTTTTCTGAAAATTATTACAAACTTTATTTCTTACTGTTATATACAAAATCTTTGCTGCTTACTAGTAAGAACTGGAGAAGTAAATTCTTTAGTAGATAGGTGGATGAAGAAGATTCCAAAAAAAGATTTTTTTTTTCTTTAGAAAAATTCAAGCATGGTGTTGTATTTTGTCATCCATCTGAATTGCAGTGGCAAAGCCATGGAGGTTATTATTCCTTTCCATGACTTTTATTGCTCTGTCATCCATGTGCTATGACCACAGATGCAATTACTCAGAACACTAAAATCCCACTGCAGCCATTTCAAACATGAACAACCTGCAGGTCTTTCCTTTGCGCTGCGTACAAAGCCTGGCCAAATTGCTGAGCTTGTCTTGTCAGGTTGTCAATGGACGCTTGGCCCGAGGAACAGCAGAGCCAATCTTTTTCAGAAGACCTACAGCAACTTCAGGAGATCCTTACAACCCAAACTACTCAGCTATCCCCTCTCTTTCTGTTGAGTCAACATAACATTAATCTTACCCTTGCCTCCTGCAGAGAAGGTTTCCTGTCACGGTTATACCCACACCTTACAATTTGCTCTTTTAAATTTCATCAAGTTGCTAAACCCTCACGCTTTTTCTCTTCTATTGAAGTAGCAAAGGCGATATATGTCAGACAGAGGAGGGACTGATGGGAAGTTGGGGCCTTAGAGGGGACTTTCTGATGGATTTTGTTCTCAGCATTCAGCACTTCTCACTGCAGCAGGAAACAACCTCTGAGACAAAGATCTCCATCTCACTGCTGTCCTGGCAACACAGTGACAGCACCGGGGCACACAAAAACTTGCATGGAAATGTAACACTGAAGAAAAATGTTCATCACAGCATATCGTGTGTAACTACATCGCTCTGCAATAAAGCCATTTGTTGTGTTTATGAGTGAAACGCACAAGCAATGATCTGCAGGCCCTTTCAGCTCATTGCTCTCCACCCACACAGTGCTACTGAATAACAATGATGTTTTGCTGCAATTGCTTCGGGCAATGCTCTGAAATGCAGTTTATTAACAGAAATTCTTCTATTAATTTTAATTTTCTGAGGATTAATATAGTTGCAGATTTTCCTCAATTAACTATATCCATGGTTTATACTTGGCTTTCTTGCAGAGTCTCATCAAGTGTTAAATCTTGGAAGGTTTATGCATGTAAAAACAGCAAAAACAGGGCTAAATTTCTAATAAGCACTTGTTCTCTTTAGTACTAAGTGAGATTAGTCATCATTAGTTCTTGTAAATCCAGGATTATTTCAAAGATATGAAATTTAAACCATCTCTCTAGTTAATACACAGTTAATTATTTACTGATTATTCAGAGTAGATAATATTATTTTATTCAATAAACAAATCAAAATTCTAAAATTAGATGAGTTATAATGTGGACTATTAAAGCACAGCTAACACTGAATGCCATCAGGTTGAACTGTTGCACACCCAACTTGATTAAATCCTAAATTTAGTATTGATATCAGAGTGCACCTTTTGTAATTCACATTCTGGGTTTTGTATATTAATTTATGCAGTGCTCCAGGCATAAAAAAAAAAATCTATAAAGCTGAATATATAATTAATATATGACTTCTATTTTTTGTAATTTTTCTATTTTTACTGTTTACATCACTAAATGAAAATTAAGAGAAACCAAGTGCAGTAAATAGTTTAAAACTAGTTAGAAGATGCTGTATATTATTTTTATTAAGCATAAAGAAGCTGATGAAGCATTTGCATGCTGTATGCATAAGAGCGTTAAGATAAATAATATACCTAATAATGCACTTCTTAAAATAAATGCAAAACAATTCTCATGCTAATGTTGCAAATTTCTGTCAAGAACATATACTCCACTGCTGGGTTATTTTTCAGTTTTTGTATATTTGACCTTGGAGCTCTGGACAAGAACTCCTGACTTGGTAGTTCCACTGCAGTTCATCTATCTTTTTCATTGCACCACTTCAGGAATCAATTGGACTCAGTGTATGAATTTATCTTTTACTGTGCAGTATGTTATCTAGAAATTCTCCAGAAGAAATCTTGCTTTGCTTGCAAGGCACAAAGCTTTTATACCATACAGTTGCTCTCAGTAATTGCAAAGCAATTTGTCTGCAAATCACCATAGAGATTAACAACTATCTTTAATATTTCTTTTCCATAAGTCCCCTTATAGAATAATAGAATCATAGGAGTATTTATGTTGGAAAACACCCTTGAGATCATCAAGTCCAATCATCAACCTACCGCTGCCAAGCCCTCCACCTAACCAAGTACTTCATCATCACACCCACACACCTCTGAAACACCACCAGGGATGGTGACTCCACGATTGGGTTCACAGCTTCATGAAGAACAGCCTTCAACATTCACTGTGACCCCAGCTCAGGTTCAGAGGCTTCCCTTAATGTGTGCCCCAGAGCTGAGCATCTGTGCTAGCATCAGGAGGTGAGACCTGCACTCCCAGAGACCCCTCAGCAGCTCTGCAGTGCTTTGGATCAGGATGCCGCTTTGGGCAGTTAAGCCCCTATGGCATGTTGCCTGAATACCAGCTCTAATTTTAGGAATGTTAATCTTTTTTTTTAATTTTCCCTGTGTAATTAATCCATAAACATACTCAACATATAATAAGAAGAATGCATGAGGGTGCTTGTGCTCTCCTAATTCATAACTTGAATACTAATAAGTTTGGTTTTGCTTGCTGCGAGAATTCATACAGATAAGAAACTCACTGGAAGCGAGAAGAAGAGATTAAAATGACCAATAAAAGGAGGAGAGTCAGATTACTTTTGTTGCGTTGACACTTGAATCAAGTGACTAAGCTTCCCTTACAAAGACACATTTCGTTGCCATACTCTTTCCTTTCTCCACCTGCACCACAGCCCCACAGAGGGCATTTTATCCCAGCCTGCTCCCATGGACCCTTTCATCTCATCATTAAAACTTTCAAATTTTAATGCTATATTGGATGTGCTACAAAATGCCATCAGCTGCAGAGAACAGGTAACCCCATGCTCACTGTAAACCAGGGTGAAAGCAGCTGGACTCTCAGCAGTGGAGTCTAATCTAAAAACTAATAACAAAATCCATATATATTATCTCTAGGTTGAAAAAAAATCTAATACATCACTCTTTTTCTTTAAAGGTGCACATTCAGCCTGTTAATTGAAGAGCAGACGCTGGAAATTATCAGATAATTGGTTCATGCTTTAAATGATTTATTGGGCATTGTAATATACATAACACCTCTCTCTGCTCTCAGGCCACAGATTTCCTCACCCAGCTGCTACTGCTAAGTTAATTGTCCTTGCTTGCAAATGTATTTGTATCATATGAGCCTTTCCATTAATGCTCTGAGAAGAAAAGTCATTAAATTAGATGTGTTTTTCAATGACACTTGAATTGTACCTGAATTACAGCAATGGCCACAATGGTGCAACAGTAAACAGGACACATTGCCACGAAGAGTCTGGAATTTTTACTGATCTTAAAAGCTTCCACGCGATCAAAATTTACCATTGCAACAGCAACATCGAGATTCAGTGAAGAATTCATCCCAAATCACTTCAGCAACCAGAGCTAGTGCCTTACCAGAAAATGACCACAGTATATATGGCTACCGAGGCTGTGGTGACCCCCAGTGCAACCACAGGTAGATACACATATATATGTGTATATATGGATATATGAGGACATACATAACAGCTTCCATTTTTTGTTTGCTGCACTTAACTGAACTGTTTTGTATCTTCTTAAGAAAGCAAACAGGAGAGATGAAACAATACTATGTCTCCAGGATATTTAAAAAACTTCTGAAAAAATGCACTGTTATCTGCTAAATTAAGCTAGCTCTTTCAAGGAGAAAGTCAACTTTCAGCTACTGGAGAGAAAGAGCATGAATTTAAGAAAAGAATGGGGGAAATGTTTATTGTATTGTCCAGGGATTTTTTCACTCACCTTCCCATGTATTTTTGTGAGATACCAGTTAACTATGAGGAACAAGGGCACATGAGCCCACCCAGTCCAAACTATTGTGTCTTAGAGTATGTGTATGAAAGGGGAGACTGAGGTTCTCCCTGGCCAATATTTCCTTCAGTGCCCTTGTATTTAATCAGACTGGTTTTTATGCCCTCCTTTTTTATTGTGTGCTATGAATCATCTGCAAAAGAAATCACAGTGCCCATCATTAACTGAAGCCCTTGCTGTGGTCTTGGGTGCTGCCCAAACAAACTCCCCTGCACGATGCCTCCCTGAGCCAGCTCCCCTCCTCACTTACAGCTCTCCAGCCATTGCTTTCCACCTGTTCTGACTATTTTGTTGTTGTACAGCTTCAGGTGTAAAAGAAACAGCTATTGCTGGAGAAGAAAAGAGTAGGAAAGTCGCAAACACTATTGTGAAACAGTAATTTTGTTAAGAATAATCTGAGCATTCGACATCACCTACCACCAGCCCCAATCAAACTTCTGTTAGAGTACAACTCTGTTTCTCAGCCCAGAAAATATTTCTCATCAGCTTAGTTATTTCAAAGGAAACTTGAATACAAATCTGACGTTAGGTGGGGAAGCAGATGCATTTGGTGAGAGTCTTACAGCTGTGAAAGGAGAGTGATGCAATGCTATTTTTTCTTTTTTTCTTTTTTTTCTTTTTTTTTTTTCTGATTATTGCTTCCAGATATTGAAAGCTGCTCTTTTCCAACAGGAAAATAACCAAAGCTGGAAGACATCACTATTATCATGCCTAGATGACAAAATAATGCTCCTTCCTTTCCTTCCTTCTTTCTTTTCCAATTTAGAATAGATTTAAGGATTTATACCAATCACAACAAAAACCAAACCCTTGTGTATCGCTCAAGAGCTAGACATGTACTAAGGGCACTAACGGTACACATACACCCTGAGTCAATTAAATGTTTTGCACTGATCTGTGAGCTCATGCTAAAGAAGACTTCACAATCCTTGAATTCTGCTCTGCTTATATTCCTGAAAGAGGTACTAACTTTGGTCGTTCCTTATGCAGTGAGTCACAACTCCAATCAGCCCTTCTCTCTCTTTCTCTGTCACACATGAAAAATCCCTGAGGCCAACTATCCCTAATCAGACTGATTAGAATTCAGTTCCAATTCAGCAAATATAAAACAACAAAAGCACTGGAACAGGACAGAAATCTGGCCGAGAGAGCTACAAATCTATGAAAAATAACACTGTTCAACAGCTGTCCAGATTTAATTTTAGGATAAACACTAGAACACATCACCTGGGATTGATTTAATATTTGTGGTACTAATTTAAATCGTTCAATTTGCAGAATTTTTAGGTTCATCATCTGTTCCCACAGCTCAGTCAATACTGTGGCTCAGCTCACAAAGGGAATTGATCTGAAGGCCATTCTTTACAAGACAGATTAATTTTTGTTGATTGATTGATTGGACTCTTTCCACTACGCATACTAATTCTGGACCATTTAAAGCTTATAAGGTTTATACTGAGATTCATCGATTCACAGTTATAAAATGATGAATGGGTTTTCAGCCAAGAGAAGGCAATTGATGCAAGCTTGAGGAGAGAGATCAAGATAATCAGTATATAGTGGAAAGTGCAGAGCTGCAATGTTCCCTCTGTTTCTGTCCAGATTTGCCCAGTTGGAAGGGGATCAAAGCAATAGTAGGGCAATGTTGGGCACTTTTGCCAAGTCTGCGCCTCAGGCTTTGCTGCTTCCCAGCCCTAATGTCCAAGTAAAGATCTCCTGATTAAAACACAACTAGAGGAGCCAGCCTATCCCTGGCTTCATCATAGCTACTGACCAAACACTTTTTATAGTCTATGCTTCTGCCTTTTTTTTCTTTTTAATCTCTTTTTGTCATTCTTCTTCATTGTTCTAAAATCACATATCTTCCCTGGAAAACAATTTAAGTATTCTGGTTGTTAGACTGTGCTTTCATGTAGAAGTACAATGTACATGGTGCAATATATTCATGTATGTGGCCAAAAGTACCCAAAATAATATCCTTTAAAGGTAAAATACTGTGTCTTTAGACGTGTTCTTGTAATTAATTTCCTTGTAATTCTGGAAAGACAAGACAAGAAGATAAGAAATTTGCTAATGTTTCAGAAGGTTTTATATCCACTAAGTTATCTCCTAAAATTTTCAAGTTGGCGGAAGAATTATCTCAGCAACCATTCTTCTGTAGTCAGCCCCAACAGAGCTGGGAAATGTAAATCTTTCTTTCAGTGCTTTTTTAGGCAGTGCTGTAGGTATTACCAAAAAGTCTAGGACTTCTAGCACCGGGGGGGATCTTGTCACTGAGGAATACCAGCTGAGAGAGCACTTTGCCTTCTGTATCAGCTATTCCGTTTTCCACTATGGATGGAGGACTGTTCTTCAGAGGCTCAGCCTCATTTGCTTCTGGTTCCTCTCATTAGACTGCTACATTCAGTAGCCTTCAGCTTACAAAGGTGTGTGAAGTATGTCTTCAGTTAGCTCTGTGTGATTTGGCAGAGTACTGTGCTTTGTAAACTGAAATGTCTAGCAGCAATCATTCTCTCTTTTAATCATTCCTCAATATTTTAGATTATAAAATCTGGATGGCTAGGAAATAAGCACCACCACAGGTAAATAATAAAGACATGAACCTGGAATATGATCTGCACCAGACACGCCAAGTATCTTCTCCAGAGGAAAGCCATCCAGCTTGGAATCTGCAGAATTCTTTTGGTTAAAAGAACTTGACCTCAAGCCTTTCTTTTTCTCCAGGTTGTACTGTCAGGATTTAGTTTCACAGACCATTCACTACTTTGTATGCTCCTCACAGATATCACCTTGGAAGGAGATTTATCTCTCACTACAGAGAGAGAAACGCAAGCTGCTTCAATTCTATCTGGTTGTCACACTATATGTATCATGAACTGTCACTTCAGTCCACTTCCTGTTCCATCAAATGGCTTCAAAGCAGGTGGTACACAGATGGTCAAGGAGGAAAGCACTTCAGGGCAAAGTGTTCTGAGCTACACTTTGTAAATGAGCAGTAACTTTTGATTTCATTGCAGTAACATTGGTTTCTACGCCATTATAGTTATCTATCACTTTATTGTCCTCTTCTATCAGAGAGATTTGTAGACATTTAGTATTTAGAGACTTTGTCATCCTGAAAAATAAACCTATTACCCAATATTTTGCTAGTTATAATTGATTTGAAATGCAACTTATCAATTTGCTTATCACTGGACTATACCCTTTTCAATTACACCATTTCTTTGCAATCCAATTAAACTGTTAATGGATGTTACTATTCTTAAATTACAAGGTTTTTTTACATACAAATAGCAAGGACAAGGAGAGAAGATCCAGAATAATAGAAAATAGCAGCAAGTTTTGAGTCTCAGATTACTTTTTGTTTCCTTTTAAGACCACTATACTATGCTGGCTGAGAGTTGCAAGAAAACATGCACTTATATATTTTATTAATGATAGCATCATTCTTGTGTGCTCTGAAATTAGGACACTTTCTCAAACAAAGGCTGTACAACCAAGTAATAACAGGACTCTTGGGTGTGCCTCAGAAGCTAGAGCTAGAATTCTTCAAAGCTTTCACCCTTCTAGTTTATTTGCTTGCTTGCACATATGGAAATGTATGTATGCAATTGTATTTGTATATTTGCAGATATCTGACAGGCTGTTTTTCCATACTGCACAAAAACACAGCCACAGCCAAAAAAATCTGAAGCCTGATTGCTGTTATGCTGTGTGGCAGCTGTAAAGCACAGACCTGGAAGTCCAGCAGTTCTACTGCTGCAGGACCTCATGCAGACCTCTTTTTTTTTGCCCTTGTAAAGGGAGCAAGGAGGGGTGAAGGCAGTTGCTGTTTCTTCTGGCAAATCAGAGGGATTGCTGAATCCTACCACCATATACTTGTTAGTATTGCCTAGTTTCTTGCCATTCAGAAAGCCTGACAGGAAGGCTGGGATCTGGTGGAGAGCAGGAGAAAGTTTTGCTGGGTTGCTGTAACCATTTACTTACCCCCATCCACTTGTTCTTCTTGCACAGGGAATCACAGAATCATAGAATAGCTTGGGTTGGTATGGCCCTTCAAGATCATATAGTTCCAACATCCCTGCCGCAGGCAGGGTTGCCAGTCACTAGGACTAGGCTGCCCAGGGCCCCATCAAACCTAGCCTTGAACACTTCCAGGGATAGAGCATCCACAGCTTCTCTGGGCACCACGTGCCTCACCACCCCCTGAGTAAAGAATTTCCACCTAACATCTAACATAAACGCACCCTCTTATAGTTTAAAAACTAAAAAAAAGAGCAGGGAATTTAAGGAAGACCAAGATAGAATGAATATGGAGTATTAAGGAGGGTCAAAAATAATGAAGATTTAATTGCCTTTAAGTGTTTTTAAGTATAATACAGTATAAATATAAATTATAAGTAAACTGATTTTAGCATATAGCCTAGTTTCGCAGCAGGGTGTGTCCAAATAGCTCAGTATCCTGGTGGGAAATTGTCTAGAGAGACTGGAGGGAAGGCAGTATTGTGGTTCCCACTGCACAGCTTGGTGAAAACTGCACTCTCCCATCCTGTCTTTGCCTCTTGCCCTCTGCAGTTCTGTGGATAAAGTTCCATAATTTAAAAGGAGGATATTTAATTATAGCTGGATATTTTAAGTTCAGGATAGTTGAAGGAGAGGAGAAGGAAACATTTTAAAAGATAAAACAATGCCCTGGTTTGTTGTTTTTTTTTTTGTTTATTTGTTTTTGTTTTTGTTTTTTTGTTTTATATATATGGGAACTCTACTGCTTTGCTCTTATTTACTCTTACTCTAATTTAAAGTGACATCTGTGTCTAAAATAAGCATCTATGTCCTTCACATAGGCAAAAAAGAATCTGCATGTACTACCAAACACTGAAAAAACAGATGAGATGTTCATTAATAAGATCTTTTTACAGTGCTGTCAGCTGTACCAGATCTGGTAGCTGCCTGGGACTCAAGAGACTCCATTTTGTTTGCCTCTACACACACCTCTCTTTGGCCAGTGGAAGACGTGGAGATGGAAGTTGTAATACTGGCCTATTATTTGAATTGCTTGGAAACCAATGGATGAAAAGCAGGTAAGAGCAGAAATATCACTCAAGAAGGGCCCAGGATTTTTCCTGTTTCCTTCTCTTTCACACCACTCTCACTATTGATATGAGGTTAATAAAGAGGATTATTATAAGTCCCAAGTTACAGGAGTAAATCAACAGCTGCGAGGCATATGATAAAACCACATCCCCTCAAGCATTACCCTCGAGACACATGAGTGTTTCTGGCCAGAGGAATGGTTGCTCACCATTCCCAAGCGTGCTGAGCTGCCTTCAGACCACTACAGGCAGTAAATACTGACAAGAGTTTGCAGAGAGCGTCCTGGCAGATCTTCCAGACTTGCTCACAGGAAATACATTTGAAACTGAGGCTGATAGAGAAAAACGATGTACTCTGTGGTGTGCTATGGGTCAGGATTGGTGATGATGGATGTAGAATGTGTGGGATGGGAAGGACACAAACAAATGCTCTCCGTGGAAAGCTCTCATACTCAGTGTCAAAGTGAAGTGCATTTGAATCTGTACTGTCCCACTCCACGAATCCCGAAATATCTGTCCTTCACATAGGCAATGAAACTTGCAAAAGGGATGGGGATTTCCTTTCAGCAGAGACTGAATTTCATCATTTTGCTTTCAGAATCTGCCACTAGAATTGCTATTAACAGGAAATGTTTGTAGTCTTGTATGGACAACAAATAGAAATTAGCCAGAAAAGTTCACCACCTTTTTCTTTTCTTCTTTTTTTTCCAGTGAAATCATTTTGAGCACTTGGCTGTATAAAACTTTTCGTGATCATTTCAATAGCATTCCACAAAAGACATTACTCTTTCGAAATCCGCAGAACTGTTTGCAGGTTTGGATACTGGTTAATGAGTATTACGACTTAACCTCGATTTTTTAACTTTCAAAGCAGCAGAAACGTGGCTTTCAGGAGTTACACACTGGAATTGTGACAGACTATTTCACAAGTCTCGTTATGTAGTTGCTAATGCAGAATCATAAAACTATACTAAGAACTTACTTGGATAGCATTATTATACTTTCCCTTTCCCTCACCTCTCCTATAAATCCATCAGAAGCAGGGACATCAGTATTATGAGGCAAGGAGGAATATTTATCACCTTCATTCTTACAACAAGCTCTGGACATCATATTTTTTCTAATAAAATAAAAATAAAAATATATAAGTCCCAAGACAAAGAATGATGGAAATAGTGCAGAAGCCCAAAGATACATCTTTAAAGGGTGATATATGCAGATGCTGCACCAGGTAAGATGGCAAGGACTTGAGATCTCAGGGTTTAAACCTGAAATTTATTCAGAATTAATTTCCTTTAATCACATTCTAAGCAACTGCATGGCTATTTCTGTACAGCTGACAGGCCCTCTTAGCCAATGTACAAAATGTTTCTTGTACTGAAAGAGTGAAACTAGACATCTTTACTCACTAATAACACAGTAAGGAAATAAAAAATACCTGCAGAGCAGCCATTATTTTGTCAGAAAAGTTATGGTGTTAACATCAGAAGTTGGACTGAATAAAACTTCTAATTAAAATAATATGATAAAGAAAATGCACTATCATTATACTAAAAAGTACCTTCACAAATACAGTTTTCAAAGAAATTTACTGAATTGTGGGTTGACAGTTTTAGATATAGTATTAAATAGTAGCCTTAATGGAAGAGCTGCTTTTTTGAAAATTGAGAAAATTCCTATATTTCAAGGATTTTGGGGAAAAAGTTCTACAGGACTGACTTCCGAGCTTAAAGAGGTTGAATTCTCAGGTGCCTGGTTCTACCAGTAACAGTTGGTATATCTCTGCAGTGAAAGCCCCTTCATCTGATCTGTACATAAAGCTAACAAATATCAACATCTGGGCTAGCTGTCTAGACTACTGTTAGTAACAGCAAGAAGAAACTGGCATTCCTAAAGGGCAATTCATCCAATATCTTAGACTTCTACTTTAGGAGGAGAGGAATCATTCCATAAAGCTGCTAACTTCTCAGTAGGGCTAACCTGGACAAGGAACTCAGACCTAAGGTACCTCCAACTAGAGGAGATGAATTCTACCATAAACATCTGCTTCCAACATCCCTTTAGTACAGGAAGATCATGATAAATTCTTCTTAAAGAGGGCGTTTGCAACAGGCAAGGAGTCCAAGCTACAGTGTTTATGTACTGATATTATTCTAGAAGAGACAGAAAATTACAAAGGCCAAAGATCAGCTGAGTTCATTAGATACTTCTCCATACTGTGCTATTCCTAACAAAAATCTCACAAAACTTCTTTGCAGGTCTTCTGGGACTGTAGACTTCACTATAGGCTGAAATAGCTGTTAAATAAAGATAGGAGGCATCTGTGATTCTAAGTAAATATATGCTTTGGCTCAGACGCACCAGACAGAGTTCTGGGATGTTGAAAAGCAGCACGTCATTGCCTTCTGAATCTGGCAGGTGTCACTCTTGGAAGAAACTACAAGAAAAACGGAGAGCCTGCTGCCTTTGACAGGCGGAGGTTCAAAGGTGCTTCAGAGCTGCCTCTTGGGTTCAGCTCACAGGAGGTGACAGACAGCAAAGTGCAGCCTGGAGATGAGAAAGGCCTCCCTTGGGGAAAGCCTTCTGAGAGAGCCTTATCAGCCCAGAGCATGGCTCTCCTCTACCCCCTCAGCCCACAGACTACTTGTCAGTCCCACTGCTTATTATTCTACGGAACTTTCTTGCCAGAAATAACCATCAAAGGGTCAGAAGCTAAGCCAAAGGTCAATCTATGCATGGATAACATTTACTTGTTCACAGAGTTTTCAAAAAACACGCACATTACCAGCAGGGTTCCAAAAGCAGAACTTCAGTATATGGAAAAGAAAATCCAGTTTTTCAAATAAAAAATAAACACAAGATATTCCATTGCTTAATTTAACTAACCAGTATTTCAGATTCTTCCCTTTGCATTTCATAAATGTGTAGGTTAAATTTAGAATAAGGCTGACAAATCAGGCTGGAGGAAAGGGAGATATTGCATCTCAGCCTCAACTTTGCCTCATATAGCTTCAGCCAGCAGGGATCAGCCAGCGCATTTACTGTGGGCAACCATGGGATAGAGGCAGACAGCACTGAATTTTGTATCCCCTGTTCTCTGCACAGTGATGAGGGTGCTTGATCTGCTCTAGGAAGTTCTCATAGAGTGATGGCATTTCCTTAATCTCTCCCCAGTAAAGCCATGCCCGTGAACACAATCAAAGACCCTGGATCTTCCTAAAACTCATCTAAGGTACAAGAGATGAGTATAGTATAAGTCCTCTGTTGTAGCTTTTATTATTGCAACACACTCTTCCAGCAGAAAAAAAGCAACAGAGGAAACACTAAAGCTGCTGATTTCGAAACAATCTGTATGGAAGAGAACATTTTTTTCAAGCATTGCAGTTGGTTTCTACCAGAATGGTTATTTGGTAGATGGATGCACTTACTGAACCGGACCACCCAAGAACTTGTGATAGATGGCAGAAGAAAAGCCGAAGCTGTAATTTCTCTGTGCTGAGCATAGATCTCCATACAGCAGAGGTAGCACATTTCTGAAGAACAGAGATTTCCCCAGTGGGCTGCAGAGCTCCCTCTGGTTGCTGCAGTGGTTGCACTCCAAGGGACTGCAAATGGAGACTTAAACTATGAAGACCAAGAAGATGGGAGTTTCCACACTGTTGTACAAGAAAGGACCTAGTTTAATTACATTTTATTCCATCTCACTGGTTGGAAGATGAAATTAATATTTCTGATAACACATCTTTGAGTGGTGATGCTCTTTACCCAATGGAATCTAGAGCACTGTCCATCACAAAATTATAGAATAGAAAAGTTTGAGATGTGAGCCTCAGTTCAGAATATTACTTTTACTTCAACAGAAAAAAAAAATAAATAAATAAAGCAGAAAAAAAGACAGTGATACTTTAAAAACCTCTGTATCTATTTATAATGTTCATCCTATTGTGGATAGGACTCCAGCCAAATCATTATTCATAGCAACTCTTGTTGACGCAGAGAAGTCAACAATCAGCAAAGTACAGTGCCATACTCCAAATGACACTTTAGTTTTATGAGCTATGTCCCTGTCCATTTCTTAGTCCTTTAAAACAATTTTTAAATACTTAACCAGAAAATGTCCCTGAACATAGCTAGGAAATATTTGCAGCTGTAGACAATGTATTTGTCTATGCTTAAAAGCCATCATAAGCAATCAGATGAATTGGTAATTTTTAATAATTACATTAAGTGAAGAAACAAAGTTATTGTAGAGTATGGCAGTTTAAACAACATAGATTAAGAAAAATGCAATATCTAAGAAGAAGTTATGCAAATAATTTTGTCATTAAATCACTTGTCAGAAGCAATGAAAGATAAAAAATTTCCTTCCTTAATTGTCACATATCACCACAATCAACTTTAAAGTGCTTCTGTTTTGTTTAATATCATATTTTGAATTAAATGGGCATGCACACATGCACACTTCTAATTCCAACATGAAAATTATTTCTGGCCTTTCTCTGTATGCAAAGTAATACATAATTTCTGTGGGAGCATTTGAAGCATCTGAAGAATAGCAGGACATATTTTACTCTTATCCAAAACATTTTATAAGTCATATGTAAATGCTCAAAATCACTCCAAAAGTAGGAGGGGGAAATTCTTCCAGTAGCCGTATAGTGATGGATGAAAAATTTCTTTGCTAAAGGGAAAAGGAAACATTTCTAATATGAACAAAGGCATCTGTGGACAAGGGCAGGAGAGAGCAGTGCACTGCTTGTTGTTGCACATTTCCTAGAAGTCTGAATCCATAAACAAGTAATATCTACTTATAACCATTAACACAGAAAGTGCAAAGTTGGAAAGAGTGGAAGAACTCTTTGGTATTCAGATACAGTTCAGAAACAGTTCATCTGATATTTGGTAAATACAAGCAATTGTGAATATTGTGCTCAGAACAAATACAGGAGTGCCATCATTAGAGAATCACTATTCTGTACATTTCTGGTTCAACCTTGCCATCCCCAGTACTACCAGATCATCCCAGTTCAAAGCAGGACTAGCCTCAACATTAGATCTGGCTTCAAGGTGAGAAAAGGTTCAGGGCCAAGCCTGCTCAGGGTGTGAATGTTTCCAAGGATGAAGATTCCCCTCTCTCACAAGGCAAACAGTTCTAATGTAAACTCCAATTATCTGGAGTTGCATGTGTGTGCACAGCTCAATAACAGAGAAAATGCCATGCTTTTGTAGGAGTGGAACAGTGCTGTAGTTGTAACTACAGACAAGGAGAAGCTCAGGTTCTGGGACATCCTGGCAAGCAGCTGTAGGAAGCTGAACTGACAGCAGTGCCTTACCTTGGCAATCAATGTCTTGAGGTTTATCCAGTCTTTCCAAACCATGTTGCATGTTCCAGATATGTCTTCTGCTAGGAGACCTGAGAAAAGTAGATATCTATCAGATGACCCAAGTTAACTCAATGGGCAGAAATCTTCTTTTAATTAATGTAATACTGATATGCAAATTAGCAAACTGCTTAACAGAAGAAATTCCAAATAAAGCTTATTCAGTTTGAGCATACAAATTATTTCATATTATACAGAATGCTGTTGTTAAACAAAGGGACAATTCTCTGCAGTACCTCTAAACTGGCAGGTACTTCCAGCTATAGGTACAACAGACTAGTTATTTTATGACCCCCTGAGCTGAAAACCAGCAAGGTTAATCTGAAGAGCAAATGAGAAGATTTATGAAGACAAGCCAAATAAAAACCTTCCTTAGAAGAGTAGGAAAAGAAATACAACAAGAGGCAAGATTATTTCAACTCCAGTTATATTTTTTACTTCATTAGACAACAGAGATGTGGAGTACATAATGTATAAATTAAGTACATTTATGTTGGAAAATTATTTAGAATTGCTTTCAAATGGGCCTGTAGATAAGGGGAAAGCTTATCTGATTGAGATAGCAGAGATAAAAGCGCAAATCATTCACGAATACCATTACGTTTAATTAAATTAAGACTGTGAACAAATATGCCAGGAAGAATGCAAAGATTCTGACTTCTGTCCTAGTTATTTTCTTAGGGGCTTTCCTCTAAGGCAATATTTGTGCATTTCTTCCATTGGCTGGATTTTTCCAAAGTAAAGTTTTCTGGTTACTCTGTCCCCTAATCTTTGCTATAAAAGAAATAATAAGCTCATGAACAACCAATAAAAGTGATAAAGTGGCAACGTTTATTTTTGTGCTTGATTTTAGAGGGTTACAGAAAATATTTAACCTTGAGAGAGGCGGTGGGAGGATGGAGGAGGATGAGATTTTTCTGCTTTAGAATGAAACAATTTATAGTTCCTCCACGTTCCAGTGTCAATCACCTTTTATTCCTCCATTCAAGGGTTACATGTCAGTAGTTGAGAAACATCTCCAGTGCAATTTTGTTAATGTGTAAACCTCCTATGGGTACATATTGCTTCAGAAATGTTAAAAATAGGAAAAACTGTTCAGATCATACACTCAAATTCCAGTCCAGCCAAGGTCATTAAAATCTATCCAGCAACTCTTGGACAGACCTCAACAGAACTGGTGCTGCATTTAAGACTAAGACTGTACTATAGGCAGACATCACTGTGTAATTAATTGCCTTTTGAGATGAAGAAAACACCATGTCTCTCAGAAGCCGTTTCAGGGTCTCGTTGCTCTCAGCAATAACATTATCTACATTTCTTCACTTCTTGATCTTTTGTTTATTATGCAATTGAGGAAAGGGGAGAAACATTTTATTTGAGCCAATGGTTACACAAATGATTCTGAAATCACTGGCAAAATTCTATCTAAATTTTCTGCACTCTGCAGAGGGTGAATCATAGACTATAAGCCTCCTATTAGCTTTTACAACATAACACCTACCATCTGGCAGAGTGATCCAATACGTGGTGAGGAAGAATGTTTGGTTTTAAAAATATTTTTAATAATATGTGAGCTGATAAAATTCTCATGTTACTGTAGAGAAAGGTGCAAGAAATCTTAAAATTAACAACTCTGTTCTTCCCAAGACATAATTTATATCATGAAGCATGAGGATTAGGTGCTTTCTCAAACTTGTATTAATTTGGTTTTAGTGTGATGCTATCATTATTCATATCAACTTTATTAATAAGTCAAAACTTTGGGTGTGGTATCTGATAGCACTAAAGTTCTGAGACAGCTGTATGGGCTGTGGGGAATAAAACAACCCATCAACTCCAAACTTGTTCCATTAGATAACCAGAACAGTATGTGCACATTTGCTTTCTCTGTCAAAAACCATAACACGACGATCTTGTTTTCAATTCAGTGCTGATCCAGATGGGAGCACATAGTAAAGGAGCATATGGAAAACTATGTTTCCTTTCATGAGTATTTAACTGAATGCTGAAATCCCAGAGATAATGATACAAGCATCATCAGATATCCTGAAATTCCTCACACGCAGTTGTTACTTTATTTTATTATCTCAAAAATATAGCAGTACCTCTTCACAGGCTCTCCTAATTCATACTCAGTGAACTTCTGTTTAAATTAAGAAGAGTTAATATTCCCTGATGTTCAAATTTATATTGAATATAACTCTTGAATAAGTAACCTACGAAGCTATCTATATAAAATATGTCAGAAAGACACTTGGAATCTCTACCTTTCAGCAACCGCACACACTTATTTCTCCCATCCCATGCCTGACAATGCATTCTGTGTGACACCTTACAAAAAACAAAGCCAGTCAGTGACACAAAAAAGATCTCTTCCACCCTGGGGGAGTGCAGGAGGTAGAAGAGGTGAAGCTTCTCTCTGAAATACTTTTTATGACAAATGGCCATAATGAGGTAACAGAAGTTTCTTTGGGATGTGTGCAAATTGATAAGGACCGCACTAAATATTTCATAATGTTTAATTTACAAGGCATTTTCATGGAAAGTGATCATAGTTAAGTATTTCCCTCTGCAATTTTGTCAACAGTTCAGGGTACAACCAGATTAAGTTGATGTGTAATTCAGTTCATGCTCACACAGCAACTTTTTGCCTTCAAAATGTGTTCTCTCTCTCATTGATTGTTTTAGGGCAGTACTCTGGAACATTCTCATTGTTATTCTTTGCCAGGAAGCACAGGCTTTAGTTAAAGTCAATTTATTCTTCTACCTTTGCTCTGCTTCTGTAGATCATTTTCCTGTGTTCTGTTCTCCTGATAGGAAAACTGCTTGTTTGAATCTAAAAGGCACAGGAGGACAGTGAAACTAGGCCAGTGCGGACCCTGCACACAGGCAATCATGCAAAGCAAGTCAGCACATTTAAAGAGGGGGTTTGGTCAATATTACTGTATATGGGTTAGGAAATTAAAGAAGTGGAAATGCGTAGAATTAAACTGAGATTTGATTTTTGCCAGCATCTAATATTTAAATAAAGAATGTTTCTTTTAGATTCAGCACCTGAGCTCAAGTGAGCTAGTACTTCACAAAATTACTCTTGTCTTGTGTCCCCTTGAGGTCTAACAGAAACAGGTTTGTGACTCCAGGCAAGGTAGAGGAGACCACTTCTAAAACAGAAGGAGCAGGAGTTCACTCTTTTGCCCCTTCACACTTCCACTGAACAGAAAGTGCAGCTCAGTGCATCACACATCCCCATTTGAGGTCATGGAATCTCCTATACTTCATCCAACATGAGGAAATCACACCGAAAAATGGCCTAGAAATATGGTAAAAGACATGTTGGAAGTCACCACTTTGATGATGTGGGAAAGATTACTGGCGGCGCTTTGAGCATGTAATTGGGAAAACTACATTTAGTAGTACCTTTGTAAAGAGCCAGTAAATAGCAAGGTTTTCATCTGCATCCCAAAGCATGTTTAGCACAAGCAGCTCCTAAATGTCAGATGATTGTCCATATTCCTGTCTCCTTATAAAATTTACAGTGAAAACAGATGCATAAATACTGCCTATCTTTGCAATACTAGTTTTCTGTTCTTGCTTTTTAATTAAAGTTCATAAACGATGTTTAGCTTGTCATAAATCCAATAAAAATTGCTAGTTCTGGTTTTCCTTAGAAAACATACTGAAACTGCAATTTGCAATTTTTATGTATTTCCATGACTACAGCCAAAGCAGTGCTCGGGCTTCTTAAAGATAAGTTGATTCTGACTGCAGAAAATCCCTTCCCAGCCATCAAGGGAGGACTGAGCTCCAAACGTTCAGAAAACTCTTCATTAGAAAGAAAAATGCCGGATGCTTTCTCAAGAGCAGCATTTGAGTATTTACTGCTCATGACATTAGATATTTATGATTTTTGAAAGATACGGTGGAAAATACTTGTTTCTAGCCTGAGCAAGTTTCCATGTCAACTGAGATGCTTCCTGCTTTATATTTTGGTCACTTACTCAACTTTAAATAGAGGATGGTTGCATAAATCACTGACTTAGGCTTGAAGCATGTTGGTAAAGCACTGAAAAACATGACATGCCAGAGAGACTGTTTTCTAGAGTACAAAACTGACAGAAGAAGTGTTGAAAGAAACCGATTAATGAACTGAGAGTAGTATTTGGTACTGCATGTTCACAAGTCATTTGTGAACCGCTGGATCAGCAAAGAAAGGCTTACCCAAGGCACAGGGCAGCATATGGCCCCAGCTGTTCTGCAGCACACAGCCCTGCAAGTTCCTGGCCTTACGGCTCCAGCACTGATTTCTCTGAAAACAGCAAATAAAAATAAGAGAAACTCGTATGATCCTAAAACACTTAACTCTTTCTTGCCTTAACTCTCTGATTTATTTTAATTGCAAATGATCTAGTGTTAGGAGGAAAGAACCCATATCAGTAAGTGTTCTAGCACTAGATAAGGTGTTGGGATTTTGCCAAGGCAGAATGGAAGTACAGCAAACGAATAACTATTTAAAAATTGTTTATGAACACTACAAACGTAAATAACAGTGCACTAGACTCAGAGTGGAAAAAGCACTCATCGTTATTTAAAAAAATAGGAATTAGAAGGACTATTAATTTGCTGTGAAATCTATAAATTTAATAATTAGCTGTGGTGATATTTCATTTATCTGGTTTTCTTTTGCATCTTCTTTTAATGCAGTTTACTTATGTCAGTGCACTAGTTTCAAGGCTGTTAGCATTTTTCAGCCAAATATTATTAATAATTTATTATTGGAAAAAAGATATCTGAAATTTCCAAAGACACCTCTACAGTGAAATGACTACTGGCAATAAATATAATAAAAATTAAAAAAAAAAATCTATCCTTACAAAATGCAGCTTCACTTTGCAAATCTGGATGTATTTTTAAATTGTGCTCAAGTTTCATAGAAGAATTAGAATCATAGAATCTTAGGATTACCAAAGTTGCAAAAGACCTACAAGATCATCCAGTCCAACCATCCACCTATCACCAACAGTACTCACTAAACCACGTCCCTCAACACAAAACCCAAATGTTCCTTGAACACCTCCAGGGCTGGTGACTACACCACCTCCCTGGGCAGCCCTGGCATTCCACTGCCTGACCACTCCTTCAGAGAGGTAGTATTTCCTAACGTCCAGCCTAAACCTCTCCTGGCGCAGTTTGAAGCCATTCCCTCTAGTTCTACCACCAGTTACAGGTGATAGAGGCTGACCCCCAGCTCACTACAACCTCCCTTCAGGTAGTTGCAGGGAGCAATAAGGTCTCCCCTGAGCCTCCTCTTCTCCACACTGAACAATCCCAGCTCCTTCTGCCCTGTGCTCCAGACCCCTCTCCAGCTTTGTTGCCCTTCTTTGAACGCGCTCCAGGGCCTCAATGTCTTTCTTGCTGTGAGGGGTTCAAAACTGGACACAGTACTCGAGGTAAATAATATTAATTCATTAATAACTATTTATTAATAATATTGTATATTTTATATAATACACTAATATTATAATAATATAATCACTATATAAATATCAATATTATATATTAATATTATATGCATTAATGTATTGATAATATATTTAAAACATTAATGTGTTATTAAAATTAACAAGCTACAGCAGTATTTTTCTCCTCAATAATTGTTGTTAACAGCACCAGAGCATAGCATAGCTAAGGCTCAGTTGACACTCACATATGAAATCCTCAGGGTGTTTAATCTTATGAAATCATTACATTTGGATTGATTTTTTCTGCAAATATTTCATCAAAATTGACTTTTAAACCATTTTGAGTGTTGCACATTTTAGCAGACTTTTATTTCTGATAGTTTTTGTCACTTTCAACTGTTATTTCTCAAGAAGGAAAACAAAATAAGAACAATGACTCTGAGCTAGCACAGCTTTATAACGAAGTTTTTACGAGTACAGGTTGACGGATCAAGCGTAAAAATTTTTGCACAGGAACTCAAAAACTGTTCCCTTGGCCAGAATTTTGTTATGGACTAAATCTTATGCAATCTCCCTCCTGCCCCTTTGGCAAGACAGTTGATGATGAAAGTCGTGCATCTGCTTCTGCAGAAAGAAATCTTACAAAGATCAGGAGCCCTCAGCTTGGAAAAGCTCGAGGACTTTGCTACAAGGAGTTGGTCACCATGAGTGGCATGGATGGAGCATGGAGTGATCACATACTGGATCCTCCAAAACAGGAATGGGAAAGTGTCTAGAAAAATTAGCAGAGAAAAATTCAAAATAATTGTACTTCCTCATACTTTGAGCTGGAATTCCTTGCCATTGGATACTGCAGATAGTAGAAGTTTGCATGAATTGAGATTTAATTGGAAATCTCCTGGGAGAAAATCAATTAAAGACAGCATCAATTGTCAACATCTGTTTCTTTTCTCATTCCTTTTCTCCAGGAGCAATCCCGCAGCAAAACTAGGTATAAAGTTTACTTTATTTCCTTTATCTAAGCTGTAGATATTCAGCTTTTACATCAGGATACAGGAGTGCATTTTCTATGCCTTTCCAATAGAAGGGCCTTAAGGTAAGCACAATGTGAGGGCTGTTGCAGAACTGCATGGGGAATTGGATCCTGCTTTTCTCTTTAGAAAACTTAAGATTAAGAAAGTCATGTTTGCTCCAGGAATCCAAATAGAACCTCTTCTGGACAGAATCCTACCCTGTGTTTGCTCAGCATCAGACAGAGCATAAAGGATTGCCACGAGAACCCACGGGAACACGAGCTGGCTGCAGAGAAGAGGCTTTGAACCACTAAGATGCTCCCTGGGGGAAACGGGCAGATTCAACAGATATAGGAGATGTATTTAAAAAGTTAGAAATAAGGAAGTGTAAGTGACGACAGAATCAAAACCCACTGGGCAGCAAAGCAGAATTCACGTTATTAAGGACATGCATTTCAGTTGCATTGTAGAAACCATATATAGGAAATAACAGTTACATTTGATATCACTTGTAAACCTATGAAAATGTCATTTATTACCAGACATATTTTGAAGATGAACTTTGATTTCATTTCTTCAAAGTGCCTGAATAATTCATGGATGTTTTTTAGCATCCTTCTGTTTGTACTCCCACCCTGCCCAGCACCCCACAGCCCTACTCAATGAATGCTGGGCAGTCCCCCAGCTTGGCAGCAGGCCGTCTCTTAGAAAGCTGGCTTCACAGCTGTCCTGTCTCCTTATCCCACCTCCTTTCTGCTCCGTCCCGTCTTGTTTAAAAGGCAACTAAAAATAATAGAGCTGGGTTTTAGATGTTATTGACACAACCAGTTCTCTGCTCCCTTGGAATAATGATGTATGTTTCTGCCTTGATTATGGTGCCAAATCTGGTTATTTTCTTGCAGGTTGCACACTACATCCTCAAGGCCCCTACTGTGTAATTGTGTGAAAATAAAGTTTCTAGGCTACATGTCTGTGGTGAAAAGTTTAAAAACACGAGGAGCCTTACAACCTATGTCTCCAAAAAAGGTAAGGAAAACAAACAAACAACAAACAAAAATCCACAGTTTTCCTTTTTCTTCTCTGCTTTTAAATTCATTACATGATTTTTTTTTTTTAAGACTGAACTCACTTTTGCAGTGCATGAGTTGGCTAATGTAAACGCTCAGTAAGTAGCACAAGTTTCCCTTTATCTTGGGATCCACACAGTCACTCAGCTACAAAAGGTATTTCCAATGTGAAAAGAACCTTCATGTATTATGTCACTAGATATTCTATCAGTATTGTAGGATCTCAGATAACAAGATCAATCTTTGCATATTTTTAGGTTGAGCCACTATATTGTAAAAACAAACTCAGGTTGAAAAAAGTCTAAAGATCCGGCATGGCTAAGTCTTTTCTGATTCCTTCAACCTTAAGTACTGATGTATTATTGCTCGTTTTATATTTCGCATGTTATACTGCATTAATAAGGAGAGAAAATGCAATTCACATTACCATCTCTCTGGTTTGTGAACACTGCACAGACTGGGAATCTAGCAGTTTCCAAAACTGAACTTGTTCTGTTGCATTTGATCACATCAATTCCCTGGCACATGACCACCATTCCTCTATCACTGAACTTTGTGCTTAAACATAGCCAGAGATGGAAGTACATCAAGCACTTGTCAGTACACTGAGCCCTTCCATTCAGGGACTCTGAGCCATACACCCTAATGGAAACTGCGAAGCTATTAGGATGCATCTGAATGACATGAAAAATTGCTGCTCCAGCTTGCTTCAGTGCTAATTATATGCTTGTGATATCACAGAAGTCCAAGGAGGCTAACCACAGCATTCAAGTTACCACATCCAAGCAGCCTAATGCAACACATAGGAGCACACTTGAAGACACTTGGCTAAATGCATTTGTTGCTAGCAAGTTCCACACAGCATCTAAGACATATATCACCTTGCTGTGCATCCTGGGCATGCCCAGGACTTGTTCATGAATTTGCACATTACAATAACAGACTTTTTTATCTACTGCCTTAATTAGACTCTCTTTACTAATCATTGAGTATTTACTATTTCTCCTTAATATATAAATAAATGTGTCTGTAATACAGGCCTTCCTATAAGAGCAATTACAGTTTAGAAATGTAAGGGTGGCTCCTCCAACATGACTGACTGACAACAGAAAACACACATGGTCAAAAATGTACTTACGGCTTTTTCTTTGGAACTCAGATTTATCAAACTAATGTTGCTTTTCTCAAACTATACAATTAGTTCATTGTCTGGGTACCCTCCACAAGAAATGAGGGGGACACACCATAAAGGAATCTCAACTGCTCCAGGTGTGGAGGGAGTGACTCTCACCCCAGGGCCTCATCTCCAAGTGTCACTGCAAGGGATCCAAGACAAGCCCACGGATTCCATGTGAGTTATGCCAGACACATTGAGAGCTCATTCTGACTTCAGTTTGACTCTTTGCTCATTACTTCAAAACATAGGATTATTTTTATAGCAATGTTAAGTTCTTACACACACCAAAACAAACAAACAAAAGAGATATTTTAAATATTAGAAATATAAATCCTATCCATTGCATCTGAGATAACAGTACTTCATACCGTAATTGAAATCACTGCACTTCCACAGATATTGAGTCGAATAATGGGCTGCAACTGAAAACTGCTAAAAAGGTTCCTTCTCATTCACAAGAGCAATAATGCTTAATCCTTTTGTATCCTACTACATGTTCACTGGACATTCCCCTCCTTCAAGGTCTTTCACGAAGGTTCCAGCCAGCACAGTCCCAATGGAGGTCTTGGCAAGAAGATGAGAAAGCAGGACAAACTGTCTCAGATCTGCGCACTAATATCTCTTGGACACTACAACATGCTCATATAGATGCACTCATAACAATAGAGGTAAGATTTAGGATCACTTCAGAATGAAGGCATAGACAGAGAATTAAGATTACGTGTGTATATGTGAATAGTCAGCTTCCCAAGAGGAAGATTCTTTATTTTATTATTTCAAGGCACTTACGTATTATTATATTATACTACATTATATGATATGCTATTATATTATGCTATTATAGTATACTATACTATACTATTATTATCTGTACTATGTATGTAAATGAATAGTAGGGCTTCAGCTCTTGACCTTCACTGTCAGCAATTTATTCTCTGGTTCCCCTGAATTTATAAAAAGCAAAATGTGCACTCATCTAAATGTTAAAAAAGCACACTATTATCTGTCCTCTGCTTTTTTTGAAATTGTAACACTAATACTGAATCAAAAGCAAAATGTGACTCTTTCTATATTAACTCTATTTACAAGGCACTAGTTAATTCTAAGACAAGATATATTTGCCAAAAAGTAAAATGATAGGAAGGGTCTTTTGCACAGTGTGGCATCACAGCACTCAGCAGTTTTGAAGTAATTGACTTCAAGAAGTCAATTTATGTTGCTGTTAAACAGAGCTTTTTTCTGCATTACAAGAGGTGGGACATACTAATAGACATACTCAAGACAGGTTCTTCAATTCTTTTCTCATTTGCAGAAGTATGTTGTCTTTCTGCTGTATGTCAGTGCCAGTAAAACATTCCACTCATTTCTAAGTGTCCTCTACTCTACTCTTCCTCCCATCTTCCCTATGTCCAGTTGTCACTCAGTTCAAATGACATTGTTGTTTTTCTAGTTGTCAAGGTTTTAGAAAGGCAATACCAAAAAAGGTATTAGAATTGGAAAATATGTTACGTGTTCTTGGAACTGCCTATAATTGGTGACTTCATAACTTTAAATATAAACACTGAAACTTAAGAATTTTTCTGAAGGAATAGTAAGATTTCATGCACACTTTGTTATTCATGCTTATTTAGTGCAATTCAAGAATATTGCTTATTTGGTTTCTTTTTTTCTTAGAATTTGCTTATTGGAAGTTAACAATACTGGACAGTTCTCAAAGGAGTGGGTGAGTACTGAAGGTGCTGTCCCAGCCCCTCATGCTGTCCAGCCCTACCTCAGGGCAGTCTGACAGCATTCTGTAACTTCCATATGCAGTTTCTACGCCCATCTTTCCTCACCTGTTCTTCCTAGGTCTTCTTACTCACTCTGTGCTTAGATATTGTCCAGGCCTACAAAAGAGGTCTACACTAGGGGCACAGCTGACTTCTGCAGAAGAAATGCCGTGGTGAGTGAGACCAAAGGCCCCTTGCACTTGGCATCTCAGCAATGGATGCTTAAGAAAGGATGATCAGCAGCAGGATGGACATGTGGAGACTCTTCCCAGTCACAGGAGCAATACTGCATGTCTCATGAATATAATGTTCCCTCAAGAAAAAACCAATAACAACAACAACGAAAATAGTGGCTACTTTTAGACAATAGGTAATATGTACACAGGCAAAATAAAATTTTAATTGATTTGTCTCCCTAATTCCTGTCTGTGGTCTTATATTTTTGAAGTTGTAATTTCATTTCCCATTCCTGATTTAGGCTTTTCCTTTTGATTAAAATTACCTCTGGTAAAAACATCAGTACATCAGGCCAAGCAGCCACTGTCAACTGCTCTGATTCCTGTAGTTGGAAGCAGAGTTGCTCTTATTAGTGCAATTAACTTCTGTAGCTTAAAAGAATATGCACCCTTGCAGACCTACACTATGCAGCTGGCGATTAAATTCCAGAAAATTCATTTCACTAAGACATTTTGTTCTTTTCCAGTTCTCCTGGGATGATGACATGGTCATCCAAAAATTGTTGATATGCACTATTTTGTCATTTAAAGGACCTGAGAAAGCTTCTAACACAGAGACATGAATTACGTCTTTTTATCAGACTACAACAGACATCCTAAAAATAGCTGAGAAAAAACAACAGCGTCTTAAAAGCCAAAAACGTATAGTAAACAACAGATTAAACAAGATGAGTGAGAACAACACGTGCCCCCCCCAAAAAAAAACAAAAACAAACACCAAATCCAACAAATAAACTCCACTAGCAAACAAAAAACCCACACAAAGGAAAAAAGAGTTAAAAAGTGTCACTGGAGACAGTTCTGAGGGCTGGTGAAGTAAAAAGTGTGCAATAACACTGACAGAACAACATCCTCAGCCAGCTGTGGAGTGGCTGTGGGGAAAGGAAGATCTGGCTGGGGAGACCAAGTATCCTTATGTACAAATCATGGGTGCAGAGACACCATTTAAAGCCAGCGCCCTCAATTTACTTGCTATAGTTTATGTACCTTGTAGGCATCAGATTTGCAATTAATGTTCAGGACCTTTCTTTAAAGGCCATGAGATAGGTGAGATTCTTCCTGGCATTGTCAGACATATCGCTACTGTTTCTTTGAATTGCATTCATTATACATTTCTTCAATGGAATAAATAGTCACAGGCTGGAAGGAAAAGATAGAGTTCATTGATAGGCACTTCTCTATAATGACTAATGATTAGAATAAGCTCTATTTCTTTCCTGACTGTTAAATGAAAAAGGAGAGAGGTAACTCTTGAAAGACAGTTCAAGATTTAGCACAAACAAGTTAAAAATTTTTTCTCAAGGGAAGAGATATTCTTGGATATTCACAAAACAAAATATTCTCATCCAAAATTGTCTGTTCTGTATAAAAAATGTGAATTGTATTGTCATTAGAAAAAAACTGCCATAAAGCAGAATTTTCTGAAGGAAATGAGTTTAGTCACAAAAAAAAACCAAAAAAAAACAAAAAAAAACAAAACAAAAAAAAACCCAGTACTTTTCAATCAGGTTCATCACCAGCATCACACTGAAGCTTAAGCTGCATAATACTCCCCCATAATACTCCCAGGCTTCTCTCCCATATGCCAGGCAGCCATCTCACTGCCCGCTGCACCCCACATGCAGTGCACTCCATGGGGAGGGGCTGCACGTTTGGCAGCCCAAGGGAACTGGGGAAATTCGTTTCCACCTGCCTGCAAGCAGCAGGCTCGCTAGGCATAAAGACTTCTGTAAAGCCAACGACTCAAAGACTGTTTGTTATCTACCTTTTGCACCATACGTGAGCACCATATTTGAGAGATCTTAAGGTCCTTCTAGTCTATTTTTGCCCATCACATTGTCATCCCGTCCTTTCATCTCTTCCCACTTGCCTACTTTTTAAAAAATAAAGCCCTTGGAATGACCTTTGTTTTCCAAGATAATTTGCTTGTTTCAGTTTTAAGGCAGTGGGGTCTTTTACCTCTTACCAATGGGCAGAAATATTTCTGTTGACGTCTCCAGTCCCTTACACCTTGTTCTGTTCATCTTTGCTAAAGGGCATTTCAATGACAGCTCACACCAGGTCGCCTACCAGTAAAAATTCTCTCCATGCCTCTTGGATCATGAACACTTAGAGCAGGGACTGACTCACTTTCTTCTGCTGAAGAAGTTTCTTATTCTGCTTCATGCAGTTTAGATTTCAATTTGTGTATTTTATAGAGAGATTTATAGCACAAAAATACTGAATAATTAAAAATTATAATTACAATTTGTGGTATATTTTCTGATTCCTAATCACATTACAATATCAATCAAATTATATATGTGTAGCTGAAACTCAATAATGTACAACTCTCATCTATAGCCAAGTATCAGCCATTGTGGTATCCCTGCTTGGGAAGAGGGAAGAGCAAAGGAACATTTCTACCCACTGGCAAGAAGTAAAATAAAAGATACAGTTGCCTCAAAACCAAAACAAGCAAAAAACTCCCTTCTGCCCCAAGTTGTGCATAAACCTCAAAACATGTTAGCATCTTACACGTGTCAAGAGGGTTATTTATGAAACTGTTTGCTTGTTAGTTACTGCAGTACATTCTGTCCCTCTGCTAAGATACTGTAAATTCAAGAATAATGAGGAAAGTCTTACTTTGGGAGAAATATTTATATTTATCAGAAAAAGAAAATTATCAGCTTGCTCCAAGGCAGAGAGTTTCAGTGACTTGCAGCATGCACTTATATGATGCACTCTCTCCTTGTGCTACAGAGACAGACAGTGTTTATTAGTGCAAAGACTTTAGTTTGGCTGAAGCAGATTTTCTTCTTTAGCAGTCACATGCTTTCTGTTGTGTCAACTTGTGAACAACTAACATCCTCCTGCAGTGAGAGCTGGGTGCTAATAGCATGGTGTTTGCCAGCCTGCCTGTGGCTTCTGAGTATTGGTGCCTGAGCAGGGGAAAGCAGAGATCTGCTTGTACAGCTGGCCTTGTAGCTCAATTCTGCTGTTCCAGTTGATGGACCAAAGCTGAAACACCTTACGGACAGTTTTTTCATGTAACAGCCACACTCCCAGAAGCTGAGATAAAATAAAGCTCCATGCTCAAAATGGTGGCTTTTCAGTGGTCCAGGATGCCAAATTTATTTATGCCAAATTAATTTATGCCAATTTATGCCTCTCTATAGCACTATGAGCCAGGTTGTGTGTAGGAGACGATGATAAACATGAATAGCTCCATAAACTGCTCGCATAAATAAACCAGTCACGCAGATGCTTTCTCTAAAGCACAATATGGTTTGTGGTTGTTTAGGACTGGTGATCTGAAACCGGATGAATTTCTGCAGCCAGCGTGAGGCTGAACTCAGTGATTCAATTATCCACCTGCTCACTAAAACTACAACTATGGAACACGAGATGTTTTTCAAAGAAAGAGAACAGGCTGCAGTTTGAGAGTGGCTGTAAATGCTCTCCTCTGAAAAAGTAAAACAAGGAACAAGAGACCACCTTTTATGCTACATCTCAAATATCTCTCTAGGCAAAGAAGAATCTTGAGTTGATCTTTGAAGCTGATGTCCTTCTCATTTCAGAGGTCAGGACTGGATTCTGGTTTTCCCTATTTTTGTTTTAAATGCTTACCGATAATAAAAAAAACAAATTGCAAGAAGGTTCAGCAGTTCATTTCAGTAAGGCAGTCTCTTAGGTTAGCATGGACCTAGAAGCTCTACAAAATTGCAGAATCACGGAATCACAGAACTGCAGGAGCTGAAAGGAATCTCAAGAGATCTCTGAGTCCAACCCTGCTAAAGCAGGTACCTACAATAGGTCACACAGTTAGGCATCCAGCCAGGTCTTTAATATCTCCATAGAAAGAGACTCCACAACCTCTCTGGACAACCTGTTCCAGTGCTCTGCCACCATTACTGTAAAGAAGTTCTTCTGCATACTGGTACAGAACTTCCTATATTCAAGTTTTAGGCCACTACTCCTTGTCCTGTTGCTGCACACCACCAAGAAGAGCCTGGCCCCACCCATCTGCCTCCCACCTCCCTTTAGATATTTATAAACATTTATCAGATCCCCTCTCAGCCTTCTTTTCCCACACTGAACAGACCCAGGTTATTCAGTCTTCCCTCATGCAGGAGATGCTACAGACCCTTGATCACCATTCTGGCCCTCCACTGGACTCCCTCTAGGAAATCCCTGCCTTTTTTTGAATGGGGGAGCCCAGAACTGAACACAGTATTCTAAATATGGCCTCACCAGGGCAGAATAGAGTGGGGAGGATAACATCTGTCTTGGCCTGCTGGCCACGCTCTTTTAATGTAACCCAGGATGCCACTGACCTTCTCGGCCACCAGGGCACACTGCTTTCTCATGGCCAACCTGTTGTCCACCCCAGGTCTCTCTCTGCAGAGCGACTCTCCAGTAGGTCATCCCCCAGCGTGTTCTGGTACACGTGGTTATTCCTCCTCAGGTGCAATACTCTACACTTGCTTTTGTTAAATCTCAACAGGTTTCATAACAAGAATGTTGTAGGAAATGGTGTCAAATGTCTTGCTGAAGTCAAGGTACACTACATCCACTACTCTTTCCCTTATCTACCCAGCCAATTATGACATCATAGAAGGCTATTCAGATGGTCAAGCATGATTTCCCTTTGGTGAATCCATGTTGACTATCTCTGATAACATTCTTCTCTGCCAATTGCTTGGAGATGGAATCCAGAACAATTTGTTCCATCACCTTTCCAGGGGCAGAGGTGAGGCTGACTGGTTTGTAGTTTCCTGGATCCTCCATCTTGCCCTTTTTGAAGACTGGAGTCATGTTGGCTATCCTCCAGTTTTCAGGCACTTCTCCCATTTGACAGGACCTTTCAAAGATGATAGAGTGCAGCTCAGCTATCTCCTCTGACATTTCTCTCAGCGCATGTGAGTGCACCCCATAGAGGCCCATGAATTTGTGTGCAAATCAATTCTGGATACATGCTCTCTGACCAGATCCACCTCAACAAATGGAAAGTCTTCCTTTACCCAGACTTTCTCTCTTACCTCCAGGGCCTGGGATTCCTGAGGGCTAGTCTTAGGACTAAAGACAGAAGCAAAGAATGCATTCAGAATCTCTGTCTTCTCAGCATCCCCTGTTTCCAAGGCAAATGAGCATTCCTCAGAACATAACCTCTCCTCCAGAAAGGAGAGTCCAGCCAGGAATGGTGGTCTCCTCCCTGAAAGTTCTTCTGGGCAAACTGATATACACTCGAGACCAGAATGGGAAAAGTTGATATAATTGAGTTTCCATTAATAGAATGTTAACCTCTTTGCTCATCAGAAAGAATGTGGATCATGACTTTATAAATGGATGTCTGTAATTACAATCATAATACCTTATAAAGAAGAATAATCATTCTGGCTGGAAATTAGCTATACATTTCCACGCAAAACTGAAATCTACATTAAGTGAAGGAGAATATTTGATCTAATAAATGTAAATTTGGTAAATGTTCTCAAACAGTTAGATAAAAATTTGAGTAATGCTCTCAAGTAGTCACAAGCAATAAATAGAAAAAAAAAAAACTGAAAGAAAAAAATGCTTTCCTTGGAACTGAGCACAATTCCAGCTCATTAAACCCTCATTTTTTTAATGCAATGTTTGTTCTCATTATTTATCTTTATTTCATAACAGAACACTTGTTCTCATGAAAACATAACTTTGTTCTCACACCCTTTCACGGTGCATGCCAAACTTTGCTTCTGACATGTGTCTTTTTGTTGGTATTCCACTACAACTTGGAAAAAGTAGTTACTGAATGACATGCGGGAGCCATAAACTTGGTCGTAAGATGATCACAATGCCAACAAGTTATCTATACAATCTGTTACAAAGTTAGCTGAGCTTCTGACCATTTGAAAAACAACCACTGATGAAATTCTAACACAAACACAACTCAGATTTACTGTTATCTGAAAATCTTCAATATTTTGACAAGAAAATAACCTCAGACTTACAAACATTTTCCCACAGCGCAGGCATTTAATCTTATATAATGCATTAACCAGGTAAAGTCATGCTTGTAACTTAGAAGGGATATTTTTGTATTCACAACCGAGGCAAATTAGAACAGTTGTTCTTTCACGGAACCATCAACAATAAGAGGTTTGGGAGCTTTGGGAGAGAAGGGGATGAAGAAGGGTTTCCAAAATGAAAACTTCAGCTTTGCATAGCAAAC